>NC_135656.1:7557891-7857891 GCF_964188315.1 Podarcis muralis
TCATGCAAATCTGTTTCAAAGGTCTCACCTGTATGTGCCAGTCCTGGATTTTACCAGTCTGTCTTGTTGGCTCTCTTGCTTGAGGGTTTCGCCTCTTTGATTCCAGAAAGGATTCATAGTTCTAGCATAACAATCAGGGGTTAGAAACTCATTTTTCTTAGAACTGTGCCTTTCTTTTTTTATATAAAAAAATATATTCACCACCCACCCATCTGGCACTGCTATGGTTTGCTGAATGTTTAAAGAATATCATGAGACTTCCTTATTTACTGTAGCTTTGTGAGTTTGTTCTTCTTGTCTATAATCTGCACGTTGGTGGATAGGGGCTAATTTTAAGAGTCAGCAAAGACCTAGTTCTGAACTTGCAGGGCTCAGTGCTAGAACAGGCTGCAACTCCCATCACCCCTGACGTCTTGCTATGTTGGAGGGCACACATCGGCTGTCCCGGGCTTAAGCAGTGAAGCTGGTGCCTCTGAGCATGTTGAGAGGGCATTGAGAATGCTTGGGTTCTTGGCAAGCTTGAATCCCGCCACCTCTCTTGAAAAACTAAGCGGTTGATCCTGGGCTAAGGGGCTGCATTACTTCCCCAGCGACTCGCACTTCCATGGGTAGGAGCATTTTTTGGGGAAACTGCACATTCCCCATCTGAATTCAGTATGAATGGCCTTCAAACCCAGTTTCTGAGAGTGACAAGGGCCCCAGTATCCCCAGAGGGCCCACTGGAGTGCCATAGCATGGGGGGCACAGAGGCAGTTGCCCGGGGCACAAAATTTCAACACCCTCAATACAGCTGTGTGCTTCCATCATGCTTCCTGTGAACCAGGAAGTGACTTCTCCAGACAACCGAATGCCTCTTCTTTTGTGGCTGCAATCTCCTGAGTGATGTGGACATAATTAGCCAGTTGAATGTGCATACGTATCCCATCCGTTTCCTTCCCACCCTGCCCTCCACACAGCCCCGGGCACTGGAAACCCATGCTACACCACTGGCCCACAATTTACATATCTGCCACTATCACTGAGAATTCTCACTCTGCATGTCCTGTCTCAGTGCCTTGCCCAGTGGGGTACTCCCTCCCCAAATCTTAGATCCAACAGCAATGCTTGTTGAAACTAAATACAGTCATACCTCGGGTTGAAGTAGCTTCGGGTTGAGCGTTTTTGGGTTGCGCTCCGTGGCAACCCAGAAGTAACAGAATGCGTCACTTCCGGGTTTCGCTGCTCGCGCATGCGCAGGTGCTCAAAATGATGTCACCCGCATGCGCTGAAGCAGTGAATCATGACCCGCGCATGCACAGATGCTGGTTGCGTTCGCTTCAGGATGTGAATGGGGCTCCGGAACGGATCCCGTTCACATCCAGAGGTACCACTGTAATGTGCTTTGTACAGAAGTCGCCCGCTAGTCTGTAGGGCCTGTTGGCTGGTGGCGGCTTTTCCCAGCCCTCCAACCCAAGCTCTTTTCCATGAGAGGTTCGGGGGTCAAATCTGGAGCTGTGCAGAGCATGTAGCCCATCACTGAGCTGCAGACATGGAAGTGGGCATGTGTAGGCTGGTTAAGTTCCCAGGTGCCATATGCCCTGTTTTAAGTGGCTCTGATATTTAGAAAGAAATAATGGGATATCATTCAAGCTCTACTGGCTTGGTGCAAAGTAAGTGCAGGCCTGGTGTCACTGTGTGACAGTTATTTCTTAGTAAACCTTGGTTACTGGTAACTATGATGTTGATCCTCTCCGGCTCTGGTGGGTATCCTAGGTGGTGGAACATGAAAGGCTGAACGCCTGTAAATTAAACACCAGCATTTCCAACAGGCTGTTCCATCAGCCCTGTATCATCTGCATGTAAATGAAAAACGGTGAATTCTGAGCTTGAGGGATGCATGTTCAGGGTTGCCTCTCCTCTGCCTCTTTTCACCCAGATCTATCCTCCTCCTGCAGCCTGATCCTGTATCCGTGTTTACGCAGGAGGAGGCCTACTAGATGGAACAGGACTTTGCCCCCAATAAAGTGTGTGCAGGACTGCAGTCTCAGGAAATGAAAGTTGTAAGAGGAAACCCCAGGAGCGGTGAAGTCTGTCAGATACAGTGTTGTGATACCGAAAAGTCACAACTAAAGAAAAACACTGTTGCTATACAGCTACATAGAAATCCTAGATTCTTTCAGGGACATTTAAAAGTCACAAGCACAAACACAGTGTTTCCATGGCTTTGCTACAAGAAATAGGCACATTGGTTTATCTGTCTGCAGGTTAACTGTCTGAAGGCATCAGTAATAGGGCTCCCTCCCCCTACGTTTTCGTTTTCAAAACGAAAACGTTTCGGAAGCCAAAACATTTGACTCCCAAGGCATTCAGGAGCACAGGTATGACTGTAGACAGTAATCAAAAAAGTTTCTATTAGAGGCAAATTGGAAGGGGATGCTATGAACAAAATACTGTAAATTTGTTGGTGATCAATAAATGCAAAAGCTATGATGTTTAGGTAGCTTTCCACAGGAGTTCCAAACTAGACCTAAGCTCCCATAAATGTCCCTGGCTTGCAAACAATATCAACATATTCTACGACTCTGGGGCAACACTAGGGTTCACCTGCAATAGAGTGTGCTTGTGTGTACAGATAGAGCACTGTCACACAGGGGCTGGTGATACTGTTCCTGAATGCTTGTGCTTTCATCTACTTAAGTACCAGGCACAGGAATGGTTTGCCATGCATGTTCATCCCTGACTTTGGCCCAAAGCTCTGGATGATCTTTCCAGCTTCTTGGGACTCGGCTACATTAATAAAAAAAACAGCACTTTGAATGCGTTATAAACATGCAACACTAGATGGTTCTGGAGAGCAAAAAATAAATTCTTTGTGATTTTACATAGCATTCCCCCCCCCTTTTGTTATAACCATTTAGTGTATGACTTATTTATAGCATTTTTTTCCTGTGTGTAGACCCGCCCCTGATATGCAGCCTCCTCTCCACTGCTGACGGTTATGTCCTTGTCAATGCGAGTCTTCTGCTAGTATTAGGTGCTTGTGGGTCTGGCTCATCTTGACCCCAGGAGCCTGCCGGGCACATAGTGGCCTTCCGCCCTCCGTCCTTTCCCCTTTCCTCTTCCCTTTTTCTTTAATTTGATTTACTATTCTGAACTGTGTGGGTCAGTGGCTGTGCATGGCACAGTGAAGAGGCTGATGCCAGGGAACAATGTGGTGCAAAATATATAATGAAGCTTCTCATGGGTTGCCAACATGGTGCCTGCGGGCACACATACGCCCCCCAGGACCTTCCCTGGTGCCCAGAACGTCCCATCCCCCTTCTCCTTCCTCTGCTGAAAGAAGCCTTACTTAACCATTAGTAGACTTTTTCTAGCCTAATTCCATGGGGGGGTTACCAAGGGTGGGGTTGCAGTTGGGTAGTGGGAAGTTGCAGTGCACATCTGGTGCCCCCAACAGTTTCTCTGGTTTGCACATGTGCCCACAAATCCAACACATGAGGTGCCCCCTGCAATATCTCCTCTTCTTTTTCTCCCCTTTGCTTAGGTGGGGTCTGGGGGTGGGACGCAAAGCCATTGACCCAAGGTTGATGGGCATCCTTGTGTGTTTCTCAGGTTTGCAAGAAGATGGTGAGACTCCACAGGTCAGCCGGAGCCTTGGAGAGCTTGTGCCTTTGACGGAGGAGAGACCGCTCTCTGCGCGCCATGGCCCACCTGACGCGGCTGCTCCGGCGGCACTACGGCCCACTGAAGCTGGCTTTGGTGGGCGTCGTCTTTGTCATCTTCCTCTTCATCATGCAGAGAGATGTGAGCAGCGGGGATCAAAGGGAGGAGCCCTGGCTGAAGAACATTGTGGACAGGAAGGATCAGATGATCGACATCATGATGGGGGCGGTCAACAATATCCGGGACTCCATGCCCAAGCTGCAGATCCGGGCTCCGGTTCAGCAGGAGGCCCTTGAGCAAGACACCAAGTCCTGCCTGCCCGGCTACTACACGCCTGCAGAACTGAAGCCCTTCATGGAGCGCCCTCCGCAGGACCCCAACAGCCCGGGGGCCGATGGCAAAGCTTTCAAGAAGGACCAGTGGACGCAAGAAGAGACGAAGGAGAAAGAGCGGGGCTACGAGAAGCACTGCTTCAACGCCTACGCCAGTGACCGGATTTCCCTCCAGAGGGCTCTGGGACCAGACACTAGGCCTCCTGAGTAAGAACTTCATCTTTGTCCACTCAGTATAGAACAGGCATAGGCAAACTCTGGCCCTCCAGGTGTTTTGAGACTACAATTCCCATCATCCCTAACCACTAGTCTTGTTAGCTAGGGATGATGGGAATTGTAGTTCCAAAAACATCTGGAGGGCCAGAGTTTGCCTATGCCTGATATAGAATAATAATAGTAATAATTTATTATTTATACCCCACCCATCTGGCTGGGTTTCCCCAGCCACTTGGGGCAGCTCCCAACAGAATATTAAAAACACGATAAAACGTCAAATATTAAAATTTCCCTAAACAGGGCTGCCTTTAGATATCTTCTAAAAGTCAGATAGTTGTTTATTTCCTTGACATCTGATGAGAGGGTGTTCCACAGGGCGGGCACCACCACTGAGAAGGCCCTCTGCCTGGTTCCCTGTAACTTGGCTTCTCGCAGTGAGGGAACTGCCAGAAGGCCCTCGGTGCTGGACCTCAGTGTCCAGGCTGAACGATGGGGGTGGAGACACTCCTTCAAGTATATGGGACCGAGGCCGTTTAGAGCTTTAAAGGTCAGCACCAACACTTTGAATTGTGCTCAGAAATGTACTGGGAGCCAATGTAGGTCTTTCAGGACCAGTGTTATATGGTCTCAGCGGCCGCCCCCAGTCACCAGTCTAGCTGCCACATTCTGGATTAGTTGTAGTTTCTGGGTCACCGTCAAAGGTAGCCCCACATAGAGCGCATTGCAGTAGTTCAAGCGGGAGATAACTAGAGCATGCACCACTCTGGTGAGACAGTCTTTGGGCAGGTAGGGTTGAGTGGATACAGGCAACCCTTAACTATGTGGGTAACTGGGCATTATGGACATACAGTCTCATGGAGAGCCAGCCATATTCAGTGGGGGTGGGGAGCCTTTGTCAGCCTCAGGGCCACTTTCCCTTCTATGCAACCTTCTGAGGGTTACATGCCAAGGAAGAGCAAAAGTGGGAGGAGCAATATTTTACCTGTGTGCAATAGGCTAGTTCCTACACAAACTCTCTACTCTCCATCCAGGCAAGCGAGAGGAATTATTAGTGTCCTCAATCCAGCCAGGCAAAAACTCTTGAGGCTGCAAAGCGAGACCAGTGCGGGGTGTAGCTTGGGGAGAGTTAAAAGTCCAGGAGCCTTTGCATCTCTGGAAGTTGCTTGGGCTGAACGATGTTGCCTTGAAGTTGCCTGCAATTTCCCAAGATTACTGGGGACTCAAATATTAGTCCCCTGTGTTCAAATTTATCCTCTCGCCTCTTGCAGGCCATCCAACTTGGCATAGTTTTGATACATGTCATCTAACAGAAGTTGTCTCATCTTTGTAAATGTTCACCCTGGTGCCGAATTTACCCTGGCAGAACTTGAAGAGTGTTAAATTGGTCTTGGGGCAATTGTGAGTAGTGTTAGGAAATCATTGCAATATTTGATATAACAGTTGTTACAAGACTTCGTTTCTGAGCTGGCAGCAGCATCTAGCATGTGATTGTGATGGCATAATTGATAAGCAGTGGTACATTAAAAAAAATAAGGTATTTATAGGCTATCTTTTAGGGCAAGGACTCCAACAAGGCCAATAAAATGCAGTAGGAAGAATCAAAATGGCAAACGCCATAAACACATAACATCAATATATCTTTAAAACAATAAAATATATAGCCACTAGGATGACCATGGCAGCAAAGATGACATTTGTTGTTTAGTCGTTTAGTCGTGTCCGACTCTTCATGACCCCATGTACCAGAGCACGCCAGGCATTCCTGTCTTCTACTGCCTCCCACAGTTTGGTCAAACTCATGCTGGTAGCTTCTAGACCATTGCCCAACCATCTCGTTCTCTGTCGTCCCCTTCTCCTTGTGCCCTCCATCTTTCCCAACATCAGGGTCTTTTCCAGGGAGTCTTCTCTTCTCATGAGGTGGCCAAAGTATTGGAGCCTCAGCTTCACGATCTGTCCTTCCAGTGAGCACTCAGGGTTGATTTCCTTAAGAATGGATAGGTTTGTTATTCTTGCAGTCCATGGGACTCTCAAGAGTCTCCTCCAGCACCATAATTCAAAAGCATCAATTCTTCGCTGATCAGCCTTCTTTATGGTCCAGCTCTCACTTCCATAAGCCGAAAGATGACATTAGACCAGCTTAATACCATTAAAACCAGCTGGACGTGTAGCTTGCTTACTTTAGGGAGCACTTTCCACGTTGTCTTCTTTGCCAAAGAATTCTTACATGCACCCTATGCAACCTTTGCAAATTTGCCGTGTATGCATACCATGTTGTTTTGCTTCATCTCCACCCACTGTGATCGAATAATGTGCTCTGTAACACACCCAATGTTGCCCTTTATCTATATGTTGCAGAGAAAGATCCATTGTGATAGGGAAAGTATATTCCAGGAAGATTGTCTCCTGTTGATGACCTTTCCATTGAGAAACTCCAAGGATCCAGGGTTCCTTAGCACAGCCTTTGACAGCCAGGTGCCCTCTGCCTGTCATGGACTACAACTCCCATCATCCTTGACCATTGGCCATGCTGGCTGGGGATGATGGGAGCTGAAGTCTAAAGTGCGCATCAGGTTGGCAAAGGTTGCCTTGAAGATCGTTCATTAGCATATTTTGAAGACAGTGGGGAGAATTCAACGTCATGCTATTATGATAATTTCTGCTTGCCTGACAGGATGGTCTCCCCTCTGCTCTCCCTGTGTGCTGTTCTGGGGTTCCTCCTGACACCCCCCTTAAGCCTATTGGGGAGGGAGGAGAGCGTAGAAAACCCCATTGCACTAGATGGAGTTCTTGCGCTGGCTCCCACTAGCACAACCATTTTGTGAAATTTGGATCAATATGTAATTAATTAGGATAAAAGCATCAGTACTGTAGAATGGCTAGAGCATTGAACTAGGACCAGTGGTAGATGTGGGTTTAAACCCCCACTCAGCCATAAAGTTCGCTGGGTGACCTTGAGCCAGTCACACACTTTCTTAGGGGCTACAACTAAGAACATTGCTTCCAGCTCCTTGGAATACAAGTTGTTTGCATTGTTGTTGTTGTTGTTGTTGTTGTTGTTGTTGTTTCGTATTTGTAGCATATCAAAACAACTAAGAGATTCCAACATGTCTGAAGCTTTCCAGTTGTGAGGATATTATTTTTTAACATCTCGTTGAAATTGTGAATGTGGAGTTCAAAATTCTCATTTAGGAGTTGTTTGGTTGGTGTCTGGGTTTCGTTTTTGTTTGTTTGTGCTGAGCTTTAAGTATTTTGCAAATGTTCATTTTGGCTCTAATTGAAAGACCATTCAGAATTTGTGAACTGGTGACCACCTGGCAATACTGGCTGAACTGTCCTGGTGAAAATAACTCCATAGCTGCTACTTGGAGGTCTGTGATGGTGGGGTTGCTATCAAGAAGGTCTCCCCATATCCAGCTGCCTGCACAGATTCCTGGGCACTGTCTACTGAAGAAGTGGCAATCAGCAGGCAGCTAGGGGAAGGAGGTGCATTTCCTTCTGCCCAAATTCACTCTGCTAAGAGCTGAAATCTTGCTGGTTCTCATCCGTGGTGAAGAGAAAGGCCTGAGGTGCGTTTCTCGCTTTTTAATTATCCACGGCTACCCCTTCTTCTCCTGCTTTCCCCTACCTTCTACGCCCCACTAGCGTCCCATTTATCAAGCAGCAAGCGTTTACAATGCAACCCTCTCTTCTCCCCCCCCCACCAACCCAAGTTCAAAAACTTTTTTATTCCATCCGTTGCCCGCCCTTGGTTTTGTTCCGTTCCTTCCCACTTCTAACAGTTTCGGCGCCCCTTTCCATTTCTCCTTCTTCACTTTGCTTGCCAAGTGGAACAGACACGGCTTACAGTACAGCAGGGGGGCAAGGAAGGAGTCAAACGTGACCCCTTCTTCCCCCGCCTCCCCTGTGGTCTGAGGCCACTGCTGCTTCTCATAGAGGGGAGATAAGTCAGTCAAGGCCTTGCAGTGGGTGGGAAGAAGTGAGCCAACAAAGGCGACCCGAATAATGGCTCCCAAAAAAAAAACTAGGCTGAAGGGGGAGCGATTGCAGACAGTCTCTCTCCTCTCCTTACCTCCCGCCCTCCCAGCGACCGATTATTTCTGCCTAGCAGGTGTAGATGTCACAATGGAAGAATACCCTATTCTAGGCAGGGAGCTGCAAGAATGTTATTCAGTCAACCAAAGAGGCATAAACCAATTTAAATTAAAGTGCAAAGCCCTCCCAGAACCAAAACCATAAATCGGGAGAGCTGGGGAAATTGGCTCAGATGGAGGGAGCCCATGAATGAAACTTTTATTGTTGAGCACTTGGGGGGGGGCAGGGGGAGAGGCAGAAGAAAAACCTGATCTACCATGTGGAACGTATTCCCCCTTTTGATGTGGACCAGAGGTATGCGGCATGCAAGGGACACGTCTGCCTTCCTGCTGGAAAATTCAGGGAGAAGGGTATGGGCATTGAAATCAAAAGAGAGTGATGGGAAGGGGAGCAAGTTGTAGAAATTATTTAGAGCCTTGGACTCTCTTTTCCCACCCACCCCCCTCGTGTTTTCACCAAGAAATGCTTCATGTTGCATGTCCTGGAAATGTTACATATAGAATCAGAGAATCGTAGAATTGGGAGGTACTCCAAGGGTCATCTAGTCCAACCCCCTGCAATGCAGGAATATCAACTAAACCATCCATGATTTATGGCCATCCAACCTCTGCTCTCCAAGGAAGGAGAGTCCTCAACCTCCCTTGGGAGACTGTTCTACTGTCTCTCTTCAAATATCTCAAGGGCTGTCACATGGGAGTGGAGACAAGCTTTTCTCCTCCTGCTCCGGTTTCAAGTTACAGTGGTACCTCAGGTTACATACGCTTCAGGTTACAGACTCCGCTAACCCAGAAATAGTGCTTCAAGTTAAGAACTTTGCTTCAGGATGAGAACAGAAATCAGGCTCCGGCGGCACGGCAGCAGCAGGAGGCCCCATTAGCTAAAGTGGTGCTTCAGGTTAAGAACAGTTTCAGGTTAAGTACGGACCTCCGGAACGAATTAAGTACTTAACCCGAGGTACCACTGTACAAGGAAGAAGATTCCAACGAAACATCAGAAAACACTTTCTGATAGACAGTAGAATGGTCTCCCTCAGGAGGTTGTGGGCTTTCCTTTCCTTGGAGGTTTTTTATGATTCTGTGATCAAAAGTTCTACCTGATTAAAACTCCCATAAATAGTTATGGTCATAGCAGGGTTGGCCCAAGACATTTTGCTGCCTGAGGCAAAAGACAAGATGTGTCTCCCCAACACCATCACGTCATGTGCAGAAGCTGAGAAGACTGCCAATTGAATCCTCCTTCAAGACTGGCAGTGAGGTAGCAGCATTCACACATACAGTGGTACCTCTGGTTACGTACTTAATTTGTTCTGGAGGTCCGTTCTTAACCTGAAACTGTTCTTAACCTGAGGTACCACTTTAGCTAATGGGGCATCCTGCTGCCACCGCACGATTTCTGTTCTCATCCTGAAGCAAAGTTCTTAACCCGAGGTTCTATTTCTGGGTTAGCAGAGTCTGTAACCTGAAGCGTATGTAACCTGAAGTATATGTAACCCTAGATACCACTGTATAAGCAGAGCTCAGGGTGATCCGTCTAGCATTTGGGAGGGTGATACTCAGTGGCAGTACACATTACTCTGGTCTATTCTGTGGGGGGGTAGCCGAATGGTTGGTTGCTGATGCCCCCCTCCCAATATCTGCTACCCGAGGCCATTGCTTCACTCTGCCTCATGGTAGAGCCGACCCTGGTTTTTAGCAGCATAGAGACCAATCTCTCTCTGCTTTAAAGAGAAGCTTTTAAGATTCACTACAGGAATGGGGAAGATGTAGCTCCTTAGGTGATTCCCAAACAGTCATTCTTGACTGTTGGACCTACTGGCTGAGGCTGATGGGAGTTGTAGTCCAGCCATAACTGGAGGGCCACATGTTGCCCCATCTCTGCTCTAGTAACTAGAGGGGGAACAGAACAACCCTTCCTTCATCTCATGTACACCACGGATGTTCCTTTTGTAGGTGCATCGACCAAAAGTTCAAACGCTGCCCGCCCCTCCCGACCACCTCCGTTGTCATCGTCTTCCATAACGAGGCCTGGTCAACCTTGCTTCGCACTGTGTTCAGCGTCCTGTACTCCTCCCCAGCTATATTGCTAAAGGAAATCATTCTTGTGGATGATGCCAGTACAGATGGTAAGTACAGTCTCTTGCGAGCTGGAGGCAGGTGGCCTTCACCCTGAAAGGCAGAACAAACCTCTTGCTTTTGCATAAGGGCTCTAGGTATGAGGGAGACATTTGATTTGAAGGTGAACCTACCTAAGTCACACTTTCTGGAGCAATATGCAAACTGAAACACAGCCCTCCTCCAAAATTCACACTTCCCTGAATTTTGCAATGTAGTCATTCCACCAAGTAACACCCACAAAAATGCATTATATTAGGGCAAAGTATGCTGTGAGTTAAACCACAGAACCTAGGGCTTGCCGATCAGAAGGTCGGCGGTTCGAATCCCCATGACGGGTTAGCTCCTGTTGTCCGGTCCCTGCTCGTGCCAACCAAGCAGTTCAAAAGCACGTCAAAGTGCAAGTAGATAAATAGGTACCTCTCTGGCGGGAAGGTAAACGGCGTTTCCATGCGCTGCTCTGGTTCGCCAGAAGCAGCTTAGTCATGCTGGCCACATGAC
Source organism: Podarcis muralis (assembly GCF_964188315.1). Lineage (NCBI taxonomy): Eukaryota > Metazoa > Chordata > Lepidosauria > Squamata > Lacertidae > Podarcis > Podarcis muralis. Next base: position 7,568,786 of record NC_135656.1, read on the forward strand.
CCGGAACCTGTATGCCAGCTCCCTCGGCCAATAAAGCGAGATGAGTGCCGCAACCCCAGCCATGACTGGACCTAATGGTCAGGGATCCCTTTACCTTTACCTTTATGCTTATATAAATGCATATATTAATGAAAATAACATGCAAATGTGCAGGATGGGGAAATTGCTTTGCAAAAAAGTATGAGGAGAAATTCCGAATAAAATGCTGACAAATTTTCATGAGGGCTTTTTGGGTTTTAAAAATATCGCAAATTGCTGTGGGAATGTGGAGAACTGAATATTTACCCAACTGTTCTTTATTTTGAAATATTTATCCACTGTGACTAATGGTGCTGTTTCTGCAGCTGCTTTCATTCTTCTTTAAGAAAACCCCCTGCCAGTTTTGTGCCAGCAGAGGTGAAATTCAGAGCTCATCCTTACTAATGGTCCTGAAAGAGAACTTGCCAGAGAGGAAATATACAAGTAGATCTGGTAATGGTCAGATCCTGGTGTAGTTGGGTTTCCCCAGGAAGTGAATAACTTTTAGGCTCTGCCTTTTGTAGCTTTCCCTTCCTGGTGCATTGCTGTTAGAATGCACCCTTCAACTTGATTCACATTGTGGCAGGTTGTTGATGGTTTTGCTTTTGTTCTGTTTATTTGGGGGGGTGGTGTTTTAATCCTGCTACAGTCGTACCTTGGATCTCAAACACCTTGGCTCCTAAACAAATCAGCTTCTGAACAATCGAAACCCAGAAGTGAGTGTTCCGGTTTTTGAACAATTTTCAGAAACCGAACGTCCGGCTTGGCTTCTGGGGCTTCCAATTGGCTGCTGGAGTTTCCTGCAGCCAATCAGAAGCCGGGCTTTGGTTTCCGAATGTTTTGGAAGTCGAACAGACTTCCGGAATGGATTCCATTCGACTTTCAAAGTACGACTGTACTATTTCTGCCATTTGACTGGAGACACATTTCCCCATGATCTGTAGATGTGACAGGCCATATTTAGCTCCCTTCTGGGAATAAATTACTCACTTGGGCAACTTTAGTAACCACAAGCTGCCATTTAGTAATCTAAATTGGTTGTGCCCGAGGTTAGGATAATGACACAGTTCAACATCAGGACTTCCCAGGGGTGGAGCAGGGAGATGAAGAGTATCTGCCTCTCCTGAATCTCAGCTACTCAGGTTCTCAGAAGGCTGTAGAATTCATCAAGGAGGGTTTGTGAGTTCTTTTTAACATACCAGCTAGTCTAATGTAGATAGTTATTTAATCCCTACTCACTCTAAGCTCTTCCAGACAACTTGTTTGTTAAGCATTCACCCTGTTTTGCTTGCACAAAGCTTACATGGGGGTTAGATTCTTTCCAAACTTTATTGAACATTTGTTCTGATTTGTTTACAGAGCAGTCAAAAGTCAAGTAATATTTGTTTTGTGTTCACACTGATTTGCTTGTGGGGTGTTTGATATGTTTTACCATTCATCTGTTCATCCCACACTTCTCCGTGCGTTCCCCATTACTTTCCTAACTGCAAAAGTCCCCTTTTGTACTGGATTTGTTGCGCTGGGGTAATGACAGAGCCATTTAATCCACTTTAGCTGCTCAAATCTAAAGTACTAGGTTGTGCTTGAGTCCCTCCTGCAAAATAATGACAGCAGCAAATCTTTAATCTCTGTCCATCTCTTATGCTTGAAATTCTCCTCCGCTAATACCTGCTTAGCCCTTCCTTCCTTCCTTCCTTCCTTCCTTCCTTCCTTCCTTCCTTCCTTCCTTCCTTCTTTTAGAAAATGCCATCACTTCTGTTTGGGCCTTTGAGCAGGTATACAGTGTGTTCACCATCTCCAAAGCAAAAGCTCTGCTGGGAGTGTTGCTTAATTTCCATCTGCTCATGGGTTCTGGGAAGGCTAAGAATGCATGCAAGTTTTGGCCAGCATGGTATGCCTGGGCACAGAAATGATAGGTGTTTGGCCCTAAATCTCTGTGGTCAGTGGGAAGAACTGGGGAGAAAAACTAAAGGCCTGTTCAGCATGTCATACTGTTGTTGGTGCAAGACTTCTGTTGCCTTCTGAATCTTGTGCTACACTAAATTTGGTGACCCAGAGTATCAGAACTGTATGCTTAACACTTGCACACATCAAATAGAAACCCACTTCCTTGTGGGTTCTGTTCTGTTCTGTTTTGGGTTTTTGCCGGTTCTTCCATCCAAAACATCTGGATGCTACATCTAGTCCAGGGGTAACCAAAATTGTCCCCTCCAGATATTGTGGACTACAACTTCCATCTTCCCTGACCATTGACTATGCTGGCTGAGGCTGGTGGAAGTTGTTTATTAAGTATCACCAAGTGCTTGGTGCACTTCCAGACTGTCGCTCTTTTCAGGTGAGACTCAACCACATAACTGGCCAATTCAGGTTGTGCAACTATAATTGACTTGTAGGTCTTGCACAACAAACCTGCTCCTCAAAAGATCAACCTTTTTGTGCTCAGAAAAGTGATGGGGAAATGCAGTAGAAAACAGGTTGGGACACTTACTTTGATATAATGTCATCTAGCCTCCCTGCAAACAAAGCAAGATGAATGTTCAATAAATAGGTCATCTGGAAGCACCTTTAGCTGTTGTCTGGAGGGAGGGAAGGAGTGTGTGTGTGTGTGAGAGAGAGAGGGGGGGGGAGAGAGAGAGAGAGAGAGAGAGTGAGAGAGAGAGAGAGAGAGAGTTACTGTAGCAGGCTAGCACAGCTACCATTTATATGGCAGTTGCCTCCATTTCACAGCCGTTGTTTTTCTTGGTACTGCCTGTTCCTGCGGATGCTGTTTCAAGCAGTCTCTTCCGTGCAGCTGCTTTTCAAGTTTGTCTCAAAACCCAATGCGGCAGAAGAGCCAAAGCAGGCCGTGTTTCACCACAGTGGTTTGAACCGCTTCCTGTCATGCGCCACACCTGGCAGTGAGCTGGGTGCCCAAAGAAGGACCAGGGCTTGGATTCTAAGGGATGCCTTCTAAACAGTCCTCTCAAGGTTTACACCGGGGATAGTTACAAACACAAAAAACTGCAAATATGTTGGAAACAAGACTTAAAACCATAGCCCTCCCCTAACACTCCATACACCCCTGTACAAAGGGCCTACAAGACAGGGCTGTTTCCCTCCTCTTATGGTCTTGATTTATCAGCTATTTTAAAATGAGGCTGCATTTTAAATTGCATTTTAACCTGTATTTTAAATTCCTCTTTTTCCCCTATTTTTACTGTGATTTTATTGGTGTTAGCCACCCTGAGCCCGGCTTTGGCCAGGGAGGGTGGGGTATAAATATAATTTATTTATTTTAGAGCCAGTGTGGTGTAGTGGTTAAGAGCAGTCGACTCGTAATCTGGTGAGCCGGGTTCACTTCCCCGCTCCTCCACATGCAGCTGCTGGGTGACCTTGGGCTAGTCACACTTCTCTGAAGTCTCTTAGCCCCACTCACCTCACAGAGTGTTTGTTGTGGGGGAGGAAGGGAAAGGAGAATGTTAGCCGCTTTGAGACTTAAAGGTAAAGGTAAAGGTACCCCTGCCCGTACGGGCCAGTCTTGACAGACTCTAGGGTTGTGCGCCCATCTCACTCAAGAGGCCGGGGGCCAGCGCTGTCTACAGACACTTCCGGGTCACGTGGCCAGCGTGACAAGCTGCATCTGGCGAGCCAGAGCCACACACGGAAATGCCGTTTACCTTCCCGCTAGAAAGCGGTCCCTATTTATCTACTTGCACCCGGGGGTGCTTTCGAACTGCTAGGTTGGCAGGCGCTGGGACCGAACAACGGGAGCGCACCCCGCCGCGGCGATTCGATCCGCCGACCTTTCGATCGGCAAGTCCTAGGCGCTGAGGCTTTTACCCACAGCGCCACCCGCGTCCCATCTTGAGACTCCTTAGGGTAGTGATAAAGCGGGATATCAAATCCAAACTCCTATTAGAATTGACCTCCATTGCTCCAGGTGCTTTTGCCCTTGGTGCCCTGCCCCCAGAAGGAAATGTGCCCCCCAACTGCAAAAGCTTCTCCACTCCTGCCCTCCCCATTCCCTTCCCCATCCCCTCCTTCTCTTCTCTTTGCCCTGCTTATTCCAGTCCAAATCCATGACCACTTATTAGTTTTTAATATGTTGTGAAAGTGGGGAAAGAGGATATGTTAAGCAGCTTTTTTACAAAAAAAAGGTTTTAAAATTGTGCTCGGAACGAATCTCACCTTTTGCATCATTCCTTTTCCACGCAGTTGCCAGGCTTCTGAGCGCTGCACCCCTCTAACACTTGATACACTCTGTTCCAGACTACTTGAAAGACGAGTTGGACAGCTATGTGAAGCAACTGCAGATAGTGAAGGTCGTCCGGCAGCTGGAAAGGAAGGGTCTGATCACTGCCCGGTTGCTGGGTGCCAGCGTTGCCACGGGAGACGTGCTCACCTTCCTAGATGCTCACTGTAAGTCGCAACTCTGTCGGCGAGCTCAATCCTCAATGTGGGGCCTCTAGAGGCAAAATATTGCCAAGGCTGGCAACTCTGTCTTGCTTCGCAAAGCCAGCACACACAGAGTGCTGTGCACATGGTTTGATTGCTGTACCGTTGAGGCTAGTTTGCAAACTACTGCTAACGGCAGCATCCGATCGTGAGCTGCATGCGTGAATGAGCTGCTGCAGATCAAACATCACAGATATGAGTCTGGCCATTGCCTCGTGTGCTGTGCTTCTCAACCTGAGCTGCTACACAAGGTCAGTTGTCGGTGATCAAGTGCAGAAGAACAACGTGGTTTCTCTGTACGTGTGCATCAATGTGGCTGGCAGCTGAAAGTGTGGGCAGACTCGGCTCTGCAAGACTGTGCGTTAGGAGATGATGTGAGGCTCAAAGGGCTCACTCAGACATACATGGCATCAACAGGCTGATCCCAAGGTAGAGAAATCAAGAGACTTACATGCATGTGTGAATGTCCTCTTTTATTGGGGGTGAGAGTGAGGAATCCTGATTTGGTAACGTTCTGCTCATGGAAGGCACAATAGGATACAGCCCCGTGCTGTGTGTTATGAAAATGGCATGTTTTGGTTCTCTCTTTCTTTCTATTCACACAAAGTGTGGCTTTCTTTGGGACGCAATTTATTTGTGCCTGCCCTGGCTATTGCATCAATAGCAGAATAGTGTATTTTTGAAGGAGGCTAAAAGGTGAAAGCCAAAAGGAAGGAGTATTCTTCTTCCCACAGTGCATAGCAGCAGAACTATGGTGGAACAAATGGGGGCACCCAGTGTGGGGCCTGTCATAGTTCCAGACTCTTTCTGGCTGGGTTGAATTTTGTTGAATTTTGTTCAATCTCAAGGAAGCCGCCACGCAGTTACAGCAGGATGGCCTCATGGTGTTATGTTCTCACAATGGACTACAACTCCCATCATCCCTAGCCATTGTCTTCATTGGCTGGGGCTGATAGGAATTGGAGTTGAACAACCTCTGGAGGGTCACATGTTTAACCCAAACATGTATTTGGGGACCCATTTCTTTTTCTTTCTTTTTACTATGTATTTAATGGTGATAATGCTCCTGTTGAGACCCATCAGGCTGCAACTCACCAGTGGCTTCCAACCTGCTAGTAGAAAACCAGTGCTTTAGTGTATTGCATTGGGATGTTTTCTTGATGTTACCACCAGAGGCCAGTGTGCATTTTCACAGTGGCTCTGCACAATATTTTTGGGCCTTAAAATGGTTATTATAGAATGTAAATCAGTTCCAGGCTATGAAATTAGAAGTATGAGAAGTCAGGGAGAGCCCTGATATTAGCATCCAGTTATTTGGAGTTTTCCAGTTCTGGGCATCTATAATAGTGTGGTAGACTGCTAGGCAGCGGACATTTTAATAAAAATTGCTTCTGCATGGTAAGGTGATCAGAAGCTGCCATTTTCTCCTTGGGGGACAAGGAGAAGGTGGGAGAGAGAAGAAGTGGCTGTTACAATGTCAAGAAGATGAGGTCAAGGGAAAGGAATTGCGAGAGGATTTGCAAGGCTGAAATGACCCGGGAAAATCAAAGCTTGCTTAGAGACAACATCAGATGATGCCATCCATTTCTCCTTCTCTCTTCCTAGGTGAATGTTTCCATGGGTGGTTGGAGCCTCTCTTATCGCGCATTGCTGAGGAACCCACCGCTGTGGTCAGTCCAGATATCACCACCATTGACTTGAACACTTTTGAGTTTTCCAAGCCAATTCAGTATGGGAAGCAGCACAGCCGGGGCAACTTTGACTGGAGCCTGACTTTTGGATGGGAGTCCATCCCTCAGCATGAGAAGCAGAGAAGGAAAGATGAGACTTATCCCATCAAGTAGGTCCATGATGAAAGCTCCTTTTCGATAGACCTTTTGATGCCACTCACTGTGAAGTAAACCTCTGTGCGGATCACAGTGTAATCTGCTCCAAAACCCACACACTCACCGCATAGACCTGATAAAATTTAGTAATGTTTGTTTGGCTTCATTTGTTGGATCGATTAAAAGGTTTTTGTTTTTTTTAATTTATCCAAATGCCTCAATGAGACAGGAATGCAACTGATGTTGTGGTGGTTTAAGGCACTCACAAAAACTGCAGATGGGAGGTGTCATCTTAGAAGAGTCATGAATAATAATAATAATAATATCTTTATTGTCATTGCCCCCTCTCGGGGACAACGAAATTACTTGACTGCTCCATAAAAACACTAATTAAAACAATACAGTATAGTACAGCAAGGAAGATTAGATGACTTTCAAAGTCCAGGCTTCCCATTCAGGGCCGAGATCGCTCTGGAGAATGAAGTGGAAAGAGAGAGGAATGCCTCTCCTAAAACGGTCCCTTTGCGTTGTTTGTGATGATGGGTAGAATAAGGTAGCAGCATCCTTCTTGCTTCATTTTAGTTGTGTGAGTGATAGCAACAAAGTTTTCCAGGCACCTCCTTTTTGGCGCTGGAATCCCACCAACACTGTTTCGCTCTTTCTTTCTCTTTCCGCCTGCCCTCTTGGCTGTCCTGTAGGAGATAGGAAGAGCATGGCCTGAGGAGCGCATCAGTTGTAGTGGGGTGGTTGGACCTGTTGTTGTTGTTTAGTCGTGTCCGACTCTTCATGACCCCATGAACCAGAGCACGCCAGGCACTCCTGTCTTCCACTGCCTCCCACAGTTTGGTCAAACACATGTTCGTAGCTTTGAGAACACTGTCCAACCATCTCGTCCTCTGTCGTCCCCTTCTCCTTTTGCCCTCCATCTTTCCCAACATCAGGGTCTTTTCCAGGGAGTCTTCTCTTCTCATGAGGTGGCCAAAGTATTGGAGTCTCAGCTTCAGGATCTGTCCTTCCAGTGAGCACTCAGGGCTGATTTCCTTCAGAATGGATAGGTTTGATCTTCTTGCAGTCCATGGGACTCTCAAGAGTCTCCTCCAGCACCATAATTCAAAAGCATCAATTCTTCGGCGATCAGCTTTCTTTATGGTCCAGCTCTCACTTCCATACATCACTACTGGTCCAGCTCTCACTTCCATACATCACTACTGGTTGGACCTATTCTCCCACAAAACCCCACCTACAAAATAATAGCTAAATGATACAACACTGTAGCACTGTGAGGTTTGAGGTAATAACCAAATGTCAGAATTCAAAACTTCAAAGGTGTGTTTTTTCTTTCCTTCGGAACTAATTTTATTCGCAGGTGTTTTATTTTTCAAATAAAAATGGTGATTTGGAAAAGCCACGTTTTTTCCCCAGTTGGTTTTTCAATAAGCCAGCTACCGTGGGATAAAAAAAGTTTAGGGCAATCGGCGGTGGAATTGAGCCAAAAGAAAACCAGCAATCACAGGCAGAATCAGGAGTTTCTCAGTCCTTCCTGTCCTTCCATGTATTCCAACCTATCAGTGACCTTGCAAACAAAATAGCAAAGGAATTCTGGTATGCAGAGGTGGAGTGGCTTTGAGAACAATTCGGAACATGATAAATGGGTGTGTAAGTGAAAGGCTGGCTGAAAGAAATGTGGGGGAAACCTCTTGCACAGATATGCAGGTTTGTACCCAGTAATTCTTCTAGTGGCTGAGGCAACCTTTGGTGTAAATGACCCCTGAGATCTGGGTCAGCAGTGCGTGCACATCACTCTTAATTTTTCCAAGCACCTTATGATGAAACCTTTGTCCAGCTTGGATGCCTGCAGTTTAGTGTGGGAATAGACACCACTGAAAATAATAATAATAATAATAATAATAATAATAATAATAATAATAATAATAAATTTATTTTATTTTAAATAAATAATAAATTTTATTTATATCCCGCCCTCCCCAGCCGAAGCCGGGCTCAGGGCGGCTAACAACAATAAAACAGTACAAAAGTACAGCAATGTGTTTGAGGGTATAAAGATGAAATCATTTCTTTCTGTGCAGTGGGCCCATTCATACACACAAGTCATCCTTTGATACTGCAGTCATCTAGAGATGACTTTGCATGTGGGTGCCAGGCCTGAGATGCTGGGATGAGGAACCCATGGACTTCATCTCCCATCATCCCTGACTATTGGCCAAGCCAGCTGGAGCTGCTAGGAGATGGAGTCCAACGATATAACTTTGTGTTGTAGATCCCCACTTCGCATACCACCACCCCCGTTAGAAAAATATAAATTAATGTGATCTACCTCCTGGCGCTTCCTTGGGATATAAGGATTATAAACCACTTGGTATACTCGGAAGTTCTTTATGAGACACAATCCCGGGACTCCCCCTCCCCTTCCCCCCTTTTTGTGGTACAAAAGCCAGGATAATGAAGGCCGTGACATGAAAGAGCCAAGGTTTATTCCTTTCTCTTTTCAAAGCCTGCCAGCCTCTTGTCTGTTTTGGCAGTGGGCAGCTGCAGAGTCATTAAGGTAACCAGTATCCCAACCTCTTAAAGCTCGAAATGACCTTGAATTCATCAAGTGGAAGACATTTAATACCGGCCCTCCGGCCCTCGCCATTGCACCAGCGAGACAAAACCCCTGTTCCTTTTGGCCTCAAGTACAGCTCCTCTTTGTGCAGAGGTCAGACGGGAGGCTGTTCTGCCCCCAATGAAAGGGGCTCAGGGACTCCTTTTTGTTGCTGCTGCATATTCTGAGAGGGAGAGAGGCTGGCAGGTTGGCTTGTCAGCAGCTCTTAATCTGCGCTGCTCGCCTTGGTAAGAACAGAGCTGTGTTTCAGGAGCTGAGGGGACCTTGTTGAAGCAAGTTTTCGACTACGATCTCCATTTCTCTCTTTTTTGAAAAGAAAGAAAGAAATGCCTCTTGCGAAAGGAGCAGGGCGGATTGAAAAGCTTCGTCCCCAAGTGCTCTCAAATTTGGCTTGGCAATATGCATTTATCGTAATGATACCTGAGGCTGAATGAAGGGCTTGTCTGCCTCCAAAAGGCTCTGCCTTAAAGTTCCTAATGACTGAGCGCCATCCTAAGCACTGGGGCTGTTCCTGCTGCTTCTGATGTGATCAGCCAAGGCCTGCCTCACGTTCTCCTCCTTAGCTCTCCCTCTCCTTCAACACATCTGGGCTTGCTTGCTGCTGGTTTTCTCAAGAGTAAAAAGGTAAAGGGAACCCTGACCATAAGGTCCAGTCGTGACCGACTCTGGGGTTGCGGTGCTCATCTCGCTTTATTGGCCGAGGGAGCCGGCGTACAGCTTCCGGGTCATGTGGCCAGCATGACTAAGCCGCTTCTGGCAAACAAGAGCAGTGCATGGAAATGCCGTTTACATTCCCGCCGGAGTGGTACCTATTTATCTACTTGCACTTTGATGTGCTTTCGAACTGCTAGGTTGGCAGGAGCAGGGACCGAGCAATGGGAGCTCACTCCGTCGCGGGGATTCGAACCGCCGACCTTCTGTCCTAGGATTTAACCCACAGCGCCACCCGTGTCCATTTCTCAAGAGTAGACTTATTGAAATGAAGGGACCTAAGCCAGCCATGTCCATTAATTGCAGTAGGTCTGCTCTGAGCATGGCTGAAATTGGATACAACGCCATGTCTTGGGCTCTATGCACTTTTGGAAGCAAAATAAGCGTATGAAAGTTTATACTGTTCATAGTTTCAGTTTGAATGAAGAGTTTGGAATTTCTAGGGGGGGTGCATGTGTGCGGCACACAGGTCAGCTTCTACTGTTTAAAACATTTAAATCCTCACATCTTATTTTTTAATTATTTGCATTTTCAAAAATGGGAACAGAGAGCATATTTAACCCCCTCCCCCTCCCCCTTCCCCCTGTCCCACTTACAGCTTCATACCAAATACAGTGTGCATACACACGAAAGCTCATATCAATAACTAACTTAGTTGGTCTCTAAGGTGCTACTGGAAGGAATTTTATTTATTTATTTTTTACTTATTTTTTTGTTTCAACATATATACATATTTCAGCATATGTACATATACCATATGACTTCCCTCCCACACTTTTCCTGGTTCCTTTGCTTTTCCACTACACTGCATAATCCACATCTTTTTAATCATCCAATTTGTTCTCTATTAAATGCCCTATCTATTTCAACTCTGCTAGATTTACTCGAGAGCTACTAAGCTATGTATTTGTTTATACTGACTCTTACAATATTCAATCAACTTGTCCATTCTTCACATCTATTTGACAGCAAGACTCCAAGTAAAATAGCATACAACAAAATAGCATACAACAAAAATATATTATTTTTAAAAGTTTGGAAGGTAGTGGTGACTGGAAAAGTTGCACAAAAAGTGCAGGGTTTTTTTTAAATGATTCTGCAAGGACCATGTTGGAAAATAACCCCTACACACTTTGCATGCTCTCCAGCCATGATTCAGTACCCAGTAATTCCTGAAGAACATCTTGAGCATCTGGATGGATTGCACTTCCTTGAGATTTGCAGCAGCAGCTGTGATGGAAGCAATGGGTGGGCAGTGGTGTAAACTGTCCCTTCCTCTAGGCCTTTGATGTTCTCTTAGTCCTATTGACCCTTGTTCTCGCACGTTCTTCTTGTTCTGTTTTATTTAATACATGTTTGTTCTTCCTGTTGCATAGCTTAGAACCTGGTTTTAATACTTTCGAAATACAGTTCCAAGGATCAGATCAGCGGTCTGTAAGAGCATCAGTTGTGGGAGTAGTTAGATTTTGGGACGTCAGACTACTGGGACCTTGGTATAAGCAATCATAAGCAAATGCACCTCTCAAACACATACAAAATTCATATGCATAAATTTCTTTTTAAAAAAACCTAATTCAACAGAACAGCAAAAAGAAGCACCAACAGGTCACTCCTCAGAAAGCTAGCCTAAATGGAGGTCCCTTGCAGAGTTGCCTGAATCGTCTCTCAGAGCCTCAGGGGTATTGCAAGAAAAGCCTTGGCTCCTCGCCACAGATCTGATCTCCTGCAATGATGGTATTCTGGGGTGGGCAGAACCTGCTTGCCTGAAATTGATGCATGCAGCTCCCAGATGGTGTAAGGAACAAGTCTATATACCCTAAAGATCAAACTAGGAATTTCAGAGAGGATCTTGAGCGCTGATTGATGCTGCAGTTTCCCTTTCGCTAAGTATCTCTCTTGCTGGAATTTGAATAACATACTCACAATTCTCCCTTTTTGCAGGACTCCCACATTTGCTGGCGGACTCTTTGCCATTTCCAAGTCCTATTTTGAGCACATCGGCTCTTACGATGATCAGATGGAAATCTGGGGTGGGGAAAACGTGGAGATGTCCTTTCGGGTAAGAAGGAAAGGTACAATATCCTAATTGCAGTACAGCTATGGCTGGCCCGGCGTATTTTCCAACTATACCAAATTTGCAGCACAGGGAAGCATTCATTCATCAATCAATCAATCAATCAATCAATCAATCACCAGCTCTCCAACAAGGCAATCCCAGGGAGAGGATGAGAAACAACATTCCATCGTTTGCTTTGTAATGTATTGCCATTAGGGTTGGTTTGTCTTGCTGCTTTAAAGGGGGGGGGGGAATCAAAACTAAAGGATTGTGACATGTCTTTTTTCAGGTTTCAATTAACCATAATTTAACATTGCACCCAAACCCTAAACCTGTGGTTGATGATATCTGTGATTTGTTGAAACAAGCCAGCTTCATAAACCACAATTTCAAAGTTGGCTTGTTTCAAATAAACCATAGTTAATAATAATAATAATAATAATAATAATAATAATAATAATAATAATAATAATTTATTATTTATACCCCGCCCATCTGGCTGGGCTTCCCCAGCCACTCTGGGCGGCTTCCAAATTAATCATTGTTTGTCGGATTTGGATGGCACAGGGAAGGTGTAGTTAACCAAAACTGGAAGCAAAATCTTCCAAACTCTTCCACCATGGAGAAAAAGGGCTGGGGAAGAGAGGGTCGTTCCTGTTGCAATAAAACATGCATCCTGCATAAGTAGTGGTTCTAACCATGTATATACCTTCAATTTCTATTGATAAAGGATGTGTGCAAGCAGCAATGTGGTTCTGAATTTGCTCACAGCAAGTGTGACAGCTACACATTATTGAAAGAGTTATGCTCCCTTAGAATTACTAGGAAAGTGTAAGAAAATCTGGGATACTGCAAACTTGGTAAAATTTACAGATTAGATATGGGTATATAAAGTAAAGGAAATAACTGAAATCCTTTTTAAGGAGGGGAAGTGTGTTTTCTTTCATTATTGCAATGAAAAGCTTGAGTGGATCACGTGGGTGCTCTTTATGGTGGTTTTACGAGCATAGATGTTAATTTTCAAAAGGGCCCTGTCTGAAAAGCAGCTTTCGAAGGCTAAAAGCTGTTTGGAGTGCCACCCTGTGGCTGCAAGGAAAATCAGGAGTGGGTATAGAAGTTTCTTAGAGAGCCAGGGATCTCCTATCCAGGACTGCCAATGCACACCCACAGAAATGCCCGGTCGTGCCTTCAGTGGTATACTCAGGTCTATAATGTGCCCACAGCCAACTAGCAGAAGGGAGCAAGTAGCTGCAACATGTTCTGTTGCAGAGACATTAAGCATGGTTGCAGCTGCTTGTATCACCCTAGTGATGTTCACCCACCCCGGTTGCTAGCTAGACAAATCTCAAAGTGGCAAAGTCCAGATTACTTCTAAGTGGGACCCCAAAGTAGGGCCCAGTTTCATCCATACCAGAGTGGAATGCGTGCTTTGGGGTATAAGGAATCATTGGGTTGGTGAAGAGGCCCTTTAGCTCCTCACTGGTAACATTGGGGTCACCAGCTCTGGGTGTGGGGCCTGGGCTCCTTTGAAGGGGCTGGTGGGGAAGAGGATGATCTCAGGATTTCTGCTCCTCAGACTCTGGTGCTGTTGGAGCTCTCTGACTCTTGCTGACAGGACCATTCTGTACCTAAATTGCAGCATTCATGGTCGTGACACAAGGGAAGATGATATGTGAAACGCATAATTTGTGTTTCAGTTTGCTAATTTGTTTTTTTGTATAAAAAATTTTATGAGGTTTTTCTATTTTGCATTTTAGAATATTCATTTGAACAACCTTAAAATATCAATGACTTCCCTTCTTCTCCTTCCATTGTTCAATTTGCATGCCATAGATCCCTGCATATTTTACATAAACTAAACCATTCAGTATCCCATTATTACATCCATCAAAACTTATTTACACTGTTGAATATATCTTAATGCTGCCAGCATTTTCAAATGTACACAACTTTCACTCATATATTCAGTAAACATTTTTCCAATCTTCTTTAAATGTATATTTTTCTTGTGCTCTTATTCTGTAAGTTAAGTCTGCCAGCTGCGTGTATTCCATCAGCTTAAGTTGCCGTTCTTCTTTAGTTGGAACCTCACTCGTTTTCCAATTTAGGGCCAACAAAACACGGGCCACAGTAGTGGCACACATAAATTGCCTTTTTTGACACCTGTGAATTTCCATCTGAATTATCTCCAACAAAAAGGACTCTGGGGTTTTTTTTTGGGGGGGGGGTACTTTAAAACGTTTTTTTTCAATCCATTACAAATTATTTCCCAATACTCTTTTACCCTTTTACAAGTCCACCACATATGATAAAACAAATGATAGCTTGCTTTTTAAAGTTGTGGTGAGGAACCTGTGGACCTCCAGATATTTAACTCTGATTCCCATCACTCCTGACCATTTGGGACTCACGCAAGAGTTGGTGGACTCCCCTTCCTTAGAGAATTTTAAGCAGAGGTTGGATGGTCATCTGTCATGTTGGGATTCCTTCAATGCAGGGGGTTGGACCAGATGACCCCCGGGTCCCTTCCAACTCCACAATTCAATGATTTGATGACTAGCGGGAGCTGACCAGTGTCTGGAAGGCTACTGGTTCCCCATTACAGCAGCAGCTTTGGTGCCTGGACTTTCAAGCATGGTGTAGAGCGAGAGAGGCAGTGTCAAACATTTTCTCCATACCACTGTTCCAAAGACAAAGCTGCTATTTCCCCACATGCACCCAAGAAAGAAGAACTGGTGCCCATGTCAGCTTCTCTCCTGTGTGTGAGTTGGGGAGGGGTGGTTTTTGGTAATGGGGAAAGCATTATTTGGGAAGATCCATAGCTTAGTGGTAGAGCGTTTGCCTTGCATGCACAAAGTCCCAGGTTCAATCAATGGGATCTCCAGGTAGGACTGGGACATTTCTAATCTGAAAGCCTGGGGATCAGCTGCCAGTCAGTGTAGACAATACTAAAGTAGATGGACCAGTGCCATATAAGGCAGCTTCCTAATGATTGTGATGCTGATTCTCTCCCTTAAAGAAGAGAAAGGCATAAAAGATAGCCACACATTTCACACCTTGGCCCAGGCAGGCTCAAATTAAGGGTTTCTGTTGGGATGGGGGGCACATCTTTTCTGCAGGTTTGGCAGTGTGGGGGCCAGCTGGAGATCATCCCCTGCTCCGTGGTTGGCCACGTGTTCCGTTCCAAGAGTCCCCACACCTTCCCCAAAGGAACTCAAGTCATCTCCAGGAACCAGGTGCGTCTGGCGGAAGTCTGGATGGACGACTACAAGGAAATCTTCTACAGAAGGAACCAGCAGGCCTCCCAGATGGCTAGAGAGGTATGTAAGCCAACTTCCCCTGGAAGTTGCTCTGAAGGATCAGGAGTGCCCATCCCTTGTTTTCAAGCATGTATTTAGAGCAGCCTTCCTCAGTTTTTGGACTACAAGTTCCATCAGCCCCAGCTAGCAGAGTCTATGATCAGGGTTGATGGGAGCTGGAGTCCAAACATCTAGAGGACAACAGTTTGGGGAGGCCAGCTCCGTCCTCCTGCATGCCTGGGACTGGGCAACTGGGGGGGGGGGCGCTGGGCGGATCTTTCCATCCCAGCGCCGCATATGCTTAAGACAGCCCTTCTCGCATCTTAAGCCATGGGGAGGCAAGCTAAGGCCCAGGGGCCGGATGCGGCCCAATCGCCTTCTAAATCCATCCCGCAGACAGTCCGGGAATCAGCGTGTTTTTACATGAGTAGAATGTGTGCGTTTACGTATTTAAAATGCATCTCTGGGTTATTTGTGGGGCATAAGAATTCGTTCATTTTCCCCCCAAAAAATGTAGTCTGGCCACCCACAAGGTCCGAAAGACAGTGGACCGGCCCCCTGCTGAAAAGGTTGGTGACCCCTGTCTTAAGCAAATTTAAAAATTAAGTAAGGAATTGTTTGTTTTCAGAATTCATTTAGAGATTTGGTGGGTTCTATACAGGAAGGAGGGTGGGCAGTGATATTGTCTCCTTCTTATGAACTGATACTTTAAAAACAAACAAACCGTGCTGTACCTTGTCAGAAAACGTATGGAGACCTCGCTGAGAGGCTTGAGCTGAAGGAGCGGTTACATTGCAAGAACTTCACCTGGTACCTACAAACCATTTATCCTGAGATCTTCATCCCAGACCTTACGCCGGCGTTTTACGGAGCTGTAAGTGTGGGTTTGGGGTGTTCATTGCATGAGAGAGTTCTTTCTGGGTCACAGCAAAGGAGCATCTAGCCTTGCCTTCTACATCCAACTGCCTTCCGCCAGATGCCTCGAGAAGAAACACCCCAAATTTTCCACTTGGCCCTTCCTTGGTTCATAATATATTCTGCAGTGAGGACTGGCTCAGAATGCCAGTGTCTGGTCCAGATTCAGATTGTACATATATGTATGTTCCAAATCTAGATGGTAGGCCTGTAAAACCTACATGTATAAACATTTAAAATTGCTTGTGTGTTTCCAATCTTCCATCCCACTCCAATGTGACTGAGAGTGAAACTCCGGGAATAGGTTTGATTCTCCAGCAAGTGAAAATGGTGCACGTCTTCACACATCGACTCATATCTTTTGTCCTGTTGCTTTCCAAGCACAACACCATGCTTCAAAGCTGAAGCACAACAAAGGGCACTTCAGGTTTCCCCCAGACTGCCATTTGCTCCGATTCAGCAGGTTTTGGGGGGAAAGCGCCAAGGCAGGAGGGGGGACCACTTGGACACAGAGCTTTAAAGAAGGGACCTATGCAGTAGAAAAGGAGATATGGATGAGTCTTTTATTTGCTGCCCTTTGGCTTTGCTACATAAAGCAAACCCTTCATTAACCAGCCTTCAAAAGCTTTAATTTTTGCTTTGTCAATCTGTACTTCTCAGTTTAAGGGACGCAGGTGGCGCTGTGGGTTAAACCACAGAGCCTAGGACTTGCCGATCAGAAGGTCGGCGGTTTGAATCCCCGCGACGGGGTGAGCTCCTGTTGCTCGGTCCCTGCTCCTGCCGACCTAGCAGTTTGAAAGCCCGTCAAAGTGCAAATAGATAAATAGGTACCACTCCAGCAGGAAGGTAAACGGCGTTTCCGTGCACTGCTCTGGTTCACCAGAAGCGGCTTAGTCATGCTGGCCACATGACCCGGAAGCTGTACACCGGCTCCCTCGGCCAATAAAGCGAGATGAGCGCCGCAACCCCAGAGTCGGCCATGACTGGACCTAATGGTCAGGGGTCCCTTTACCTTTACTTCTCAGCTTATGAACTCTTGACTCCTTCCTTCCCTCCAGTAGCAGAGCATATGCCTGCGCTGCCCAGAGCGGGCATGCTCCCGAGGGGGGGTGCAGTGTGTGCCCTCCCAGGCACAGAATACCCGTTCAGGGGCCCTGCAGCTGGGGGTGGAGCGAGCCGGCCATGGCGAACATTCACCGCGCCACCTGCCCGCAACTCCCAAGCCTCACCCCAAGCTGTCAAAATGAAGAGGGAAGGGGGGAACGGCGCCAGCAGAGCGGCGCAGCTCCCCCCCTTACCTCAATGGCTCAGGGTAGGCTTGGGAGTCACGGGCAGGTGGCGCGCCAAATGTCACCCCCCTCAGTGAGGGCACCTGGGGCGGTCCGCCCCCACCGCCTCCCTTCCTAAGCCCCTGCTTTTCTCCCTCCCTCCCTCCCTCCGTCATTTCTACTAAGGAACCAGTCTAATGGCCTTCACTGTCTCCAGAACGTAGAATATTCTGATTTGAAACCTAGTAGGGGGGGTTGAAAAAGGGTGTATATGTTGCAAGGGAGTGGTACAGTTTTTGTTTCTTGAGCAGGAACTAGGTATGCTAGTAGCTAGAAAGGGAAGATAAGTTAGATATAGTTGCTTTGAGAGTGGTGGGAGGTTAGTTGGGCTGAAGGGGGGGAATTCGGGACTGCACTCTGCTTACAGAAAGAGTGTAGAGTCTATGGGGCTGTGTCTCTGAGTATTTAGGCAAATTCGCACCTAGGTACTGCTTCTGGCTGTAGATGGACCCCTGACAGTGTTGGATTGTTTTCAGATTAGAAATGAGGGTGCCAAACGCTGCCTGGATGTTGGAGAGAACAACCATGGAGGGAAGCCGCTCATCATGTACCCCTGCCATGGGATGGGAGGCAATCAGGTATGGAATTTGTGAGAAAAGCCCGGTCTTAGGGTGGAATCCAGCAAAACACTCCCATTTGTGCAATGAATCTTCCCCTCCTTCTCATCTCTTCTCATGCCCTTTCCCACACCCTTCTAGAGGATTGGAGAAAACCCCAGAACAGAGTTAGGGGGTGTACAGGGAAAGATGTTCCACTGCACACCCAAAAGTCCTTGTGCAAATGGAACTGCTTCATTGGACCCCACTCCATGTCTCTTCTCATGTCTGAGCACACACCACAGGGCTATGCTTTCAGGCGCTGGAAGTTTTGTGCTGCCCCATGATTTCAGGCAAACAGGTGCTTCTGTAGAAATTATTCTGCACTGTCTGAACTACTTGCAGCTTTCCTAGGATAAGAGCATACCCACATTTTCCCCCTAGGTTTCCATTTTAAAACAGGAAAAAAAGAACACTGCATTAATCAAAATACACCTTCTACAGTCATACCTTGGATCTCAAACGGCTGAGTAGCTGAACAAATCGGCTCCCGAATGCCGCAAACCCAGAAGCAGGTGTTCCGGTTTGCAAACATTTTTCGGAAGCCAAATTTCCGACGCGGCTCCCATGGCTTTCGATTGAGTTCAGGAAGCTCCTGCAGCCAATCAGAAGTCACGCCTTTGTTTTCGAATGGTTCTAGGAGTCAAATGGACTCCCGGAATGGATTAAGTTCGACAACCAATAATAATAATAATAATAATTTATTATTTATACCCCGCCCATCTGGCTGAGTTTCCCCAGCCACTCTGGGCGGCTTCCAATCAAGTGTTAAAAACAGTACAGCGTTAAATATTAAAAACTTCCCTGAACAGGGCTGCCTTCAGATGTCTTTTAAAGATAGGATAGCTGCTTATTTCCTTCACATCTGAAGGGAGGGTGTTCCACAGGGTGGGCGCCACTACCGAGAAGGCCCTCTGTCTGGTTCCCTGTAACCTTACTTCTCGCAATGAGGGAACCGCCAGAAGGCCCTCGGTGCTGGAGCTCAGTGTCCGGGCAGAACGATGGGGGTGGAGACGCTCCTTCAGGTATACAGGACCAAGGCCGTTTAGGGCTTTAAAGGTCAGCACCAACACTTTGAATTGTGCTCAGAAACGTACTGGGAGCCAATGCAGATCTCTCAGGACCGGTGTTATGTGGTCCCGGCGGCCACTCCCAGTCACCAGTCTAGCTGCCGCATTCTGGATTAATTGCAGTTTCCGGGTCACCTTCAAAGGTGGCCCCATGTAGAGCGCATTGCAGTAGTCCAAGTGGGAGATAACTAGAGCATGCACCACTCTGGCAAGACAGTCCGCAGGCAGGTAGGGTCTTAGCCTGTGTATCAGGTGGAGTTGGTAGACAGCTGCCCTGGACACAGAATTAACCTGCACCTCCATGGACAGCTGTGAGTCCAAAATGACTCCCTGGCTGCGCACCTGGTCCTTCAGGGGCACAGTTACCCCATTCAGGACCAGGGAATCCTCCACACCTGCCCGCCTCCTGTCCCCCAAAAACAGTACTTCTGTCTTGTCAGGATTCAACCTGAATCTGTTAGCCGCCATCCAAGGTACAACTGTATAGGTACAACTGTATAGGTACAACCAAGGTACAACTGTATAGACTTGTTCCCCAAAACAGCTGAGAACAGTTTTGCAAAACTGGTAAGGGATTGCTTACCCCTTTGTTTTGCATCCACAATTTCTTGAAGTGTAAAAATAAATCGCTCTACCCCAGAACGAAGCAAAACCCTGACTCCTCTCAATTGCTTTTTGATGAGGAAGGCCTCTTAGCAACTCCCCGGTGGCTGTTCTTTTGTGTTTTGTCGTTCTCAGTACTTTGAATACACATCCCAGCGAGACCTGCGGCACAACATCGGCAAGCAGCTCTGCCTCCGTTCAAAGATGGGACCCGTGGAACTGGGAGACTGTCACTATACAGGGAAGCACTCACGGGTGCCGGAAAATGAAGAATGGGAACTGACTAATGTGAGTGCTTTAAGTTATAGACATAGGTAGATTTCAGAGCGGCGGGCTTATCTCTTGCTCTCGGAACCCCCGTTTTTGCCCCCCCCCATCAGTCGTCCACTGCTTGCCAGACAGACATCCCTTGCTGCTATGGCTGCAGCCTGGCCTGGCCTGGCCAAAGTACATAATGGGCAGTTCTATTCTGCCATTTTTTCTGGAGAGCAAGGAGTTCCTTCAGAGAGCAGCCACTGAGTGTGGGCTTGGGGTGTGCTGTAATGAGAAGTTGCAGCAGCCACCACAAAGGAGGCTCTGACGATCCCTCTTGGCGTTCTGGGAGCTGCTCGCCCCCACTGCTTTGAAGGGGAAGTGGGGAAGAGAGAGAACTCCATTTTCACAACGCTATTTGTTTGCTGGGTTGTTCCATGTTTCTCTAGCACAGGCATAGGCAAACTTGGCCCTCCAGTTGTTTTGGGACTACAATTCCCATCATCCCTGACCACTGGTCCTGTTAGCTAGGGATGATGGGAGTCCCAAAATGTCTGGAGGGCTGAGTTTGCCTATGCCTGCTCTAGCACCTGGTCTGGTGATGGTCTCAAAAAAAAAAAAAGTCATTCTAAAAATTCATGGAGGGGCAAGTCTCTCAATGACTAACTAGCATTTATTAATTCATTCCATTTATATCCTGCCCTTCCTCCCCAGGGAGCCCATGAGAGCCAAATGAGCTTAGCTAAATAAGCACGGATGCTTAATAACCTGTCTGAAAATGGTTGATGCCAAAGACAGGGTTTTAATCTCTCTTTAAACAATAGGGCTGTGATGAAAAACACTGGAATTAAAATGTTTCTGGCTCTTGTTTTTTGGAGGGGGCAAGTGAGACTGCAGGACCCAACAGGGTGATTTTATTTGTGGGGTGGCCATATTCACAGTATTTTGGCAGCGGCGAGTTATGCTGACCAAGGTGCTACAGATAAGGAGAGCCTTTTCAAAAAATAAAAAATAAACTTCCAGAATTGGGGGAAATGCCAGATGAGCCACAATTCTTCCCCACGAACATGCTTCTGGGATATTCTGGGCTTCAGGGGAGTGCAGGAAGCTGTAGCCACTCTCTGACCACCCCAAAGAACTCCTGTCTTGTCCCTTGGCTGCTGCTGTCCATGGTAGCAGCAACAAGAATTAACATATTCCTTGTTAATGGTCATTTGCCACAAACAACA
The DNA here is from genome assembly GCF_964188315.1 of Podarcis muralis. NCBI lineage: Eukaryota > Metazoa > Chordata > Lepidosauria > Squamata > Lacertidae > Podarcis > Podarcis muralis. Next base: position 7,589,746 of record NC_135656.1, read on the forward strand.
ACAAAAACCTGACTTGAGTGGCGGATATTTTCCCCACATTCAGTCAAGAGGGGAGAGGATGCTTTTGCAATGGTAAGTGTACCCCCCTTACTTCAGAAACACTGCAAATATTTCCCCTCCGCCACCCCCAAAACCAATGAACTTTGTCCCTAGCAAATACCAGGCAAATTTCAAAAGGGGCATTTGGTGCTGCTCCCAAAAATTGCAGATTCCTAGAGTGCTGGACTTCCTTGGAAGCCTTGTGAGCTATAGGTAAAAAGGTAAAGGGACCCCTGATCATTAGGTCCAGTCGCGGATGACTCTGGGGTTGCGGCGCTAATCTCGCTTTACTGGCCGAGGGAGCCGGCATACAACTTCCAGGTCATGTGGCCAGCATGACTAAGCCACTTCTGGCAAACCAGAGCAGTGCACGGAAACGTCGTTTACCTTCCCGCCGGAGCGGTCCCTATTTATCTACTTGCACTTTGAGGTGCTTTCGAACTGCTAGGTTGGCAGGATCTGGGACCGAACAACATGAGCTCACCCCGTCGCGGGGATTTGAACCGCCGACCTTCTGATCGACAAGCCCTAGGCTCTGTGGTTTAACCCACAGTGCCACCTGCGTCCTTGAGCTATAGGTACAGAGGTATAATATCCATATATCGCACTCTGTGAGGATACAGGGAAAATCTATCAGCTTTGTGTTCTCCTTTTCTAATTGCAAATAGGACTGTCTCCTACGTCTCTGAGGGATAGAATACTGGGCTTGGATGGACTTTGGAGTGATCTAAGGCAATGCTCTTCAATTTCTTCTTCTTTTAGGATCACCTTCTTAAAAATGTGGCATCTAACAAATGTCTGTCTGCAAGGGGAGAGCATCCTTCCATGGCTTCCTGCAACTCTGCAGATCCCCATCAGCTTTGGTACTTCAGCTAAGCAAACCTGGCCAAGACCACGTAGCCTGTTGCCAAGGTCCTCTGGTGAAAGTTTCTGTTCTCTTAACTCCACTACCAAGAAGACAGAGGACAAGTTCAGAGAAAGAAGGGAACCCAGTCAAATATGCTGCGCAATCACACTTGACTTACAAAACACTTTTGTGCCTTTGTGGGATGGGATGGTCAAAGAGGACACAGCGAACCTTGGTGTATCTTTAGTTCTTTTTAATTAAGTAAAATTCCAAGCTGGTGAGTTTGCCCTTTAGAGTACCATAAGTATTGTTAATCAAAGCTCCATATTGTGAGACGGACAACAACGGTGGTTTTATTTTGCAGTAGATTTAAGGGGGGGGGGGCGTTGATAGGATGTAAAATATTTTTTTTCCTCTTAACTTTTGTATGCTGTGAGCAGCGTAGGAAGTAGCAGCTTGCGGAGGTGCAGAGCCTGTCCTAAGAAATAGTTTACCTGTGGGATAGTTTAGAAAATAACTGATGCCAAAGATAAGAATGACTTTAAACTCTGTTACATAGGAAAAGCATCTTCTGACCACACGGAGACTGTGGAAGGAGAAACTGCATTGTAAAGACTTTGGGGGGACATTTATAAGAGTTTATCATCTGTGTCCCCCCCCCCCAAAAAAAAAAAGATCTTGCACACAGATGCAGTGCAGAAACTGTTGTCCCCCCAAGTTTCAGTAGGTCAGGACTGCATTTTACAATAGTGTAACACTGTTATTGTTTTGGTATTGTTTTGTGGCTGAAATCTTCACCTCTTTGCACAGCCCGTTGCCAGTGCCTTACCTTGTCAGGCCTCTCACCATTGCGCTGCAAATAAGTCCCTTTCTCTCTTTTTTAAAACATCCTCAAGGCAGCTTAATCCCTTTACCAAAGAGGGGAGATGTACTCCCTGGACCTCAAACAAAGGAATGATGGAAGGGTAGCATTTTTGCTAAGCCCTTCCTTACGACTCCCAATATCAGGGACCTGGTGTGCCTTTCTGATCGCTGCAATCCAGACCTCCAGAGGCCTTTGACATGAACTTGACCCCCTCCCCACCTGTTTGTGTAGTCTGCACGGTTTGACAACTTCCTGATCCTCTCATTACCTTGATTGTACACTGTGATGCCTTAGAGCGAGGAAAGCTGCTAATGTTTTTTAAGACCAGATGGAGAAGCTGCTTGCTTTGAGGGAACGGATGCTGCAGAAACCTGCAGAATCACCTTCATGGATGGGATTGTTGAGACTACCCAACAGGGAATGAGTGTGTGCGTGCCTGTCTTTACAAAAACACCTGCTGAAATAAATTAGTCCATGATATACTGCTAGTTGCAGTTGCCTGATGGAGCAAATCCCCTGTTTTCCTCATTTGTTTTGTATGCTGTTAAGAAAAATAGCTTATTTGTTTTGGGGATGTCACTGGAGGTGGGGATTTTTATTTTTTTTCCAAATGCAAGCCCAAGATGCTGTTCAGCCACAAAGCAGCAGCTTCGTCGTGACTTCACAATGAGCCTCTTCTTACCCATAGCTTGATTAGCTATTGCACTGTCCATTTAATGCAAAGTGTAGAGATGAATTTGAAGGAAAATGTACCTCCAGAACATCCTAAGAATTGGGTGTTTTTGAGCACACTACACTTTAAAAGCCGTTTGTTTGTGGGGGTTTTTTTTGAAGAAAGACCAAAGGTGCTGACTGTTTCCCTAGATTTTGAATGCAGAGGTGACATTGGTTTTCCCATTGTGTTCATTTCCAGGAAGGCTTTAGCTGAAAGGCAAAGACCTGCCTTGGGTAAATTTCCAACTGGAAATAATAAAACTTAAAATTCTATTTTACAAGAGAATCTTGTGTGACTTTGCTTCCTTTCAAATTGCTCTTGAACGGTGTGTGTGTGTGTGTGTGTGTGTGTGTGTGTGAAAGAGAGAGAGAGATCAAGTGTTAAATAGCAGGCTAATGTTGGAAGCTGCTTTTGAGAAAAATATTAGCTTCAAGTCTTCCCTTTGATCAGTCCTCATGTTTTAAGTGTATTCTGTATAAATATGTTGGACTCCAAAAAAAATTTTTTAAAAGAATTTTATTTTGGCTGGGTATATCAGACCCCATGGAAGTTGGGTGTTGCTCCCTTACTGCCACACAACGAACTTCTTAATTGCTTCTGAGTATTTCATATCTTGAGTCAAACATTGGAGGATATTTATACATAAGCCATTGGGGTCTGTGGAGAGATTCCAAACTGGCAACCATTTTCCTGCCCTTTTATCTCCAGAACCATTAATTTTCATGCGGTTGCCAGTGACCACAACATTTATCAGCAAAAGGGCACAGAACAATATATGTGTGGGACATATCATAGGAACAGCAGCAATGATGTTGCAGAGTAAGTGTTGTTCTGGAAATACTGCCCAGTCACATAATTTTGGACCACTAAGCAAGAGAGTTCACATAATGTCTGGGATCCAAAAAGCTGGTTTAGGCACACCCAAGAGTTTGGGCAGGCCCTGGGGTTTTCAATTTGTTTTTTTATTTATTGGAACAGCAAGCTGCAATGCTTCTGAAAGGTCTGCTTTCTGAAGGTTCTTCGTTTCCAAAACCAATTAGCCATATGGTGTGTCTTTCTGAACTGCCCATGGGGTGGTTGGTAGCAAGTAGGATCAGTTTGCATAGGTCTAGGTAGACAAGGCTGTATATTGTCTCCCTGCTTATTTAACTTATATGCAAAATTCATCATGCGAAAGGCTGGGTCGGATGAATCCCTAGCCGGACTTAAGATCGCCGGAAGAAATATCAACAGCCTCAGATATGCAGATGACACAACATTGATGGCAGAAAGTGAGGAGAAATTAAAGAACCTTTTACTGAGGGTGAAAGAGGAGAGTGCAAAATATGGTCTGAAGCTCAACATCAAAAAAATGAAGATCGTGGCCACTGGTCCCATCACCTCCTGGCAAATAGAAGGGGAAGAAATGGAGGCAGTGAGAGATTTTACTTTCTTGGGCTCCATGATCACAGCAGATGGTGACAGCAGCCATGAAATTAAAAGACGCCTGCTTCTTGGGAGAAAAGCAATGACAAACCTAGGCAGCATCTTAAAAAGTAGAGACATCACCTTGCCAACAAAGGCCGGTATAGTTAAAGCTATGGTTTTCCCAGTAGTGATGTATGGAAGTGAGAGCTGGACCATAAAGAAGGCTGATCGCCGAAGAATTGATGCTTTTGAATTATGGTGCTGGAGGAGACTCTTGAGAGTCCCATGGACTGCAGGAAGATCAAACCTATCCATTCTGAAGGAAATCAGCCCTGAGTGCTCACTGGAAGGACAGATCGTGAAGCTGAGGCTCCAATACTTTGGCCACCTCATGAGAAGAGTAGAGTCCCTGGAAAAGACCCTGATGTTTGGAAAGATGGAGGGCACAAGGAGAAGGGGACGACAGAGGACGAGATGGTTGGACAGTGTTCTCAAAGCTACCAGCATGAGTTTGAGCAAACTGCGGGAGGCAGTGGAAGACAGGAGTGCCTGGCGTGCTCTGATCCAGGGGGTCACAAAGAGTTGGACACGACTAAACGACTAAACAACAACAACAAGGTAGACATATTGCTCAGACAACAGCCCCATGTAGAACATTAGAAGAACCTTCTAGATCAGGCCAGGGGCCCATTCAGTCCAGCATCCTGTTTTCACAGTGACCAACCAGATGCCTAAGCAGAATCTATCTGCAGTTTCCAGCTGGCATTCAGAGGCATTACTGCCTCTGACTAGTAGCCATTGATAGCTCTCCCCATGAATTTTTCATCTGGGGGGACCTCAGATTGGGGAATGACCGCAGTGGGCACTAGCAGATGACGCATGAGGAAAGAGACATGGGATAGTCATGAGCAGTCCACAACATCTCAATACAGTCGTACCTTGGAAGTCAAACGGAATCCAGAAGTCCATTTGACTTCCAAAACATTCGGAAACCAAAGCGCAGCTTCTGATTGGCTGCAGGAGCTTCCTGCAATTGGACGCCCCATCAGACGTTTGGCTTCCAAAAATAGTTCACAAACTGGAACAACCACTTCTGGGTTTGCGACATTCAGGAGCCAAAATGTTCGAGAACTAAGCTGTTCAAAAACCAAGGTACGACTGTACTAGTTTTTAGTGTGGTCTTTGCTCCAATCTGATACGTGTTTCGGACAGTAGTTTGTCCATTTGGACACCTCTCAAGGTATCGTGACCAATTCTTTTCATGATGGTTCCTGAGATAAAGGAGCAGGTTTTTGTCTACGTTTACATACAATTGGGTGCCATTTTGAATCAAGATGGCAGATTGAGCCTTTCAAAACTGCACTTATTTCTCCCTCCCCTCCAATTCCCAAGCTACACCAGCTATGAGGCTTTGTAAAAATATGTACAGAGGGTTATGAAGTCCAAGAGAACCTGGGGGGGAAAACCTGTGCACATCTCTTGCAGGTAACAGCAAAAAATTGCTTTTCTTTGCTTAGCTTCTGGTTACATTGGTATGGCTTTTGATCATGTTTGGAATTATGGTTACTCACCTCTGTTCCCTCTGAAGAAGCATAGTTAAAAAAGTATAGTTAAAAATAAATGGGCCGTTCCTCTTTTCTGCACTGTCTTGGAAAAAAGCTCTGTTGTCCCTTCTTTTCTCACTTCTCCACCTGGTGTCACCGCCCCTTGGCAGCTGTGACATTGGCACTGCTTCATCTCTCTCAAAGTGCAAGGGCAGATCTACATACGGGGGGAGGAACACTATAATAAATCAGAAATTAAATTGTTATACCAAAAGAAAAAAGGCGCTATGTAAAACAGCAAATATTTTTTTTTGCTCTCCAGCGCCTTCTCGTGTTGCATGTTTATAATGCATTCAAAGCGCTGTCGTTTTTTTTACTAATGTAGCTGAGTCCCAAGCCTTAACAGGCTACATGCAGCTTGGTGCTTTACCTCCATCTGGTCAGATCCTGCCCAACAATAATCCCTGTTACATCTCTGGCAGGGGGAGGACCCAGAGTTAGAGTTGCTTCTACTATAGCTCCTACAAAGTACTAGGGCCTGGTTTCGAGACTGCGCCTCTGGCCAATCTTAGCTCAAACTTTAGAATGTGCTCACTAGTCCCCTAAATGCCCCAGCTAAGGTGGTCGCTGTTGTACAATAAATCCAAAGTCACAACAATTGGCTATGAATGAAGGCGGGCTGAAACTGGTGGATTCTAACCTACCCAAAAGCTTGCCTGAAGAAAGCAACAAGAGGAAAGACTTGTAAGGCTTCGGGCAAGAGATGTGAGGACTCCTAGAACCCAACTGCCTCCTTCCCAAAGCTGCTGCCCCCCACCCAGGAGCCCCTGTCCACTGGCTGGGAGAAACTGGGTGGGCTCCAGGATCACATCAGAAGCTTGCTGTTTCCTTTTGCTTTGTCACGCAGAGTCTATGCACTACAAACTTTGCTAAGTTTATTTTTTTTAAATAAAATTTTTATTGAAGTTTTCCATTTTATACAAACAAAAAGAAAAATGTAAAAAGAAAAAAATATTATAAACAGATACATTTCAGAACTTACTTTCAATACCATATTTCCCTGACTTCCTCGTACCTCCCCTTCTTGCTTTCTAGTTCCAATTATTTGTCCAGCAAATCCTTATCTCCTAGCATTACAGCTAACTAACCCCTTATTTTCTATTCAACCTATTAAATTAGTATATATTAAACATTACATATAAAAAACCATTATTATTTTTTCCCATATTCTTTTACCATTACAGCTAGAAACCACTTAATTTCAATCCAACATCATTCAAGATTCATTAATATTACAATATTTCTGTAAATAGTCCTTAAATTTCTTCCAATCTTCTTCTGCCGACTCTTCTCCCTGGTTGAGAATTCTGCCAGTCATTTCTGCCAATCCCATACAGTCAATCAACTTCGTCTGCCGTTCTTCCAGAGTGGGTAAGTCTTGTATCTTCCAATACTCAAACTTTGTTAAGTTTAACTGCCATGGTTTACCACCCCCAAGTAACTGTTATGACTTGTCTTTTTTATTTAAAAAAATATATATTCAGTTTTACAATATACATTACAATTTAAACAATAATCATTAAGATATAGGATTCCCCCCGCTCCATGGTTTGCATTGTCAAACGTTTCTACTGCAATTTTATAATTGCTCCATTTTTCTTAAAAATCCTTTTTTACCTTAGTTTTTCATAGATTACAAGTGTTGCTATGATCCTGCCAAAGTTTTTAGTTGTTTTCAGTGTTCTCTTAGATAACTTATAATTTTCCCCATTCCTTGTTAAAGTTTCTATCTTCTTAGTTTCTGATATTCCCGGTCATTTTCACCATTTTAGCTTGGTCCATCATCATTATCATGATTTGTCTTTTTAAAAAATAAAAAAAGGGTACCCAGCATTCTTCACAAAATGCAGATATTCTAGTGGCAATCTATCAATTTATGGGAGGAGGAGGAGGAGGAGGAGGAGGTAAGGTCCTTGAGCCCCGGAATACAACCCACAGGTCAAGGTGTGTGTTGAATAGTGGGTAGACATGGCAGACGACACAGCGATTTCTCCAGAGCAGCTCTTTATTTTGTAAGCTGGAACAGAACTGAACAGCAAACAGCTCAGCCGGCCTGCTTTTATAGGCAGCCGGCTGTCAACATTGTAGCAACAACAACCCAGGGTTTCCCGCCTAAAATAACTGACGTGGACCTGAGTGAAAACTATCTACAGTAACCCCCCTACTGGCCCAGGATGAGAACTTCAGTACATAACAGTGTGGACTACCATAAAACACAACTTTCATCTGCAGAGATGCTCAACTTGTTTGCTACTGCACAACCTCAAGCCTTTGTCTGCTCCCACAACTACAGTTCCCTTTACCCCAACCCTGGGTGTTGGTGGGTTTTTGGCTGCTGCTGCTGCTGCTGCTGCTGCTGCTGCTGCTGCTGCTGCTGCTGCTTCTTCTTCTTCTTCTTCTTCTTCTTCTTCTTCTTCTTCTTTAATAGTGTTTGACTTCATAAGAATCCCCCCCCCCCCTGTAAGTTCTTCTTTCAGGTAACTTCCTCAAACCAAACTAAATTTGTACCGGAGGTTAATGCCATTTCCCAGCAAGTTCCAATGGTGGAAAACTGCAACCTCACGGAAAAATAAAACTGTATATTGGACTACTTTGTTCCTTCTTTATTTTGTAGAACAGTGGTACCTCGGGTAAAGAACTTAGTTCGTTCTGGAGGTCTGTACTTAACCTGAAACTGTTCTTAACCTGAAGCACCACTTTAGCTAATGGGGCCTGCCGCTGCCGCCATGCTGCCACCATGCGATTTCTGTTCTCACCCTGAAGCAAAGTTCTTAACCCGAGGTACTATTTCTGGGTTAGCGGAGTCTGTAACCTGAAGCGTCTGTAACCTGAGGTACCACTGTAGTTGATTCTATACAGCAGTTGATTGTACATAGACTCTAAAATCAAAATATCAATAATATAGGGAAATTGCAAAATGGCCATATCTGAGCAAGTCATCTGTTTTTGGGGTGGTACCTAGAGCTGTCTATGCATGAGTGGAACAGACTTCTGCTTGCACAGTGGGACTTCACCTTCCTTTCCCTGCAGCACCCCCAAACCAGCAAAATCTTTTCCAAAGAGTTAGGAGGGACCCTCCTCTAGAGTACATTTGGGGGGCAAGGCAGGGGGGAGGGGGAAAAGGTGAAGTCCCATTGCATGAGCAGAAGTCTGCTTGTGAAATGTTGGGTTCTACCCAATATGGTTTGTCTCGCAATTCCCCCTCCCTACATACTGGAAGTTTCTGAGCAACCTTATTATCAGTAATCTCTTTCATTACAATACACACAAAGCAAAAAGCACACAAAATATGCAAAGCTATTTCCCAACCCAAATTCATAAAGGCATCAAAATTATATTGATGCAGATGTGTGTATTATATGCATTAATATAATTTTGATGCCTTTATGAATTTTGACTGATTTTTTAAAATACTATAAAATTCCAAGAACAATTTTTGTGGGTTTGTTTAACATCTTTATTCCATTCCTCCTTCAACGGGCTCCCCTAATTTATCCTCACAACAATCCTGTGAGAAAGGTTTAGGCCATGGGTAGGCAAACTAAGGCCCAGGGACCGGATCCGGCCCAATCACCTTCTAAATCTGGCCCGTGGACGGTCCGGGAATCAGCATGTTTTTACATGAGTAGAATGTGTCCTTTTATTTAAAAATGCATCTCTGGGTTATTTGTGGGGCATAGGAATTTGTTCATTTTTTTCTTCAAAATATAGTCCAGCCCACCAGATGGTCTGAGGGACAGTGGACTGGCCCCCTGCTGAAAATGTTTGCGGACCCCTGGTTTAGGCTGTGAGGTTGTGATTGACCCCAAGTTACACAATGAGCTTCCTGGCTGAGTGGGAATTTGAACACGAGTCTCACCATTCCTACTCCAACGCATTCTAACCACTAATTTAAAAAGGTAAAGGTACCCCTGCCCGTACGGGCCAGTCTTGACAGACTCTAGGGTTGTGCGCCCATCTCACTCAAGAGGCCGGGGGCCAGCGCTGTCCGGAGACACTTCCGGGTCACGTGGCCAGCGTGACAAAGCTGCATCTGGCGAGCCAGCGCAGCACACGGAACGCCGTTTACCTTCCCGCCAGTAAGCGGTCCCTATTTATCTACTTGCACCCTAAGGTGCTTTCGAACTGCTAGGTTGGCAGGCGCTGGGACCGAGCAGCGGGAGCGCACCCCGCCACGGGGATTCAAACCGCCGACCTTTCGATCGGCAAGCCCTAGGCGCTGAGGCTTTTACCCACAGCGCCACCCGCGTCCCTAACCACTAATTTACCCTGGCTCTATTGTTCAAATATTCAACATTCTGACTCTCTTCTCCCTACATTTTAGAAATGAGTTTATTAAAATAACTATATGGCCAGTGTCCTCCCAAAATTGAGCAATTAAGACTCTATTGGCTATTAACAACTCACTCTGCTGCTTTGTGCCAAGAACCTCCAAAATTCTACCACCAGAAAGGTGAAATAATTCCTGTTTCTGCTGCTCCTAATATTTGACTCCAAACATCCAGGTTGAACGTAAACAAGCACACAAACGATATCTGATTTCTGTCAACATCAGTACTGCTGCTACTAAAAACTTTCCTTTTTAAGAGAGCTTTTGCCCATTTTCTGCTGTACCCTACATGGAATTTAGGTTCCTCCAGATAACCTATTTATTGAGCATTCATCCTGATTTGGTGGACAACTCTTATACAGGCATTAGGTTATAGATGCTCTTTACTAAACTTTTGTTCTGACCTGTTACATGAAAAGGAGCCTTCATCCTATATTCCTCCAGATCTGCTTGCTTGGTGTTTTATACATCTTCCTATTAATCGTTTGTCCATTCCACACTTTCCAGTGCTCTGAGCCCATTAATCCACTTTACTTGTGCAAACCAAAATTTCCCAGGATACGCTTGGATCTCTTCCACAGAATGCTGACAGTCTAGAGGCACCCTTGATATAATTTGAAGTTGTTTAGAACATTATTTTTTTAGATAGTTGTGTATACATTCTTGCTACTATGAACATAAAAAAATTATTATGAGAGAGAGAGATCTGTCCTATACCACCTTTGAAACATTTTTGGGAAATAAATAAATAAAGCAAGCAAGCAAGCACGCACTGAGAGACATTTCTAGACACAATTTCTAGACACAAATCCAGAATTTGACCTTTTCGGCCTGATCTAGCAAGTCATTTCACTTCCACCTTATTTTCCAGCATTTGTACCTAGGTCTTCACTGCAAGGGACACGGGTGGTGCTGTGGGTTAAACCACAGAGCCTAGGACTTGCCGATCAGAAGGTTGGCGGTTTGAATCCCCGCGACGGGGTGAGCTCCCGTTGCTCGGTCCCAGATCCTGCCAACCTAGCAGTTTGAAAGCATGTCAAAGTGCAAGTAGATAAATAGGTACTGCTCCGGCGGGAAGGTAAACGGCGTTTCCGTGCGCTGCTCTGGTTCGCCAGACGCGGCTTAGTCATGCTGGCTACACGACCCGGAAGCTGTACGCCAGCTCCCTCAGCCAATAAAGCGAGATGAGCGCCGCAACCCCAGAGTCGGTCACAACTGGACCTAATGGTCAGGGGTCCCTTTACCTTTACTTCACTGCAAGGCCACAGGGCAGATTGCAACATATCGCACAATAATAAAACATGTTTCAATCAGCACTTCATCCATTTCAAAATACTTCACATATCTGAGAGTAAAACAGCCATTAGAACACTCGCTTTGCAGAAGAAGAGGATGTGAGTGTACCTCACAGTCTCAGAATTGCAAAATAACTTTGAAACGGATGAAATGCCGATTTTAACAAGTTGCTGCTGTTCTGTTCCTGTGAAGAAAGCCTCGCTTACCCAGCATTCAGCTGAGGAGACACACACGCCCCAAAACTGATGGTTAAACGGATGCCAAGCCTGGTGACAGCTGACACCCCTTTCTTAAACTTCCTTCCACGGAAGTTAAAAAAAAGAAGAAGAAAGAATTAAACCACAACTGGGTGCTGAAAAAAGAATCTGCACAACTAGACGCAGCCATGGCAGAGGGCAAGACTGGAGGCGCTGGGTTGTTTGCGAAGCGGGTCCAAAAGCAATTCAGCCGAGCCCAAGAGAAGGTACCGTGACAGAGAGGTTTCGTTTACTTTAGTAACGCTTTGGGAGGGGCGCATAGATGGCCTGCTCTTTCACTTCTCCAAAAATGTATCTCAGAAAGCAGAGATTAGACAAAATTGGGAGGAGGGGAAGGGGGGTTCCCTGCCTCTTGTATGGATTGTTCCAGTCCAGTTTTGAATGTCATACATCAGGGTGGGGTACCTGTGTGGCCATTCAGATGTTGCCAGACTCCAACTCCCATCATTCCAGATCACTGGCCAAGCTGGCTGTGAGTTTGTTTGTTGAGCTCCCTACAGTGTTCTCCACCCCTGCCTTATATATTGGTCTGTGTTGCAATAAGGTACGCAAAACTGTTTTAATGTAAATTAGGTGTCTTCACACACACATATACAGTGGTACCTCAGGTTACATACGCTTCGGGTTACAAACACTTCAGGTTACAGACTCCGCTAACCCAGAAATAGTGCTTCACGTTAAGAACTTTGCTTCAGGATGAGAACAGAAATCACGCGGCGGCAGCGGGAGGCCCCATTAGCTAAAGTGGTGCTTCAGGTTAAGAACAGTTTCAGGTTAAGTATGGACCTCCAGAACGAATTAAGTACTTAACCTGAGGTACCACTGTACTTTAACTCAGGGGTCAGCAAGGTTTACCTCACCTGAGCCTGTTCACTCCAGTGGAGTTCCCTCTGTGGGCCGGATCACGCGCGTCTGCGATTTCCTGCGTCTGTGCAGACACGATTCCCAGCGCCGTGGAAGCGAGTCCCCATGCTGCGCTGCGCCAGTTTAGCGCAGCACGCAGGGACTCGCCGAGCAGGCGGCTCGGTTCAGGGGTGGCTCGGGGGCCGGTTAAACAACCCCATGGGCCAATGTTGTCTTAGGTTGCCAAACCCTGCTTTAACCAGTCTTTTGTCCCCTCTGTCGAAAGGATATAAACAGTGCTTTTTTATTAAAAAATAGTGTTTTGGGATACTCTCATTTCCCTACTCATATTGAAATACTGCCCTGCAATTTAGATTCACAAAGTGTTTAGGGGTATGCATACGCCCTGCGTCCCCCCAGAAAAAAGCACTGGATATAAATATCTGATAAAGATGGGTTTTTCCTCCAGTCATTCATTGTACAAATAACTGTATGAAATGGTGAGTCCAGTGTAATGGTTTGTCATTTTGCTTGAACCACCATTCCTATGTTATATAGTCACCGTTACAAACATTAGACTCTTTCGTATAGTTATAGCTGAGCAGCTGTTGCCTCAATTCTGTGAGAAGGGACAGAATTCTGCCATGTGTTGGCTTGCCATAAGTCAGGATAATTCCTAACATGTCCTGGTGTTCGGGTGTAAAAATGGTGTCACGGGGGAATTTTGCTGAATGTCCCAGATGCATGGCAACGCGATGGAGAAAGCAGGGAAAACAGCTGCATTTTGCATCTCCTAAATAAATAAAAAGCTCAACTGTTTTGGGGGGATTTTACTTTTTGAAATATGGCAACCCTAGTCGTGTGCCCAAGAACTTTAGGTATGAGGCAGGTCAAGTGTTTGCTCATTGGCACAAACATTGGACAGGGAGAAATCTTAGGGGAGGGGTGTTGAGTCACTTAGAGAAAGTCATATTTTCAAAGAAAGAACCTTTGTGCTAAGTATGGCTCTCTTCCTTTACAAAGGCCTCAAAACATGTAACACATAATGTTGGGGTTCCCCTCCTATACACCCCTGGTTCGATTTTATCTGACACCTGCCAGCCATGCCAAATTTCATCAAGCACAGTAAAGTGTTCTACTCAGAAGGACATTTCTTACGTAGGACATTTTCTACATAGCTTTCTCCTTTGTCTGCTTCCTCACCTAACTTGCCTTCTGCCGGTGGTGTCTAGGAGACGGTGGCTGAGTAGTCAGAACAGCCATTATTTGGTTTAAATGACCTGGTCATGTCATTACTAAGGTTTAACCTGAATGCAAGAGACATGAGATTACACGAAAGATTAAATTTAGATCCTCAATCTCTAATACCAAACTGAACCTAAAAACTCATCCCCCAAGTGTGGATCCTTATTAGGGATGGGGTAGAAAAATCGGTTTGGTTTGGATTTTAGTGTGAGGGTACCGAATTCTCACTTTCCAGAACAATTTGCAGACAGAAACACAGCTGCTCTTCAAAGTTCGCAGTTCTCCAGCTTTTGTAATGCAGTTCTCCAACCAAATAATGCATATTACCAAAATGTGTGCATATAGAATGCATTATATTAGGGGACGTTGCTTTCAAAAATGTGTCTATCATGCTAAAATGCACATATGGGCGGGATTTCACTAACTGCACAAACTAATGCAGAAATGCAGAGAATTCAATGTAAGACTGGAACAAGATAAACGGAGAGGAACCAAAATACACAGATTTTCCCACCCCGGATCATAATGTAGGCAAGGCGGCACCATCGCTGCACAGGAGAGAGGCGGCAGAAGTCTCAGGTTTGCAGAAGTGCAAATGTTCTGGAAAAACCCTTGAAGGGAGGGGCGAACCCTCAAAACAGCCCAATGAAAACTGAGTATGTTCAGTAAGCACAGAATGCTGGCTGACTGTTGAGAAGGAGCAATCAGAAACTGGGTGGGCTTGGAAGGGAGTTATCTGGGAAAGGGACATGGCTGGCCCAAGCTCAGGACAGGAGCACTCTCTGCACTGCAGCATTTTGTTGCAGGTCTTCCTTGCAGGATGCACTAAGGGTGAACTGGTGTAATATGGAACAGGGTTCACAATTATCAAATCAAATCAATCTTTATTACGATCCAGAGACCCAACAAATTGTTATAAAGCAATGCACAATTCATACAGCCTACCTCCAGGTTAAACAAGCATTTTGTTCAAAAGATAGGGATCATTGGTTCTTTCAACCACCGATAAAAACTTTGCCACTGCTAATGTTCTGGCGTTTGTCCGGTCTTCCAATAGGAACCTGACATAGCGAGCCTCTGATTTTCCCAGGAAAGGTACCAGCAAGGGTAATATCAGTTCAGCCCTGGCTTGCTCATATTTTGCACAGTGCAGCAAAATATGTTTTAGGGAATCGATGTCTTGAGCACACGAGCAAAATCTGTCCTGGTAGGGAACTCCTCTCAACCTGCCATCCAACACTGCAGAAGGAAAGACGTTTAGTCTGGCTTTGGTGAAAAGCCTTCGATAATTTGGTACTGTCAGGTTTTTAATGTAAGATGTTAACTTAAAGACATACCCATATTGAACTCCTACTGCCAGCAGACTACAGACTGCGTGTGATCGAGATCACAAGTCTCTGTGTGCATTATCCCATAATCGTTGCTTTAACGTCTTTAGGGCGCCTTCATAACCCAGGTAATAAAGTTGGGGGGGTGACAGAACAATAGAGGTGGCTTTTCTAGCCATGGTTTTCTGCCATTTGCTGACAAACTCCTCATTGGTCAGGTGTTGGTACAAACCCTTCCCTAGATCAAGCACTGAAATCCTGAGCCAATGTTTTAGGGCAGCCCACCATGCTTTAGTTGAAATTGGGCATTCACCAGCTTCTAACAGAAGTATGGAGTTGGGGACACAGTTGGGTATTCACAATTAATTCTCAGGCTGTGTTCCAGACTTGGAAATTTAAGTGACAGGCATGCACATCATAGCTGGCTTAGCTGCACCTTGCCCTCCCCCTGGGAGGCTTCACACTGACTGACTGCCTTTTAAATATTATTTTTAGAAGTGCAGCATTGAACATTCGTGTTTTTCTCCATGTATTAGTCATGTGCCAGACCAGTGGAGTTCCCTAGAGACCTGTCCTCTCGTCTGTTTACTTACTGCCACTTAATGGATCCAAGAGGAAATGCTGTGCTAGGGTTCAACCAGAAATAGAATCGGGGTGATGGCCTCCCAAAATCTGCCTTCCGAGTTGTAGAGTGGTTAGCTGGGTCTGCCCTTAAATCTAGCCTTGCCTCCCCATCGTCCCCATCGTTGCACTATTTTAAAAAGGGAGGTTCCTTTCAAAAATGAACAAGATGATTTGGCCATTTGGCATTTGATCATAATGCCCTGCCATCCTGCGAGAAGACAAGTTATGGCTAAATTATGGGGGAACTGGTCTTTCCCTCTCCCCGGGGTCACGAGGGGAGCTAAGAACAAAATTACAGTCAGAAGAGATCTTAGAGGTCATTCAGCCCAGGCCCCTGCTCAGTACAGAATATGCAATGCATTATGCAACTACTATGCCACATCCCTGACAGATGGCCACCCAACCTTAGCAAAATCATCTCCAGCAAAGAGGGGAGGGCCCGCCACTTCCAGTGGCAATCTGTTCCACTGTCAAATGGCTCATATCATTAGGAAGTTTCTCCTAAAGTTTCTCTCCCTCGTACCTACGGGACCACCTCTCCCGGTATGCCCCACGGAGAGCCTCAAGGTCCATAAATAGCAACACCCTAGAGGTCCCAGGAAGGGACGCGGGTGGCGCTGTGGGTAAAAGCCTCAGTGCCTAGGGTTTGCCGATCGAAAGGTCGGCGGTTCGAATCCCTGCGGCGGGGTGCGCTCCCGTTGTTCGGTCCCAGCGCCTGCCAACCTAGCAGTTCGAAAGCACCTTCGGGTGCAAGTAGATAAATAGGGACCGCTAGCGGGAAGGTAAACGGCTTTCCGTGTGCGGCTCTGGCTCGCCAGATACAGCTTTGTCACGCTGGCCACGTGACCCGGAAGTGTCTTCGGACAGCGCTGGCCCCCGGCCTCTTGAGTGAGATGGGCGCACAACCCTAGAGTCTGTCAAGACTGGCCCGTACGGGCAGGGGTACCTTTACCTTTTTAGAGGTCCCAGGCCCTAAGGAAGTTAGATTAGCTTCAACCAGAGCCAGGGCCTTTTCCACACTGGCCCCGGCCTGGTGGAACGCTCTGCCTCATGAGACCAGGGCCCTGCATGATCTGATTTCTTTCCGCAGGGCCTGTAAGACAGAGTTGTTCCGCCTGGCCTTTGGCTTGGAGCCAATTTGATTCCCTCCCCCTCTTTCTTTTTTCTTTTTCCTTTCTCCTCCTGTGATGAGGCTGTATTTTAATATTTTAATGTTTCTATATTTTAATGTTGTATTTTAATCTTGTTTTTAAGTTGTATTCATTCAACTTGTTTTTATTATTGCTTGTTAGCCGCCCAGAGCCCGGCCTCGCCTGGGGAGGGTGGGGTATAAATAAAAATTATTATTATTATTATTATTATTATTATTATTATTATTATTAGTTAAAGCCTCAACAAAGCTACTGTAGAATCCTTTGCAGGAAGCCACAAAGAGTCATGCACCCAAACGGCATAACCTGCAAGTGCAACAAAGTTTGCTACTTAGACTGGGAAACAAATAACCGTGGATCTCATAACTGTTGGCAGACATTTAATTGGCTGCCTGTGGGATTTGTTGCTTTCTCAGCCGGTGTGATTCTAGCATTGTTCTATACCTACAGAGTTGTGGGAAACAGCAGATAAGCTACTTGTTTTGTTCTCAGCCACAAAACCAGGTGACAGTTCTGTTAGCGTGCTAAAAAGTATTGCCTGCCCTACAGAGCATTCGCAGATTAGGTTTGTCAGGTTGCAACCCGGAGACCCACGCTGTCATTGCAATTTCCGCTAAAGCATATGCAGCAGCTTCTCTGAATTCTATCCCTGGTACTTCTGAGCATGCCTTACTTCTGCTACTATGAGACATACCTGGAACTCCGCTTGGGACGGCTGGTGGGAAAGAGGCAGGCCAAAGGATGGCGGAACCAACTTGGCCGGCAGACTGGGCACTCCATGCCACACCATCATGACATCACATCATAATGTCATGACGGCACAGCAATGGGTGTGTATGTTCCCATGCTGGTGTGCCACCAAGGCCTGCACCTCTGCCACCGGGCCTCTGTTGGGGCCTGCTGTGGCCACAGACACAACAGGAAACCTCATGCCTTGTGAACATGCAGAAACACATGTCCGGCCACTGCTGGAAACAGAATTCTATACCTGTTGTGTTGTTGTTTAGTCGTGTCCGACTCTTCGTGACCCCATGGACCAGAGCACGCCAGGCCCTCCTGTCTTCCACTGCCTCCCGCAGTTTGGTTAGACTCATGTTTGTAGCTTCGAGAACACTGTCCAACCATCTCGTTCTCTGTCGTCCCCTTCTCCTTGTGCCCTCCATCTTTCCCGACATACCTAATGGGACCTTTTTCAGCTCCAGAAAGTCAGTTCCTGTGTTCTTTTGTGGCTAACCTGCTATATCTATATACCTGCCAAGTCCAAAGAGAACCATAGTGAACTGACCTAGACCCTGTGATCATTATCTGAGACCCTTCCTCACGTACCCTCTCCACCAGAGAACCGGAAGGTGGCCACATGAGAATGGGCCATTTCAGTGGTGGCTCCTCATTAGTGGAATGCTCTCCCCAGGCAAGGTTACCTGGTACCATTGTCACATATCTTCAGGAGCCAGGCAAAAACATTCCTTTTTAACCAGGCATTTGGCTTTTAATTATGGCCTTTTAGAGTGGGTGGGGAGTTTTAATGTGCCCCCCCCCCCATTTTTAGTAAGTCGTTTTGAGTTGCCATGGCAAAAAGAAGGTTAATAATAATAATTTTAAAAAATACATTTTGTGTGGGTGGGGCTAAACCGGTTGGTTTCCTTTAACCCTCCCAGTAACCAGTCTGTTGGTCCTGATAAATGCTGAAGGAAATCCTCATAGGAAGATGAGTGCATGTGTGTGTTTTTGTTTGGTTTCTGTGTAATCATAATTGAAAATACCAGATGGAAGCAGGGAGGGGAAGGAAACCGCAAAAAAGGGGATGTTTCTGAAGGCAGGGAGTGTCACATTCTAGCCCTGGGTGCCTGGAGAGGCTGTTGTTGACATGGTGGGAGAAAGCACATTCCTTCTTTGACAGTGTCAGGCGCACACACACACCCCCCAAGCAACATTCACTCCTGCAAAAAGGAAGTGCTAGCTAAGCCAGCAAATGCATTGTGGGATTGTTACGGCTTGCACAATTATTTTAAGCTGGGAGATTCGTAGGAACATCATCTCAGTACTGTCAGGGGAGTGGAACTGGGTGTGCAAAAATTAGCTTCCTTTCCTCACACACGTACATTTCAATATAGCTGCAGGAATGGGGACAGTCTGCTTGTTCCCTGGTCTCCGAACACAGCTTGTCTCTGGAAATGCACAGCGGCTCCACAGCTATACAATCTATTCTATTACACCAACTACAGACCCAAGAGCAGAAGATGAGCCTGATGGAGCAAGCCAGTCTGGCATTCTGTTCTCACTGTGACTGACCAGATGCCTTTGAAAAACCCACAAGCAGAACCTGAGCACAATAGCACTGCCCATACGTCTGTCTTCAGAAGCACACTGCGTCTGACTGTAACCGTAGCATAACTCTGGCTAATAACCACTGACAGGCTTCTGAAAATCCATGCACTCTCCCAGGCAATCTCTCTCAGAGGTTTCCTGTAGGCATAGGAGACACAATTGAACCCTGCAGGACCCCATAGACCAGGGGTCAGCAAACTTTTTCAGCAGGGGACCGGTCCACTGTTCCTCAGACCTTGTGGAAGGCCGGACTATATTTTGGGAAAAAAATATAAATGAATTCCTATGCCCCACAAATAACCCAGAGGTGCAATTTAAATAAAAGCACACATTCTACTCATGTAAATACACCAGACAGGCCCCACAAATAACCCAGAGACGCATTTTAAATAAAAGGACACATTCTCATGTAAAAACATGCTGATTCCTGGACTGTCTGTGGACCCGGATTTAGAAGGCGATTGGGCTGGATCTGGCCCCCGGTCCTTAGGTTGCCTACCCATGCCATAGACCATGGGTCGGCAAATTAAGGCCCACGGGCCGGATCCAGCCCAATTGCCTTCTCAATCTAGCCAATGGATGGTCCAGGAATCGCCGCATGGATAACCAGCACGTGGATCGCCAGCATGCGCATTCTCTCCTCTCCCTCTCCCTCTCCCTCACACGGCGGTGGCAGCTCCTCCTCCCTCCCTCCTCCTGGCTTCTCCCTGCCCTGCCTAGAGGAGGAAGGGGGCTGGGCTTTGTTGGTGCCAGCCCCTTTCTGGAGCCCTTTCGCACACCACTCATCGTCCCTCCTCCGCCGCCACCAGCAGCCCCTGCCGCTCGCAAAACACAGAAGCTGCAGTTGGCTGAGCGCCCCTCTCGAGCGGCCACCATTTAAAGCAGCCCCTCTCCGGAGCCCTTTTGCTCATCGTCCCTCGTTCATTTTTTTCCTTCAAAATATAGCCCAGGCCCCCCCCCCCCAAGGTCTGAGGGACAGTGGTCCGGCCCCCTGCTGAAGAAGTTTGAGGACCCCTGCCATAGACCAAAGGGATGAGCACAAGCGCTACCTTCTGAGGCCTCATTGCAACTTGAAAACTTGAGCCATTGCAAAACAATCCCCATCATAGCAAGGACACGCAGAAGGATACTACACTAGTGGCCAAAATTGTGGAAACCTTTTGAGGAAAGTGTATTTCTGAGGTTGGATGGCTCATAACACCTGATTGGCTCTCTAAACACTCATGCTCATTGGCTACATTCAAATGAAGACAAGCTCGGCATATCAACCTAAGCAGATTGCGCTTCCTTTTTCTGGTTATTTGGCTATAACTTTTGATAGAATACAGATAATTGAACAAACTTTGTTGCATTACATTCTTCATTAAATTATCTTTCCATAGATATAGATATATTTTTTCGTATTACTCCAAATAAAGGTGGTGTTATGAGCCATCAAACCTCAGAAATACACTTTTTCCAAAAGGTTTCCACAATTTTGACCACTAGTGTATGGCCGAGGGTATTAAAAGTCGCTGAGAAGGCAGCAGCTTCGCCAAAGAACATTTCTCCTGCAGTGCTTTAAGAAGAAGAAGAAGAAGAAGAAGAAGAGTTTGGATTTGATATCCCGCCTTTCACTCCCTTTAAGGAGTCTCAAAGCGGCTAACATTCTCCTTTCCCTTCCTCCCCCACAACAAAGACTCTGTGAGGTGAGTGGGGCTGAGAGACTTCAAAGAAGTGTGACTGGCCCAAGGTCACCCAGCAGCTGCATGTGGAGGAGTGGGGAAGCGAACCCGGTTCACCAAATTACGAGTCTACCGCTCTTAACCACTACACCACACTGGCTCTTGGTTTTGATAAGGTCCCTCAAGAAAGGGGTATGCAGGAAAACGGGCACATTTGCAAAATAGTCATGGCCACCACACACATGACCTGCGGCCTATTCTATTGGTTACAGTGGTGTTTTTTTCAGATTTAATTTCAGCAGTGGGAGAGACTGACCCTCCAGGTGCTGGGGACAGCCTCTGGGGATACAGGTGAGCTCACAGGTACCATGTTGGCACCACCTGAAGCAGGAAGAACATGCATAAAGCAGCCTCAGGTGACTGATCCTTCTAATTCAGTAGCACTGACAACCAACAAGCAGCAGCTCTGCAAGGTTTCAGGAAGGGGGGTCTTCCTCTACCTGAAACTGCCAGTGTTTGAATCTGGAACCATCTGTGTGGAAAGCATGTGCCCCCCCCCCCCGAAAGGTTTTGCACAGGTGTCTTTGTTTTGCATGATGTCACCAACACGGATGGTCCCAGCAGTTGACGGCCTACCATTTGGAACAAGCAAATATTAGCACAGCTCACCCACCCTCGCTGAAAATAAAGTGGTACCTCGGGTTACATACGCTTCAGGTTACAGACTCCGCAAACCCAGAAATATTACCTCAGGTTAAGAACTTTGCTTCAGGATGAGAACAGAAATCGTGCAGCAGCGGCGCAGCAGCAGCAGGAGGAGGCCCCATTAGCTAAAGTGGTGCTTCAGGTTAAGAACAGTTTCAGGTTAAGAACAGACCTCCGGAACGAATTAAGTACTTAACCCGAGGTACCACTGTAGTTTCTTTTCATTTTACCCAGACAGAAGCCTTACTGAGCAACACTCCTTGATATAACCAACAGGCTATTTATTTTATTAAGCATATTTTAAAATCTTGCCCTTTATTTTGCTTCATGAGATCCTAACCATTGGGAGAGATGACTGACTGAAGATCACCACTGTGGGAAACAGAACGTCCATGGAGCATTTATTTAAAAATCAGTCTTGCGCCTTAACTGCTCAAGTAAAGTTACATGCTTTGCTCTGTAATGCTGTACAATCTTTCTTTATTTCCCTGTCGCTGTAGGTTTTGCAGAAACTGGGGAAAACAGTGGAAACAAAAGATGAACAGTTTGAACAGGGCGCATACAATTTCCAACAGCAACAGGTTGTATTGCACACGAGAGAGTGAGCTGTTCCTTGCTTTCTGGAAACTTTGGGGGTAGTGGGGAATGTAATATTTTTAGGATTGTTCCATATTCTCCTAGCATCTCTAGTGTACCTGAATCTGGAGTTGATCTGACCCTGGTTTTATAGGCCCTCTAGTTAGGCAAACAATGAAAGATTCTGGCAAGCCTCAGTCTACAGACTTGTTTGGCCCTAAATTTGCTGTAATAAAGCATACTCTGCTTAGGCCACTTCTCCACATTCCCGTGGGTTCCTGGGTGGAAACAGAGAATAAGGAAAAAGCATGGCTTACAGTGGTACCTTGGTTCTCAAATGCCTTGGTTCTCAAACAACTTGGAACCCAAACACTGAAAACCCGGAAGTAAGTGTTCCGGTTTGCGAACTTTTTCAGAAGTCAAACGTGCTCCGTTTTGAGTGTTACACTTCCGATTTGATTGTTATGCTGAGGTCTGTCTGTTTACGCTATTTATTTTGCATTTTTGTTTTTGTGGCTCTTTCTTGTTTTGTTTTTTGACTGTGTGGAACCCAGTTCAGCTACTGACTGATTGATTGTGTGACTGCAGTACATTGTTTATTGCTTTCATTTTATGCATCAGTGGTCTCGTTAGATAGTAAAATTCATGTTAAATGGCTGTTTTAGGGGGTGTTTTTAAAAGTCTGGAACGGATTAATCCATTTTGCATTACTTTCTATTGGAAAGTGCACCTTGGTTTTGGAATGCATTGGTTTTGGAACGGCCTTCCAGAACGGATTAAGTTTGAGAACCAAGGTACCACTGTACTGAAATATATAGGGCACAATCTCCTGAAGATTGGTGTCTATAGATGGAAGAGAAAGCTAGTTATGAAGTTTTGGGTTTCTTAAAAGATACTCAAGAAGGGGAATTAAGTGTTATATTGAAAAAGAATGATTGTGAGGAGACACAGACACACAGTCAATCTTGCCCCAACAGTAGGTGTGATGTTTATGAAGACCCTGAAGGTGATGGAGCGCTTTGGTAATTTTGGACAGTGGACTTACTAGGGTTACAGGATTCCACTGTGCAGATGGCAATATGTGTTACTACTGGTGCAACTGGGTGGTTTTTAGACTCTGGGCGTAACACTGTTATGGCGGTGGTGGTCGGCTGTCTTTCGATGGTGTTCCTTCGCTTACTTAAAAATGTGATAAAGTAACCCTGCTGCCTTTGGAGACCCTTCTGTCCATTTTGCTGAATGGGGGCTCTGGAGTCCTGTCTTTATGGTACCACTCCCATAAATCCACAGGCTTCTGCCTTTAGTTACCGTATTTTTTGCTCTATAAGACTCACTTTTTCCCTCCTAAAAAGTAAGGGGAAATGTGTGTGCATCTTATGGAGCGAATGCAGGCTGCACAGCTATCCCAGAAGCCAGAACAGCAAGAAGAATTGCTGCTTTCACTGCGCGGCGATCCCTCTTGCTGTTCTGGCTTCTGAGATTCAGAATATATTTTTTCTTGTTTTCCTCCTCCAAAAACTTGTGGTCTTGTGGTCTGGTGTGTCTTATAGACCGAAAAATATGGGGGGGGGGGTTTCTCCCCCTCCTTGTGTTTTGTTGTTGTTTAACCGTTTAGACATGTCCGACTCTTCAGTGAACTAATAGGAGCAGCATACAGAAATGTACAGATAAGACATCTGACGCAATGACTTCTTCCCTTTTCACTTTATTCTTTTGCCCCCAGGCTGAAGGTCACAAACTCTACAAGGACCTTAAGGTTTTCCTCAGTGCTGTGCAAGGTACAGAAAGCCAAGTCTTAATACCTGTAACGTTTTCAGCCCTCGACAGCCACCCCTTAAGGCAGTTCCTTCGTGGTGCAACTGCATCACAGGATGTTGCCTCTCTGATGAAAGGTCATCAGCTTTGCCATCTTGAGAGAGCGAGATTGTCTGACAAGATATGTTTTTTTCAAGCAGATGCTCCACTTACTGTTGGCTCCTCTCCAAACCTATCCATTTTTCCAAAACTGGAAAATTATCCCACCCTTCCGTCAAGTGGCTCCTGGCAACATCTCTTGGGCCTTTATCCTTGCACAACAGCCCTGAGAAGTAGATTAGACTGGGAGGTTATGACTGGTAATGCCTAAAACCCTGAAGAGATGTTAGTCAGTGTCTACAGCAGTGGTTTCCAGCCAGTGTGTTGTGGCACCCTGGAGTGCCTTGAATGATGGTCAACGCTGGCCTCTGTCCCTTTCCCCTTCCCTCCCTTCTCTGATGCCCTCTTGTGTCTCTGCCTCCCAAAGGCTTTCACGGCTGTTTGTTGCAGCAACCCTGGCTACAAGCTGCCCAGGCGAATGGTGCTTCTGGGATTGGCCAGGGGGTGCTGGTTGCCAGGAGCTGAGGTGGCCCCGGGATAAGCAAGCAAGCGGGAGAGGGAGCCCAGCCAGCCGGTCCACCAGCCCTTGCTGTTGGGAATAGAGTATGGACAGACAAGTCCCAGGTGGCTGTGGGGCAGTGTGAGGAGGCACCTCTCTTTGGGGTGGGGTGGGGGCAGCTCCGAGACCAGGGGCGGCAGCGGCGGTTGCCCAGAGGACTCCCAAGGAGAGGGGAGAGGAGGCTGAGGGAACACTCCACAAGGGAGTGTGTTCAAAAAAGGGTGAGAGGCTGCCAGCTCTGCAGGCAAGGGGGGACCTAACTGGGCTCCTGAACCCCCCAGGGGTGCCACAGAAAGAATGTAGGAGGGAGCCATAGACTCAAAAAGGTTGAAACCTCTACAGTATTAAACTAGATACATCAATGCTCTGACTCATGATAAGACAACTTCCTATGACCATTCTGCTACAGATCTGGTCATCTCCTTTTTACAAAAGTTTTTTTATTAACAATTTCAACATAACAAAATGGGGGTTTTGGGGGGTGCGCCGAGCCCTGGAAATCACCCCCAAGACTCTATTGCCTGAACGACACGGAGCTCACCATCATTAACCTCTGCAGTGAACCGGAAGTCCCTGGTCATCTCCTGATAGAGTTCCTCTCCCACAATTTATGCTCATCTTTGCCAGATTATTTTTTTTAAGCTGTGAGGTTTTAACCTATGAGGTTGAGAAACACCACCATGCCTTTGTGAAGCCCTTGTCATTCCCTCTCTTTATCACAGCTAGCGGATATTATTTTCACTGTACAAAGCTGTCCAAAAGGAGAGAGGGGTTAGGTGGGTCCAGTAACCTGATTTTAAAACAACCACATGGGGACCTGGAAGAACTGAGTACACAAACAATGTGTGCCGTTGAAGAGCTGTCATGCTTGAAGACTGAATATTTTAAGTAATTCCTGTCAGCAGTGGGGATGTTGACTTGGCCAGGGGTTGATAATGACGACTGAGAGGTAGTCATCAATCTTGCTGTTTGCCCTTTGCAGTGATGCATGAAAGCTCTAAGAAAGTGTCTGAAACTCTGCAGGAAATTTACAGCAAGGAGTGGGATGGGTATGAAAAACTGCAAGCCATCGTGCAGGTGAGTGCGGCACATTTGTTAGTCCCAGTTATCGGGGACATATTTTACTTCATAATAAAAATGAGCGTTCCTACAACATTACATAAGTGTTGGAATTAATCTTACAACCTTCCTGGAAGATAGAACAGTATTATCATAGAATTGCAGAGTTGGAAGGGACAAGGGTCATCTAGTCCAACTCCCTGCAATGAAGAATCTTTTGCCCCACGTGGAACTCAGACCCATGATCCTGAGATTAAGAGACTCGTGCTCTACCTTCCATGTCCAGATGATTGCTAAGGCAACAGCAACTCCTCCAAGGCCACCTAGTGAGCTCATAGCTGAGGTAAGGTTTGGGCCAGGGCTTTCTCCAGCTCACAGCCTCTGCTCCTACAAGACACCAGACTCGAGCCTGGTTTTCTTAAAATGTCCACCCTTATTGCAACTGGCAAAGATTGCAGGTATAGCTTCAGATTTAAACTAGTTTATCAATCATTCTCTCTTCCCTGGGAACCATAGTTCTGTAAAGCAGAGTTAGGTAGGGATTCTAAGAGAGGAATATCTGACTATAGTTCCTGAGATCCTTTGTGGGAGACTAGCTAAGAGTGGTTTAGCCCAATATAAGGGCCAAAACAGATGTGATAATCCCACAATTGTTGCTTTGCCTAGGCAGGAAGTAGAGGTGAGAATCAGTGCTGTTTCCTTTTCACTAGGGCTAGACCATGGGTAGGCAAACTAAGGCCAAATCACCTTCTAAATCCGGCCTGCGGACGGTCCAGGAATCAGCGTGTTTTTACATGAGTAGAATGTGTGCTTTTATTTAAAATGTACCTCTGGGTTATTTGTGGGGCATAGGAATTCGTTCATTATTTTTTTCAAAATATAGTCTGGCCCACCACATGGTCTGAGGGACGGTGGACCGGCCCCCTGCTGAAGAAGTTTGCTGACCCCTGGGCTGGACAGATCTTAGCTTCTTTCTTGTGGATCCAGGAGAAACTTTAGAAATATCTGCTGGACTAGTCTTGGGTCTGTACATGACACAATTGCTTAGGACAGCAGCAGTTGGCAAGCAAGATCTTAAAAAGAGGTTATTTGCTCTTGTGTGAGAGAGGCAGAGGGAGTGCTTGTTGTCACAGGATATAACAGCAGAGAGTACGCTCTTTTAAAAAAGAGATTGTTTTTATCTCATGTTTTTATCTCATTTTATCTCATATCTGCAGATATATGCAGACTTAATCACTAATTGACTAACATACAGTCAAGCAACTAATTATACAAATAGAGAGGACCTCTTCAAACTTCTGGCAGTCCTACTTTAAAGGAACAATTTTGACACAGATCTTCAACATGATGCCTAGCACCTCTGACTGTTATCATGCCTTCTTCTGAATTTAACTGTTTCACACATGCAACTCACCCTTTGATTTCACAGTCACTGAGTAACGAAGCATATATATGTAGAGACAAAGCTTTGGTTTCCCTCTCCTGAAATAAGTAAAAGAAAGGCAACAGCGGACCAGCAAACAGATTCACCTAATCCATATAGTCACCTTTTATTTAGAATTTCCCATAATTCCTGCTCACACCAGTATGGCAAGTTTACGTCAAACCTACTTATCCAATAACAGACAGCATAAGCTGCATCTGAAGAAACAAGAAGAGCAATACGGAGAAATCCACCAGCAGTTGTTTATCTCCAGCCTCTAAAGAAGGGATGGCACACACCTTGAGAATAAGCCCTTAAAACTTGAGGAAGAAGTTGCTTCAGAGAGGCAGGGGTTGCACAGAACATTCCATCCAGTGCCATTTTTTTAATGTCTGTTTGTCCATTTACCTGCAGAGCAATGACCTTCTGTGGGAAGATTATGAGAAGAAACTGGCCGATCAGGCAGTCAGGACTATGGAGAATTACTTGACGCAGTTCAGTGAAATTAAGGTGTGTATTTCAGGGCTGACTTTGCAGTATCCAGTACCCAAAACTGAAAGTTCAACTTTCCATTTTTACATGTCCTCAAGGAAACATAATGCTACTGGGAGGAAATTTTCTTCCTCCTGATCATCATATAAAATATGTTCACAAGTCAATCTCTTTACGTGTGTGTGTGTGTGTTGGCCTTTCCCAGGCATCCCCAACCTGTGGTCCTCCAGATGTTTTGCCCTACAACTCCCATGATCCCTTGCTAACAGGACCAGTGGTCAGGGATGATGGGAATTGTAGTCCAAAACATCTGGAGGGCCGAGGGTTGGGGGTGCCTGTCCTTTCCTATCATTCTTTTAAGCTAGGCGTGGACAAACATGGCCCTCCAGATGTTTTGGGACTACAATTCCCATCATCCCTGACAACTGGCCCTCTTAGCTAGGGATCATGGGAGTTGTAGGCTAAAACATCTGGAGGGCCGCAGATTGGGGATGCCTGCACTAAGCCATAGTATTTGTGGAAGATGTCACAGTATATGATGAGTATTTGGGGTGTGCGGTCAGAATGAGGTCTTCCAGGGAGATTTGAATCTTTATCTCTGTGGTCCAAAACTCTAACTGCCCTTGTCATCAGTAATTTTATTTAATAAAAATGCCTAAAATAGGCTAGGAACTCTGCACAACTGAACATACGTTGGTCCCTGCCTGCAGATTTGCAGTGTTAAATACTTTGCAAAAAATACAGGCTATAAATCATAATTACTAGCATTCCTGAGAGTAAAAACACAGTGTGAAGATGAATAAGCTCAAAACTGTTGCCCACTCTGTAGGCAGGAAATTTTGCAGCCTTCTGTTGGAAGTGTATTCCATAACACAGAGGCCAGAACCAAAAAGGCCCTGCTTCATTCTTTACCTCACAAGTAGAAGGAACCTTCAGCAAGGACTGTTCAGCTGATCTTCAGCTGGAAGCTATGCAAGGAAGCTATCTTAAGCTGTGCAAACAGGTCCTCACCTCGCTCCCCTACTGAATTCTGAATAGTGTCCTTGATGGTTTATCGGCCTCCAGATCAGAGAGGCAGATTTGGTTGAAATGTTCTTGTTATGGCAATAGAAAAAGAAAGTGAGCTAAAAACTCTAAAAAATGATTTTTCATTTCAAAGGAGCGAATTGCTAAGCGGGGAAGAAAACTAGTGGATTATGACAGCAGCAGGCATCACCTGGAAGCCCTGCAGAATGCCAAGAAGAAAGATGAAGCTAAAATTGCAAAGGTATAAGGCTGTCTTGAGAGCCCATCCAAACACTGACCAAGAAGGAGTTTCTTTCAACCAGGAATGTCATTCCCATTGTGTCTCTGATTTTTGAATTCTTCCATTTTGGCAAATCATGCTTTGCTCAACAATATAGGCTGTGGGATCCTTTTCATATCCCGTTCAGTCTGCTTACAGCACTCTCGTCTTTCTACCCCTCTCACAGTGAACAGACCACACCATTTAGTAAGTTTAAATGCTTTGCTTACCAACTCCAAAGATTGTATCCATGCATTGTTCCATGCAGCAGCAAGAAGAACAAGGATAGAAAATTCTTGGGTAACAAAATACAGAAAAACACTTCTGAGTATGCAGTCTGGGCTTGAACTGATCAAGCCCAGATGTGTTGCCTAATTGGCTTCACATGCTGGAAGAAAACTTAACTTTCCTTCCAGGTGAGGGGTGTTACCTAGCTGAGTCTAGGAATACAATTCTGTGTTCTTAACCCCTTCATGCATTAACTTCATGCTTGCTAGTTATTGTTGTAGTTGTTTAGTCATTTAGTCATGTCTGAATCTTCGTAACCCCGAAAACACTGTCCAACCATCTCGTCCTCTGTCGTCCCCTTCTCCTTGTGCCCTCAATTGTTCCCAACATCAGGGTCTTTTCCAGGGAGTCTTCTCTTCTCATGAGGTGGCCAAAGTATTGGAGCCTCTGATTTCCTTCAGAATGGATAGGTTTGATCTTCTTGCAGTCCATGGGACTCTCAAGAGTCTCCTCCAGCACCATAAATCAAAAGCATCAATTCTTCAGCGATCAGCCTTCTTTATGGTCCAGCTCTCACTTCCATACATCACTACTGGGAAAACCATAGCTTTAACTATACGGACCTTTGTCGGCAAGGTGATGTCTCTGCTTTTTAAGATGCTGTCTAGGTTTGTCATCACTTTTCTCCCAAGAAGCAGGCGTCTTTTAATTTCGTGGCTGCTGTCACCATCTGCAGTGATCATGGAGCCCAAGAAAGTAAAATCTCTCACTGCCTCCATTTCCCCCCTTCTATTTGCCAGGAGGTGATGGGACCAGTGGCCATGACCTTAGTTTTTTTGATGTTGAGCTTCAGACCATATTTTGCACTCTCCTTTTTCACCCTCATTAAACGGTTCTTTAATTCCTCCTCACTTTCTGCCATCAAGGTTGTGTCATCTGCATATCTGAGGTTGTTGATATTTCTTCCGGCTATCTTAATTCCGGCTAGGGATTCATCCAGCCCAGCCTTTCGCATGATGTATTCTGCATATAAGTTAAATAAATAGGGAGACAATATACAGCCTTGTCGTACTCCTTTCCCAATTTTGAACCAATCAGTTGTTCCATATCCAGTTCTAACTGTAGCTTCTTGTCCCACATAAAGATTTCTCAGGAGACAGATGAGGCGATCAGGCACTCCCATTTCTTTAAGAACTTGCCATAGTTTGCTGTGGTCGACACAGTCAAAGGCTTTTGCATAGTCAATGAAGCAGAAGTAGATGTCTTTCTGGAACTCTCTAGCTTTCTCCATAATCCAGTGCATGTTTGCAATTTGGTCTCTGGTTCCTCTGCCTCTTCTAAATCCAGCCTGCACTTCTAGGAGTTCTTGGTCCCCATACTGCTTAAGCCTGCCTTGTAGGATTTTAAGCATAACCTTGCTAGCATGTGAAATGAGTGCAATTGTGCGGTAGTTGGAGCATTCTTTGGCACTTCCCTTCTTTGGGATTGGGATGTAGACTGATCTTCTCCAATCCTCTGGCCACTGCTGAGTTTTCCAAACTTGCTGGCATATTGAGTGTAGCACCTTAACAGTATCATCTTTTATAATTTTAAATAGTTCAGCTGGAATATCATCACTCCCACTGGCCTTGTTATTAGCAGTGCTTTCTAAGGCCCATTTGACTTCACTCTCCAGGATGTCTGGCTCAAGGTCAGCAACCACACTACCTGGGGTATACGAGACATCCATATCTTTCTGGTATAGTTCCCCTGTGTATTCTTGCCACCTCTTCTTGATGTCTTCTGCTTTTGTTAGGTCCTTACCACTTTTGTCCTTTATTATGGTAATCTCTGTACGAAATGTTCCTTTCATAACTCCAATTTTCTTGAACAGATCTCTGGTTTTTCCCATTCTATTGTTTTCCTCTATTTCTTTGCTTTGCTCGTTTAAGAAGGCCCTCTTCTCTCTCCTTGCTATTTTTCGGAAATCTGCATTCAATTTCCTGTATCTTTCGCTATCTCCCTCGCATTTTGCTTGCCTTCTCTCCCCCGCTATTTGTAAGGCCTCGTTGGACAGCCACTTTGCTTTCTTGCATTTTCTTTTCATTGGGATGGTTTTCGTTGCTGCCTCCTGTATAATGTTACGAACCCCCATCCATAGTTCTTCAGGCACTCTGTCCACCAAATCTAAATCCTTAAACCTGTTCCTCACTTCCACTGTGTATTCATAAGGGATTTGATTTAGATTGTATCTTACTGGCCCAGTGGTTTTTCCTACTTTCTTCAATTTCCCACACGTTGCTCAGTAGTTAGAGGAGTACATCACTTACCAGAAGTACATAATATATAGAAAGCAAAGATCCTAACCCCGTTCCTCTGCTTCCTATATACCCATCACACTTTATTTCTTCCTCCCAACCACTGTGATGTCTGTGAAATGTAGCCACATGTAAGCCATGATCTGCCTATGAGAAAACTAGAATGCTGTTCTTGGGGACAAGCAGAAAAGAAGTGGAGGGGACTGTGGAACTGCTGGCTAATTTTCTCCATCCATTGTCCATCTATTATTGTCTTATCTCTTCTTTAGAGGCTGCTTTCCCATGTGTGATGGGTGGTGCTGATGCTGGGACAATTAGTTGCTCAATGGCAGATGAGCACAGATGAATGACAGGTGGGGAAAGAGGTTCTACAATCCCTCCCTTTTCTCTCTCCTTGTCTTCAGGGTCCTTGGCAGTCAGAGCCTGGTTTACATGTGGCTAACATTTCACATGGCGGGGGGGTTGTAAGCGGGATGTGAGTCTGCAGTCCACTGGCATGTCTACACTGTTAATGCTCCCAATTTCCTGTACCTCTAATAAACTCTTGGGTCCTGCAGGCCGAAGAAGAGTTCTACAAAGCCCAAGCTGTGTTTGAAGAGCTCAACAAGGAACTAAGAGAAGAGCTGCCAGACCTTTACAACAGGTTAGGCATGGGAACAAAGATCAGGGTGCAAATGGCAGAGAATCTCAAAGCAGAATGTTGAATCTAAGAAGTGTGGTTGTGCTGGTGACTAGGAAATACATGTAGAGTTGATACTTCTTTCATTGCTGAACTCTGGGACTAAGCTTGCTGACGATGAACCCAGGCTGGAAGGTAAAAATGGGGTGAAAGGATATATTAACACCAGGCATAAAATGCAATTTATAACTTGTTTCCACGCAAGTCCAAGGAAAGTTAGAATCATAGAACTGTAGAGTTGGAAGGGACCTTGAGGGTCTTGTACTCAAACATGCAGGGATCTCAGCTGAAACATCCATGGGAGATGGCCCTCCAATTTCTGCTCAAAACCTCCAGCAAAGAAGAGTCCACAACCTCCCCAGGGAGTACATCCCACTGTCTTAACAGCTCTTGCACTCAGAAAGGCCTTCCTGGTGTTTAGTCGGAATCTCCTTTCTTCTACCTTGAATCCACTGGAAGTTCTGGGTGGGTCTTGACTATCAACGGGCAAATATCAAACAATTGCTTCCCCACAGTTCAGCAGTTACCAAGATATTGGGAGTTACTGTGTTCACTTGGGTGTTTGCACAATAAAGCTCTCTTCAGGTGCTGTAGGGGTAAAACAAACACGGGGATGGGGCAGTGGAGACTATAAACAAACAAACAAACAAACCTTGCCCATCTGGCCAGGCCTCCCCAGCCACTCTGGGTGGCTCCCAACAGAATATAAAAAACATGATAAAACATCAAACATTAAAAACTTGCATAAACAGGGCTGCCTTCAGATGTCTTCTAAAAGTCTGATAGTTGTTTATTTCCTTGACATCTGATGGGAGGGCGTTCCACAGGGCGGGCACCACTACCAAGAAGGCCTTCGGTGAGGGAACTACCAGAAGGCCCTCAGAGCTGGACCTCAGTGTCTGGGCAGAACGATGGGGGTGGAGATGCTCCTTCAGGTACACTGGGCCGAGGATGTTTAGGGCTTTGAAGGTCAACACCAACACTTTTTCTCCCATTGTTGCTGTTTCAATTGCATTACAAGTAGCAGAAGTCAAAGGTCTAATGCGGGAGAGCCTTCTGTGCTTCTGGAGGTTCCAGCCCCTGTGCATTCTAGAATTCTAGAACCCTGGGAAATCAGGGTTCCGAACAATGCAGGGAGTCTCCATCCATGAGGACAGGAGACTCCTTGCTTCAGACTGTCCTCTTCCACAAGTTGAAGGGTGATAGAAGGGGAGTAGAGCCAGCACATTTCTTCCTACTGCCCCCACCCATGTGTGTATTTTCAGCTAATAGATTTATGTGTTGTGTGATTTCTGCAGTCAGGGATAGGAACTAGCTCTAGCAGTGTGTCTCCTTGGGGGAAATGTGGAGTATCACTTTCATCGAGCTGTTGATTTAGAAAACCTGCTGAGCTTGTTGGCACATCTCCTTTGACTGAGCAACTGTTTCTCAGACGACTTGCTGCTTGGAGTTCTTAGACGGTGCATCCAAACTCTTCCCTCGTCTCTGGCTGCAGTTCCTTAGCCCTACGGCCTGTTGACAACACATCACATAAAGTGCAGTCCGAATACCAAGAGGACAAAGACAAAGGATTAGCCACCTGAAATATCTTGTGGGCTAGCAATGAGACGAGCTGCTTCTCAATCAGAGTTCAGAAAAGTTTGGTGACCACAGGATGGCAGCAAAATCCACAGAATTGAATTTTAGCTTTTGTGAAAAAATGATTGTTTAGGATAGGACTAGATGTGTCACCATTAGACCACAGATTTGTTGCCAAAAATGACAACCCTTCACCCAGTTTCCCCCTCTTGTCCCTGAAACATTGAGATTCTGAAAGGCATGGTATCATCTTACTGTGTGCTTTGGTGGCCCATCCCAGTAGAAACCTACATGATGGCTTGTCTGTCTAAAGTCTCACGTTCTGAGAGGACAGTGTGGTGTAGTGATTAAGCATCAGACTTAAATCAGGGAGATAAAGGTTCAAATCTCCACTTAGCCACAAAGCTAGCTAGGTGACTATGGACCCAGTCAGGAACATTTCGCCTAGTCAATCCCCATGGGGTTGTTTTAAAGATAATGGAGGTGTGACTTTACAGATGGAGCGAGGGCAGAGAAACACATGGTAATAGAACGGCCCATCAAGCCATTCACTGGCTAAACACTACAAGATGAAGAGAGGGAAGAGACGCAATGGCATTTCAGCATTTGGTGTCATCTCTAAGTCTGCTAAGGGACACGGGTGGCGCTGTGGGTTAAACCACAGAGCCTAGGGCTTGCCAATCAGAAGGTTGGCGGTTCGAATCCCTGCGACGGGGTGAGCTCCCGTTGCTCGGTCCCTGCTCCTGCCCACCTAGCAGTTCGAAAGCACGTCAAAGTGCAAGTAGATAAAAAGGCACCGCTCCAGCGGGAAGGTAAACGGCGTTTCCGTGAGCTGCTCTGGTTCACCAAAAGCAGCTTAGTCATGCTGGCCACATGACCCGGAAGCTGTACACCGGCTCCCTCGGCCAATAAAGCGAGATGAGCGCCGCAACCCCAGAGTCGGTCACGACTGGACCTAATGGTCAGCGGTCCCTTTACCTTTACCTAAGTCTGCTGTTAGGCTGTATCTACACCAGTTTTCTTGTCACATTTCATTATATTTCACTTTATTTCGTTTTCCTGTGCTGCCCTGGAAGTAATTTTTTTTATATATAAAAATTAATTTGCAAAAAATAAATGCAACCAAAAAAATAACAAATGAATTACAATTACTGTACATTAAAGACTTGGGAGCGATTTTCAAGCAATTCCTCTGTATGCCTCTGTGTAGACAAACCAAAATTGTGCACAACAGTCTTAGAGAAAGAGGTGAGGTCCTCCTGTGGATCAGGAACTGGATAAGAAACAGGAAGCATAGGAATAAATAGGCCATTCTGTCAATGGAGAGATGTAGAAAGTGGACCCCCCCCCCAGCACCCATAAGGGGACCTGTGCTTTTTAACTTGTTCATTTTGCCGTCTAACTTTCTTTATAGATGTCCAATCGGCTTGCCTTTTTAATGGAAGGCCTGCTGCTGGGAGTGAGGGGAAGAAGACGAACTAGAAATCACTCAGAGTTCTACCCCAAAATGAATTTAATTCACATTTAGTTCACCCAACACTTATGGGAACTACTTTCAGGTGTACAGAGATTTTTGAACTAGTTCAGTGAACCACACATGGCTGAACTACTTCATTCTGCTCTTCCAGGGTCCCAGAAAACTCAGCACTTGCCATATTACTCTTCTTTATTGTGTAGCCCCAACCCAGTTAATATTTGGGCTTAGTTTTTTATCTTTTTGCTTCTCCAGCCGAATTGGGTGCTATGTGACAATATTCCAGAATATTTCCAACTTGCGAGATGTCTTCTACAAGGAAATGAGCAAGGTAAATGAGCAACGGTGTCATACATGTGGGCCATTTGGACAAATGGGCGTGCTGCATCACTGGCTTCTACCTGCCCTGTTTTCGTACCAATCCTGGGAGTGGTCCCTAGTCTCAGCATTGCCCTTGTAGGATGGTGCCAAAACTGCCTTCCACCCCAGCAGTCCCAATGGGAACCAACCAACAATGCACAGAAGTCAGGATTTGAAAGTGGTGCACATAATTCCTACTTCATTGTAATAGCCAGCTGAGTTGCATTCTCTCTCGCGCTCTCTCCCACACAAACACACACACACACACACACAACTTGTGTGCATTCAGCTTTAGAAACTTGGCCGGGGGTGGAAATTGGAAGGGGACAGAAAAGACTTTGACAAATCCACCCACCATGGCATCCAATGTGTTTTGACTATACACAATTTTGTCTTTAGGCGCGATCCCTGAAATGTGATCCCTGCTTAAGTTGAGGCTTACTGTATTATTATTATTATTATTATTATTATTATTATTATTATTACCACTACTACTACTACTATTTATTAAAATTGTATACTACCCTTTATCCATAGATCTCAAAGCAGTTCACAACATAAAATACAGTGGTACCTTGGGTTAAGTACTTAATTCGTTCCGGAGGTCCGTTCTTAACCTGAAACTGTTCTTAACCTAAAGCACCACTTTAGCTAATGGGGCCTCCCACCGCCACCGCCGCCGCACGATTTCTGTTCTCATCCTGAAGCAAAGTTCTTAACCCGAGGTACTATTTCTGGGTTAGCGGACTCTGTAACCTGAAGCATATGTAACCTGAAGCGTATGTAACCCGAGGTACCACTGTACAAGATAAAAAAAGACAAAATACATAATAATAACAAGAATAACTCTCCCACACACACATTTTATTATTATTTACCCATCTGAAACGTATTTTGGTATTATCCAGGAATCAATTCAGTCCGAGTAAGTCTGCAGAACGGGACTGGAGTGCCAGGACTATTAGTATTAGAAAGGAAGAATGATGATTGGAACAGACATCATTCTTCCTTTCTAATATTGTTAAAGTGCCTCCAGGGCAGGGAACTGCTGTTTATTTTTAAATCTCAAAAATATATGAAAGGGCAGCTGTCAGCTGATGTACCCCGAGGAAAGTTCCAAGAGAAAGGGGATATAAAGCAGGCAGTGACAACATTAAGTCCTACACAGCTTGGGGCCAGGATACCTAAGAGAATGACTCCTCCTGTATAGATTTGTCTGGTTGTTGAAATTTGGCAAGGAGGCTCTCCTGGGTCTGCCACCTCTATCAAAATCTCCAGAGCCTTCTTGGTGGTGGCATCCCAGCGCTCCATTTCCCTCCCTTCTGAGATATGGCTGGGGACTACCTGTCTGCGTTTCCAGCTGAAAAAGTGTGTCTCCACCCAGGCCTTTGCTGGATATTCATGTCATTTTATTTTATTTTGTCTGGTTGCCGTATATCTGCCGTGTTTTATGAGTGGCTGTAATAGGAGATGGATTTCTGTTTTAATTACAGCCTGCTCTGGAACTGCATTGCAGTGAAAAGTGTCTGAGAAACATTTTAAATAAACCAATAAGCTTGAAACACTCATTGACTTGAAGCAGTCAGTCAGGATTAATTATTTTATGTGAATAAGTGAATAGCAGTAATTTCTTAATTACTGGGTAATGGTATTTGCTTTTCTTGTTGCTGCTGCTTGTAGCTGAACCATGACCTGTATGATGTGATGAGCACATTGGAAAAGCAGCACTCCAATAAAGTCTTCATTATTAAAGGGGTGTCAAGGTAAGTGATTTCCTCTTTGCTGTGGGCATGTTAGGAGTCTGGGAAGCAGCAGCCATGTGAGCAACTAGTAACTCCTCTCCACTTTGGATCCCAGGAGATCTGGTTTGTTTGTTTGTCAGTCAGTTAATTAAAAGATTTATAACCCATCTTTTAATAACAGGGCTTCTCAAGGCAGGGAGCTGTTTTAGAACAAAATACCGTATTTTTCACTCTATAGGACACACCTTGTTTTAGAGGGGGAGAACAAGAAAATAAATTCTCCCCCTCTCTGTGCAGCGCCCCTTCAGCAAAGCGGCAGGAGAAATGGAAGCTGGGCATTCAAGGTGCATTCTGTACGTTCAAATTGCGTTCACCCGAAGCCTCCGGAGCGCAGCGGGAGTTCCTGCTGCGCTCTGGAGGCTTCAGGCTGCTATCTTGAAAGCCTGGAGAGCGAAAGGTGTCGCTGCGCACTGACCCCTCTTGCTCTCCAGGCTTCAGTGAAGGCAACCCAAAGCATCAGGAGTGCGGCGGGAGTTCCCGCTGGGCTCTGGAGGCTTTGGGTTCCTTTCAACCTGCTCTTTGGGGCTGGCGGGGGAAGCACCACCAGCCCCAAAGACCAGGTCGGGGAGCAGCGCAAAGGCTGTGCGCAGCCTACCCGCTGCCCCCTGAGCTTGTGGGGCTGGCGGTGGGGGAAAGCGCTGCTTTCCCCCACCGCCAGCCTCAAAGATCCCTGAAGCCTTCGGAGCGCAGCACGAGTTCCCGCTGCGCTCCGCAGGCTTCGGGTTCCTTTTGCTGTTGCTATCGCTGAAGCCAAGGAGCCTGCATTCGCTCCATAGGACACACACACATTTCCCCTTAATTTTTGGAGGGGAAAAGGTGCGTCCTATAGAGCGAAAAATACGGCACATGTGGAAACTTTGAAAGGGGAAATGTGAACAGCCACTAAACAGCAGTCAGAGTAGAAACAAAAAACCTTCCCAGAGGAGCATGTTAGCTTCAGAAAGACTGACCGAGCAGCCACATCACTTACAGTTCATTTAAACGGGCCAAGATTACAACACTGGATCTCAGCAGCCAACTGATTCCATAGCTTTGGGACTGCCACAGAAAAGCGCCGTCTTGACCAATGGAGGGTAGAATAATCAGTGCGTTTTATATACTGAATCTTAAGAGCAGAGAGGCACTTATAGGAAAAGATGCTCTCTCAGTTCAATCCATGACGGCCTCTGATTTGTAATCATTTGTCAAGTCTTGGCTCAGGTCAGAGACAGATTGCAGTTGGGGGGGCTAAACCATGGGTAGGCAAACTAAGGCCCAGGGGCCGGATTTGGCCCAACTGCCTTCTAAATCTGGCCCGTGGACGGTCCAGGAATCAGCATGTTTTTACATGAGTAGAATGTGTCCTTTTATTTAAAATGCATCTCTGGGTTATTTGTGGGGCATAGGAATTCGTTCATTATTATTTTTTTCAAAATATAGTCCGGCCCCCCACAAGGTCTGAGGGATAGTGGACCGGCCCCCTGCTGAAAAAGGTTGCTGACCCCTGAAAGGGCCTGAGGCAGATTACATGCTCCAAGATGGGCCAGTGGTCAGTTTCTGGAGCAAGCAGACAAGGGGAGGTGGTGCTAAGGGAAGCCATGGGAGTCTTGTGCCTTAAGATTGGGTTTTCTGTGAAATCTGGAAGTTGCTGAGCATTTTGGGGCAATGCCGGAAGTGTAGATTTTGGAGAAATTCCTTTAAAATACAGTGGCACCTTGGGTTAAGTACTTAATTCGTTTTGGAGGTCCGTTCTTAACCTGAAACTGTTCTTAACCTGAAGCACCACTTTAGCTAATGGGGGCTCCTTCTGCCGCCACGCCACCGGAGCACGATTTCTGTTCTCATCCTGGAGAAAAGTTCTTAACCCAAGGTACTATTTCTGGGTTAGCGGAGTCTGTAACCTGAAGCGTATGTAACCCGAGGTACCACTGTAGCTCAAACACATGGAGAGGTCTACTTTTACTATAGAGGCTGAATAAAGCTGCATGTTCAAACCTTGTAACGCAACTTATGTTTCTCGTTATGCAGTAACAGAGCATCGTTGGTCATCTCGTCTCCAGTAAGTCCAACCAGCCCCTCTGCCATAACTACAAGGAACAGCATAAGTGAGATGCCCACGTCTCCTCCTGCCATTTCCTCAAATCATGAAAGAGAATCTGCTTCAGCAACCAAAGCGGCATCTCCGCCTGGTAGGCCCAGCAAGGCGGAGGAAGAGACAGCTGCATCTTTGGCTACGGATGCGGCCAAGCCAGACTCTTCAACTGCTAGTGAAGCCAAAGAGGACAGCCAAACAGTAGAGACAACCCCCAGCATTCCCATAGGCACCCCCCAGGACGTTGAGGAGGCTGCAAATGATATAGCAGCAGGAATTTTATCAGCGGCAGTGCTGGAGGCTGCTGGCAAAAGCCCAAATGTTCCGAAAGACTCTGGAGAGACCTCCCAGCCACCTTTGAGGAATGACTTTGAAGCTAGTGATACTTGTGAGAAAGATGAGGGTTCCTCGTTGCAGCCAAGGGTTGAGGTCTTGTCTCTCCCTCCCCAAAACCCTCAGGATGAAGCTCAGACTGGGGGAGCAGACCATCAGGAGAACAACGTGCCACTCAGGGAGAGTTCAGTTCGTCCTGAAGACAATCCTCAAGATCCTTCATCTGAAGCAGAAGAAGGCCAAGAAGGTGCACCAAGTACCACCAGTGACTGCCTTTCCCCTGCTTTACCAAAAGCAGGGGCCGCTCAACAGCAGCCAGAGGAACGCGGGGATGCTGAAGATGACGTCAACAGTGAGGGAAGCATTGAAGAAATAGATGTCTCCCCAAAGGCCACCAATGCTCAGGTAAAAGGCATGAGAGGGTTCTGTATGACCAACCCGTCCCACTAGGTAACTGCACGCTGTGTAGATAGCATTAAGGGAGCTTTAGTCTTCTCATTAGGGACGCGGGTGGTGCTGTGGGTTAAACCACAGAGCCTAGGACTTGCCAATCAGAAGGCCGGCGGTTCGAATCCCTGCGACAGGGTGAGCTCCCGTTGTTCGGTCCCTGCTCCTGCCAACCTAGCAGTTCGAAAACACATCAAAGTGCAAGTAGATAAATAAGTACCGCTCTGGCGGGAAGGTAAACGGCGTTTCCGTGCGCTGCTCTGGTTCGCCAGAAGTGGCTTAGTCATGCTGGCCACATGACCCGGAAGCTGTCTGCAGACAAACGCCGGCTCCCTCGGCCAATAAAGCGAGATGAGCGCCGCAACCCCAGAGTCGGTCACGACTGGCAGGTGTCCCTTTACCTTTACCTTTTTAGTCTTCTCATTAAGGAGCAAAATAATGGGAAAGTGCCTCTTTCGTGGCTTTGTATGTTAGCGTGAAAAATTCAGTGTGTGAGGAGGCATGTTGAGATGGACACAGAGGAAATGGAGGGAAACTCAGCTCAGTAGGAAACCTGGGTTGTTGTGGTTGATGGCATCTGTCTGTCTTGGGAGACAATGAAGGAGTACACCTTTGGGGTTGAGGTCAAGCTGTTGGAAGGTTGCAGCACCTGCTGTGGCTGTAGAGACCGATGCAGGAGAGGCATGTTTTGTTACAGCTGGGGCAGATGAAGGCGTCCAGTTGTGCTACTGCAGATGCACCATTTCGTTTCTTCTCTCTGTGCTCCTCCAGCGGTCATTCCTCCTCTGGTCACTGCTGTGGATACATGACTTGACTGCCTGTGTTGTAATTATTTTAGTAGTAGCTTTTGTCATTATTATTCATTGTTGTTATTTAGCACAAATTTGGAGAGAAATTAATAAAAGCAAAAAGACAGGACTCTGCCCCAAGCACCTTGCGATCCGAATTACCTTGCGTTATTTCTCAGAATGAGGACATTGAGAGATGAGAACGCCTACACTTTCCAGGCTACAAAAGAATGGGATGGGGAGGTGGGAGAATTGCTCCAAGCTGTATCTTCCAAGATGGCTTTGCATAGTCCAAATCTACCTTATGCATCATTCTCTGTAAGCTAACAATGTGAGGAAGAGCTTGCTATAATACGATTATGTGTCTACCTGGTGGCTCTTGTAATATGTCTTCCTAATTGGTGGTAGAGGCATACAGTATGAAATCAGTACTGAAACCAACAAGAGAGGTGTGCAATTTAGCAACAGAAACAGTGGGGAGGAAGACGGTGATTGTATGCAGGGCTGTATAACAACTGTACTGTTAGATCAATCTCAAGGCCAGCACTGACAATCCAGATGTTTCTGGGATCTTATTATGAGGAGGCAACAAAGGAAACAGCCCGGCCCTCTAACAGAGATTTGCCTTTCCCACTTATTTGGTTATTTCTCCCTTAGAGCAAGGCCCTTCTTCCACTGCAAAATTGCCTCAGCAGCTACAAAAGCTACTCAGCTGCAAAAGTTTTCCCCAAAAACAGAGCCTCTCACTTGGGAGATTTAATTGGAGAGGCATCACACATGCCAGACATGAAGAGTACCAATCCTGTCTGACAGGAAAAACCAGTGCAGACTCCAAAAACCAGCACCATTTTAGGGCTGCTAATTCACTGTTTGGAAACCTCTGTGTGAGGTGTTCCCAGAGACTGTTGACTGATGGCAGATTTGTGCCTGATTTGTCCTGTGGCAAAGTAGCAGCAACAACAAGTAGAAGAAGAAGGACGAGTTTGGATTTGATATCCCGCTTTATCACTACCCGAAAGAGTCTCAAAGCGGCTCACAATCTCCTTTCCCTTCCTCCCCCACAACAAACACTCTGTGAGGTGAGTGGGGCTGAGAGACTTCAGAGAAGTGTGACTAGCCCAAGGTCACCCAGCAGCTGTATGTGGAAGAGCGGGGAAGCGAACTCAGTTCACCAGATTACGAGTCCACCACTACACCACACTGGCTCTCTACAGTTCTACAGTGTTCCCCACCCCCTGCCAATGTTCAAAAATGCTTTACATATGTTAGTAACCCTCAGGACACGGACCTGTGGGCTAAGTCAGTCTCTTCCTCCCATGTTGCTGATGGAGAGATGGGGACTGAGAGTACAGTGACTTTGCTTCATGCAACTTTGGTGACTGGGCGTTAGTGGGTGAAGAGAATGGCAGCATATTGCAGAAACTGCCCTGGGACAATGCAGTTTCCTTTAAGGAGGACATGTGCATGTTGGTAATCCCTGCAAATCCATCGCTGAAGGAAACGATGCTCCGAAAGGGCTCTTAATTGGCTTCTAACATGCCTGAAAACTCCCCAAGGGACTCTCAAGCTGGGCATTGATGAATGAATTTAAGATTTAAAACATTAATATCCTGCACTCAGGGCAGGTGACAAATAAGTAAAGCAACTGCAATAAAACTGTGGGGTGTGAAACACAGAGCAGTCAAATACAACATTCCTAGAGTGGACATGTTTAGACATGAAGAGGGATGTTTGTCCAGCCAGTAGATAAACTTCCTGTTTCCTCTACATGTGACCAGATATGTGCGTGACCTCACCTGTGCAGGTAAGAAAAGCACAGGGCTGGCCGCCACATCTCTCTCTTCTCCATTTTGCTTTCGTCGAAGAAGGAATAGAATAGGTGCTGATGGTTGAGTCTGTAGGCCCTGCTGCGTAGCTTGTGTGGCTGGTGCCCGGGGTGGGCAGGTGAGCACACTCTGGGGTGGTGCATGTTCCCAGGGGGTGGGGCCGCACTACACCCCTACCCACCCTCGGCGGGCACAACACTCCCAAAGAGCACACTCACGCTGCCCTGACAGCCTTGTGCTGCTTTGCAATGCAGCAGGGCTGTGTACAGAGGACGCAACAGCGTGTGGGGTTGGCAGGGTTGAGGAGCAAAATGCGCCCCCCCCCCCAAAATGCCCCTCTGGGCCTCCCCACGCAATGCCACTGTGTAGGCCACAATATGTGTGTGTTTTAATGATTTGGCCTCAGGGGCTGTATGCAACAAAAGTTGTCTGGAATAAAAAATATAATACTGAACAGTACTTGTACTCCAGGGAGTTGCCATAAGAAAGGAATTCCATACTGTGTGTATTCAAACACACTTGCAGCATCCTCCAGACACCTGTGGTCAAATTTCAAATCTGGTGCTGTG
The DNA here is from genome assembly GCF_964188315.1 of Podarcis muralis. Taxonomy (NCBI): domain Eukaryota; kingdom Metazoa; phylum Chordata; class Lepidosauria; order Squamata; family Lacertidae; genus Podarcis; species Podarcis muralis. The sequence continues at coordinate 7,632,694 of NC_135656.1, forward strand.
ATTCCGTTCAATAAGTGAAAGCCCCTTTTTTTGTTTCAGATCATCTCCAGCTTCTTCTCAGATGATAAGAAAGAGAACTATGGCAAGTTGCCCTCGGGCTTCCTTTTCAAGGTATGGAAAAAGCATTCGCTTACCTGATCTACAGGGACGCGGGTGGCGCTGTGGGTTAAACAACAGAGCCTAGGACTTGCCGATCAGAAGGTTGGCGGTTCGAATCCCCGCAACGGGGTGAGCTCCCGTTGCTCGGTCCCAGCTCCTGCCAACCTAGCAGTTCGAAAGCACGTCAAAGTGCAAGTAGATAAATAGGTACCGCTCCAGTGGGAAGGTAAATGGCGTTTCCGTGCGCTGCTCTGGTTCGCCAGAAGCAGCTTAGTCATGCTGGCCACATGACCCGGAAGCTGTATGCCGGCTCCCTCAGCCAATAAAGCGAGATGAGCACCGCAACCCCAGAGTCGGCCGCGACTGTACCTAATGGTCAGGGGTCCCTTTACCCCTTTACCTGATCTACAGACAGAACCTTTGGCTCTTGTGTAAATGAGTCACAAAAAGTAGGCCTGAGTTAAGGGGGAATAGCATGACTCTTGAGGCTTATACACACACACACACACACACACACACACACGTGTATGTGTGTGTGACCTGCAAGTTGCCCAGTCTAGAAATGCATTGCTTCATTGGTATCATGTTTCGTTTTCCAGGCTCAGGCAGTCCAAGCTCACACTTCCAAGGATGAGAAGCACCTTCAGTTTGGAGAAGGGGAAATCATGCTAGTGCTGTCAGATAAAGAGGCTGAGGTAAAATCAGGGCACTTATTTGGCACTGTTGTTCGAAATGCTAATGGATGACAATACTTGGCACTGATGTGATGCCCTAGGAACCAGAGAGGGCCAACTGTGGCCCCAAAGCGTACACGTGCAAAGCCAATGCTCTTCTCATGAAGCTCCTCAATAGGAGAGGATTAAGCAGACCTCAGGCTTGTGGGATCTGCTTCTCCTTCTTTTACTAAAACCCTGAGATCAACAAATCGGAACCTGGAGCAAGAGATATAGAATTAAAGAATGTTGAGCTCAAGCTGTTTTTCAGGCATCCCCAACCTGCAGCCCTCCAGATGTTTTGGCCTACAACTCCCATGATCCCTAGCTAACAGGACCAGTGGTCAGGGATGATGGGAATTGTAGTCCAAAACATCTGGAGGGCCAAAGGTTGGGGGTGCCTGCTCTTGTTTTTGAGTAGCAGAATGGAATGGAAGTCGCAAAAATCCACTCCTTGTTAACTCCTTCCCCCGCCCAATTAAGAAAATCCTTCATTTCAGTATAATCTTCTTGGGGGGTGGGAGTCCTATTTTGTTGTTGTCATTGTTCAACCATTGGGAGTCTTAAACCATTACCAATTTCCATCAAATTTAGCTACCAGTAGACCCTGATATACTTTCTGCCCAGTAGTCCATTAAATAATGGCACTATCCATTTTTTAAGTTGTCTTGTCTGGAAAAGGCAACCCATTTATTTTTGAGAGAGAGCACCCTTAGAGATGCTCCCCCATCCATGCCCCCACGGGATTCCCTAGGGCCTTGCCCATGACCAACCACATCCTGCCTGGGCTTCCCCCCACTGACTTGCCAAGTACTTCCAGGGTGCAGACTCTGACCCTCCAGTTTGGGACAACTTCCATGCCTAGTCCGTGGAGCTGCACCTTGGGTCCATGAAGGAGGCCAGGATTTTTTAAATCAAAGATTGGCAACCAATAATAATAATAATAATAATAATAATTTACCACTTATACCCCACCCATCTGGCAGGGCCTCTCCAGCCACTCTGGGCGGCTTCCAACAGAATATTAAAATACACTAACCATTAAACATTAAAAGCTTCCCTAAACAGGGCTGCCTTCAGATGTCTTCTAAAAGTCAGATAGTTGTTTATTTCCTTGACATCTGGTGGGAGGACGTTCCACAGAGCAGGTGTCACTACCAAGAAGGCCCTCTGCCTGGTTCCCTGTAACTTGGCTTCTCGCAGCGAGGGAACCGCCAGAAGGCCCTCGGCACTGGACCTCAGCGTCCGGGCAGAACAATGGAGGTGGAGACGCTCCTTCAGGTATACTGGACCGAGGCCATTCCATTTCACTGCCTGTTTCTCCCCCACCCTGCAACCTTGCTTAAAGGGGTCATGCCGTGGCAACTTCTAGTGAGATCTCTCTGGAACTAGCCGCTGCAGCCACACAAGCCCAGCGATGGCAGGGGCAGGTGGGCACTTGTGGGCCCTGCAGGATTCCGTCACCCAAGGAATGACCTTGTCTATAATTTATCAAAAGTCATAGCTCAACACCGCGTCTAGGAAGCAACTAGGTCATTGTCTCCCAGGGGCAAAGAAAGAGGTATTGTGGGGTCAGACACACATAGGCGCCGACTCCATGGGGCTTGAGGGGGCCCGAGCCCCCTCAAAAATTCGTTTGGGGGGCTCCGCCCCCCCAATAATCTCCGGCGTCCCTCCAGCAGAGCGCCATCGCCGCCCCTCCCCCAGCCCAAAATGCACAGGGAGGGGCGGGCTGCATGCCTCCTGCCCTTCCTCCCGAGCAAAAGCTCCACCCAATTTCCTTTGGAGCTGATTAATAGGCGCAGCACGCTCTCCCCTATTCGCTCACGAGGAGGCGGCGCCACTTTATTTGCATATTCATGAGCTTATTTATTATTCATGAGCTTTCCCGGGCCCCCCCAATATTTTTTATAAGTCCGCGTCCCTGCAGACACACTAAGAAGCAAGGAGCTGTGGCTCTTCGTCCCATTCAAGGCTTTGCACATTTGGGGGCAGGGGGGATGGAGGAAAGATACCAGCCCCACAGTCATGCAGACTCTACATCAGAATACACAAGTGTACACCCTGTGTTCCTAATTTACATAGTTTATAATGGGCTCCATAACTCAGTTTTCCATGGTGCAGAATTTGGGTTCCATTGGCGTAGAAATGTTGGCACTGATTATTTTTTTAGTGCCAGTCATGATGAGTGGAGCATATTTTGGATTTTTGTGTGTGTAAACAATAGAACCTCGTTGGGTTTCTGATAGCTATGGGGCAGGACCCCGTTGTTTCATAGAAAGCACAGCCTGACCTTGTTGCATTCTCTGCTCTCTGCGTGGAACAGGAACTGCAGGCAGAGCTGCTGCTGCTGCCGTGTGTGAAGTCTATTTACATGTGTGTTCCCATACCCACTGTCTTCTATCAATTATTAACTCTCCTTCACACCCTTCTCTCCACACCAACAGCACTGATCATTTGCTTCCTGCAAAGGCAGAACATTTAAAGGCAAATCAACATGCTATGCGTTGCAACTTTAACCATTTGGAAATCCTTTTATACAGAAGCCACTGAATGTGTATTTATTTCCTTTTTCTGCTAGTGTAATATAGCAGCTAGGGACACGGGTGGCGCTGTGGGTAAAAGCCTCAGCGCCTAGGGCTTGCCGATCGAAAGGTCGGCGGTTCGAATCCCCGCGGCGGGGTGCACTCCCGTCGTTCGGTCCCAGGGCCTGCCAACCTAGCAGTTCGAAAGCACCCCCGGGTGCAAGTAGATAAATAGGGACCACTTACTAGCGAGAAGGTAAACGGCGTTTCCGTGTGCGGCTCTGGCTCACCAGAGCAGCGATGTCGCGCTGGCCACGTGACCCAGAAGTGTCTCCGGACAGCGCTGGCCCCTGGCCTCTTGAGTGAGATGGGCGCACAACCCTAGAGTCTGTCAAGACTGGCCCGTACGGGCAGGGGTACCTTTACCTTTAATATAGCAGCTAAAGGGGCAGCTATGAATCAGGAAGTACGGTACACCATTCAAATCTGGTATCAACCACATAGGTGGCCCTAGGCAAGCCATCAGCTCTTAGTCTTATCTCTCCCCCCCCCCCTCTGATTTCAGCATTGAGTCTTAGAAGTGAGTCCCATCTGGCATGCTGCCTCTGAATATAAAGGGTCCACATAGTTTTCAGGGCTGTTAAGGGTAGGTAGGCAAATTCCTCTTGTGAATTTGTCTAATCCTAACCCTTCAAGGTGAGTACATTCAGGCATGGAAAGATTCTTCCTTGCATTCAGAGCTGCAATATACCATTCAGACTATTTGTCCATAAAAAAGACTGACCATTAGGTCCAGTCGTGACCGACGCTGGAGTTGCGGCACTCATCTCGCTTTATTGGCCGAGGGAGCCGGAGTACAGCTTCCGGGTCATGTGGCCAGCATGACTAAGCCGCTTCTGGCAAACCAGAGCAGCGCACGGAAACACCATTTAACTTCCCGCCGGAGCAGTACCTATTTATCTACTTGCACTTTGACGTGCTTTCAAACTGCTAGGTTGGCAGGAGCAGGGACCGAGCAACGGGAGCTCACTCCGTCGCAGGGATTTGAACCGCCGACCTTCTGATCGTCAAGTCCTAGGCTCTGTGGTTTAACCCACAGCGCCACCCGCGTCCCTATTTGTCCATAGAGCTCAGGATTTATTTGTATTTGTTGGTTGCCTCCTAATGGCCCACTTCACACATCACACTAAACCATAGTTTAAAGCAAATTATGGTTTAATCTAAAGTTATTTGTCCCTGCTACACTTGTTCCTGCTCCTGTTGCTGCTGCTGCACTGCAGGTGAAGCGTCTGACTTGATGTCTGACCCTAGACTTGTGGTCTGTTCCCCGCCAACAAACCATGAATTAGTAAGCCAAGGACAAAGAGCTGGTGGTATATTTGGAGAGAAACAAACCCTGAACAGATGATGTTGCCTGAACCCTGTTCAGATGATGCAACAAGCCAGCTATGAGAACATTTGAGCTTCGTGCACCAGAGCGACTCACTGCTTGTCCACATTAAACCATGGTTTGTTCAAAGTGCAAGTAGATAAATAGGTACCGCTCCGGCGGGAAGGTAAACGGCGTTTCTGTGCGCTGCTCTGGTTCGCCAGAAGCGGCTTAGTCATGCTGGCCACATGACCCGGAAGCTGTACACCGGCTCCCTCAGCCAGTAAAGCGAGATGAGCGCTGCAACCCCAGAGTCATCCATGACTGGACCTAACAATCAGGGGTCCCTTTATCTTACAGTATGTTCAAGTTCAGTGGTAAAATCGCAAGCCATCACAACAGAATAAAGAAAATGCCAACCATAGACAAAGGATTGTATTCAATATTCAGAGCAAACCCACTGAAATTACCTAAGAGAGCCTATTAATTTCAATGGGTTTACTCTGAGTAGGGGAACACTGGATCACCTGCTACCTGACCCTTTCTAACTGAAGATGCCAGGGATTGACTCTGGACCTTTCTGCCTTCAAAGCACATACTCTATCCCTGAGCTATATTGAAGCTGTAAATAAATAAAGCTGTGGTCCCTCCCTTTTGTTCTTGATTGTGTACATCTCTACTGGTGTTCTAACTGCTGTCAGGAATAATTTTTTCAGATATCATAAATGTTGTGGGGGGGGATGGCAACCTTTTCACTTCAGTAGTAAACCTGCTCTCAAAAGTGTGTTTAATATCTGAAATTTAGGCTCCTAGACAACTCAAACTGTCATTTCACATTTTTCCAAAATCAAAGCCAATCAAGAACTTAATCTTGCATTTGAGGCAAAACATTTCCATCTGCAAGATGCTTTCACACAGCTCTGTGGGGTTTTTTTACCGTGGAGATGAAATGGAAATTTGCTTCTATATGCTGCCTGTTCAAAATACAAAACTGTGGTTTTAAAACGCTTAAAATTTAAGAATATGGTGGTTTTGAGTTTCACAAGCCATTTTGGGGGGGGGAAGCTAAAAATGAAGTTCAGTCAACCAACTTCTGAGATATTGTGTGTTTGTGTGCAAATTTATGTATTCTAGGGGCTGGTGCCCGTTTGCTTCACTCACCAACCCCACAATCCCTCCTCAAAGCTCTCTATCTTTTCCCCTTGTTAAAGTAAAGGTAAACAGACCCCTGACCATTAGGTCCAGTCGTGACCGACTCTGGGGTTGCAGCGCTCATCTCGCTTTACTGGCCGAGGGAGCCGGCGTACAGCTTCCGGGTCATGTGGCCAGCATGACTAAGCCGCTTCTGGCGAACCAGAGCAGCGCACGGAAACGCCGTTGACCTTCCCGCTGGAGCGGTACCTATTTATCTACTTGCACTTGACATGCTTTCGAACTGCTAGGTTGGCAGGAGCAGGGACTGAGCAACGGGAGCTCACCCCGTTGAGGGGATTCGAACCACCAACCTTCTGATCGGCAAGTCCTAGGCTGTGTGGTTTAACCCACAGCGTGTGCCTCACCAAAGCCCCTTTGCTCTTTGCTGAAGCTCCTTTCTCCTAAGCCCATTCCCTTATTCTTCGCCCAATCTCTTCCGCTTGCCTGCACCATCAGGCTCCCCAACTTTCTCAGTCCACTCACTGCTTCAAGGTGAATTCACTCACCTGCTTCAACCCCCACCAAAGCCCAGTTTGCTTGCTTGCCTGTCTGCTACTTGCTTTCCCTGCTGCCACAAGCCCAGTTCACTCATCTTCTGCCCCACGCACTTGCCCTGACGCCTGCCTGTCTCAAATGCTTCCCTCATCCTGGAGCTTGCACAACCGGTCACCAACAGAGCGTGTGTGTGTGTGTGTGTGTGTGTGTGTGTGTGTGTTGAGAGAGAGATGTAATGTGCTTCAAAAACAAATCTATGCATTCAGAAATATTAGATTTTGAAATATTAGATTTTGAAATCCAAATTTGGAGTTTTTATGTGAAGTTCTGAGGCTGGGAGGCGGAATATGCTACTTTTTGCTGTTGTGAATCATCATCATAATCATTAAGATGGTGAGCCTTGAATTCTGCTCTGAAAACTACATTGTGTGATTTGCTGAATGATTTGTAGCCATGCAATATGATGAGCACACCTGCACATGGTGTCTTCCATGCAGGAACAATTTAATAAACTTACTGGCTTTTAATAATAATAATAATAATAATAATAATAATAATAATAATAATAATAAAAAATTTTATTTATATCCCGCCCTCCCCAGCCGATGTCGGGCTCAGGGCGGCTACCAACAATAAAATAATGCAACATTCTAAAAACATTTCATTATAAAAATTAATTAAAATCAAATTGATGGCAACCATTAAGCCAAAATTCTGTGCAGATTGCCAAAGGAGGGAGTCAGGCTGCGCCCTGACCAAAGGCCTGGTGGAACAGCTCTGTCTTGCAGGCCCTGCGGAAAGATGTCAAGTCCCGTAGGGCCCTAGTCTCTTGTGACAGAGCGTTCCACCAGATTGGAGCCGCAGCCGAGAAAGCCCTGGCTCTGGTTGAGGCCAGCCTAACCTCTCTGTGGCCTGGGACCTTCAGGATGATTTATTTGAAGACCGTAAGTTCCTCTGTGAGACATACCAGGAGAGGCACATTGCCTGTGCTGAGAAGACTCTCCGGGCTGTAGTGATGGGAAAGGTCTTGTTAACCTGACTAAGAGTGGGGGATTTTTCTTTCTTTTTTCTAGGAAAAAGGATTCCTGATGGGTATAAAGGAGAAAGACTGGAAGGAGAACCAGAATATGCTACTGAAAGGAATTTTCCCACAACATCTCGTTAAATCTATCCCTTTGGAATAAACTCAGGTCTGGAGCAGAAACAGGGTGGAGAGAGAACTCAATAAAGAGAAAGCCCTTCTGTCCAAATGCTGATTTGCCAAAACTCCCTGTTAATTGTTCCTTCACCCACATAGCACCTTGTCAATGTGATAAAAATGTAGATTGCATTCTTTCTTGAATTTGTCCTCCTCCCCATGCAGCCAAACCCATCCCTCTGAGGGTCACTCTTTGGCCCTTCCAGTCCTTTTCAGAAGTGGAAGAGTGGGTTGGAGTTGTGATAACACTGATGGCTGATGGGCCATTTTGAGGGGTGGGAACTGAGAGTTTTTGCCTCCTACCCCATATAGCCTTCTCAAAGGAGTCAAAGGAGTCAAAGCTACATGCTGAAATGTGAATGTTGCCAGATAATGCATTGGCATTGGCATTCAGCTCAAGAGCTTATTATGAATTATTATAATGGGCCCACAACAAATGGGTTGATTCTGCTTGGTAGTAGACACAGAATAGGGATTTACCACATGTCCACTGGATAAATTGACACACAACGTCTGTGTACATTCATGTATTTGCTTTGTGCGTACACATGGTAGGAAGTTGCGATTGGCCGTACCTGCTTGGTGTATAACTGTGCACTTGCCCATATGTACAACAAAATATAACTGTGTATGTGATTTCACATATGGCCTTCTGTTTACAGGCTCCATGTTAATTCCTTCACCGAAGCATTTTCTGTGCAGGGGTTTTGTAGCGTAGGAATCAGCCTCACAGCTTGTTTCAAAGCTTCCTGGAAGTAACTCTCTGGAATGTAATGCTGACCCAAACTAGCTAACTCTCAGAGGACCATATAAATTATATTTGCTTGCTTTGACCCTTCTTTTTAATTTGTAAAACCAACATATTTCAATAAACCGTGTTTTGATTAACCTGGTTGCCCTGTGTGATCTGCCTGTGAGCACAAGGGACAAGGCTGTGGGTCTTGTGTGCTTGCCAGCCTCTCATCAGCATCACAAAGAGTTAATGGGGAGTGAGCGTTCTGATGACTCTGCCCTGTATTATCAATGTAGTGAAACTGGAAAGGTGAGATGGGAAGGGAAACGCCTTAGCCTAGTCACCAGAAAGCCAGCCAGCCAGCTAAGGGAGGGAGCTGGCGCTGAGAGAGGGGTACCCACACTAGCTGGACCTTGGAGAGATACTCAGCCAACAACAAGGCCCATTATTCTTTGCCCCCATGTCGTCTTATCAGGTAAGAAGAACAGGGATGGGGAGCCAGTTTCTAACGCTGGAGTTAATGGAGATCTGTCCCTGTTGTCTTGTTGTGTGTGATGCCTATATCTGGGTTAGAGCCTAAAAGCTCTGATGGGAGCAGTGGCTGTTCCTATGCAATATTTCTGGGCATGCCTATACAGTACTAGATCAGCTCAGATGTATTCCATTGCACAACCAATCCCTGTATTCAGCACCATGCCCTATGTCTAAAAGACATTGGCAGAGACGTTTCTCAAAGGTTCGTAAGGGTTTCTGATGTACTGACAGGCAAGCAGAACATTTTAAAAGCTGGAAAGATGTGTGGTGGTGGTGTTGAAATGCAAGTTATTTCTCCCCCTTTGCAGTAGCTTTTCTAGGTATGCCATGAAGGGGATTCTTAAAAATAAAAATAAAAACTCATATAGCACAGCCCTTTACACCTCTGTCTCCCTAATTCAAATCTGTCACTTGTAAATGCAAGCCGCAAGTCCTCAGTTAATACTTTGAGAATGAAAGAGAAACATAAATAATAAATAATAATAAATTTTATTTATATCGCATATAGAATATGAAAAGCGGAAGCTGAGAGTGCATTAAGAATAACACCTTGCATGGCTTTGTTCTGCAAGAGAACTCTTTCACTGAGGATAGCAAAACCGGAGGGGGGGGGGAGATGGCGGAAAGCGCTTTGTGCATGCCTATTTAGCCTTGGGTACTGTAGGCAATTTTCTCCAGCCCATTCTAAACTGCAAAGGAGCACAGATTCGATTTTCACAGAGCACAAATGCTGTGTGGGCTGGCTGCAGAACTGATACAGTATTTACATTGGAGTTTGGCTTTCGGGTGTGAGTATCTGCACAACTGAATAAAACTGCACTCCCCCTACAGCTTCCGGAATACAGTGGCCAAACTACAGGTTACATGCAAATGTGTGTAATTAAAGCTTGACATCCCCTTTATTCCTTTTGCTTGAAAAGCCACTTTGAGAAGGGGCAATTGAAAGCAGGGATATGTCAAGAGCTAAGCTCCTCTCAGCTCAAAACACGCCTTCCTGAAGCCATTATTTGGGATGGGGTAGATGCTGTCGTTCTCCTGTTATATTCAGGCACTCAGCAGTTTACTCCTAATATTTTGTTATAAGATGTCTAGATTTCCTAGCTGACCATTGTGTTCAGGAGGCTGATGAAAGCAAGTGAGTTTCACCACCCCAGGCCAGTCCTTTCCCAATCAGATACTCAGCTGGGAGACTTACAGTGGTGCCTCGCAAGACGAAATTAATCCGTTCTGCGAGTCTCTTCGTCTTGCGGTTTTTTCGTCTTGCGAAGCACGGCTATTAGCGGCTTAGCGGCTATTAACGGCTTAGCGGCTTAGCGGCTATTAACGGCTTAGCGGCTTTAAGAAAAAGGAAACAAACTCGCAAGAACTCGCAAGACGTTTCGTCTTGCGAAGCAAGCCCATAGGGAAATTCGTCTTGCGGAACGACTCAAAAAACGGAAAACCCTTTCGTCTAGCGAGTTTTTCGTCTTGCGAGGCATTCGTCTTGCAGGGCACCACTGTATATACTTCTTAGCTGAGTACAGTTGTACCTCAGGTTAAGTACTTAATTCGTTCCGGAGGTCCGTTCTTAACCTGAAACTGTTCTTAACCTGAAGCACCACTTTAGCTAATGGGGCCTCCTGCTGCCGCCACGCCGCCGGAGCACGATTTCCGTTCTCATCCTGAAGCAAAGTTCTTAACCTGAAGCACTATTTCTGGGTTAGCGGAGTCTGTAACCTGAAGCGTATGTAACCTGAGGTACCACTGTATCTGCTTAGGGACAAAATGCAGCAAGCCACTTCTATTATACTGTTTCACGCCACTAGGGTTGCCAAATTCTACACTTCCAACATGGGCTGCCATACGTTTGGATTTCCCCGGACATTAAAGCAATTTCCGGCCAGACACTGTTTCTGACGGCTGAATCCCAGCAATGTCCTGGAAATTCCTGACTTATGGCAACCCTACACTCCACCCCAGTCTTGTAGCAGTGCAAGGTTCCAGGGGTTCCAGATACCTACGTAGGGTTCATGCTTCCTTTTGGGATGAGGCACAGTGGAGACTGTGGAGTCTTTATGATATATGGATTATTTATATATACAGCCTGGGCCTATGATGGAGGGCCATTCTCACCCCAAAATACTCTTGTTTCTCCACTAGCTGCAGCCTTGGATTCAAACAGACATAAAGCATTGCTCTCTGAAACTCTCTCCAACTTCTTGCTTTACTTCTAGGTCACATTGCAGACCCAAATCTCTACTTTAAACGCTGGCTTTATCTAGAATCTCTTGCAACCGCTTGGCAGAGTGGCTTGTAACCATATTATATATTTGCATTTAATAACACACACTGAGATTTGTGGTTACGGATTTCTGTTTCCAGAGATTTCTGAGCTAGCCCTGGTGATACACGCCTTATTTACATGCCGTTTGAATTACTGTAACATGCTCACCTTTGGTGAAGCCAGGAGGGCCCTTTTGGTGTTTTCTGCTGCTCCAGAGAAGCGGACACGGAGCAATGGATCCAAACTACAGTGTTGCCTCGCAAGACGAAATTAATTCGTTCCGCAAGTTTTTTCTTCTTGCGAGTTTTTCGTCTTGCGAAGCACGGTTTCCCATAGGAATGCATTGAAAATCAATTAATGCGTTCCTATGGAAACCGCTTGCCAGGCTGGCGGTGGGGAGAAGGGCTTTTCTCCCCACCGCAAGCCTTCAGGACAGGTACGGGAACAGAGGGGAAGGCGCGCATTCTGAATGTTGGCGGTGGGAAGGAAAACCCTTCTCCCACCCCAAGTCTTCAGGACAGCCATCCGAAGGCTGGCGCGGGGAGAAGGTCTCTCCGCCCCCCCCCCGCCAGGCTTCGGAGCATCCTTCCGAAGCCGGGCGGCGGGAGGCGGTGTCCCCGCCCCGCCGCCCGGCTTCGGAGCAGCCTTCCGAAGCCGGGCGGCGGGAGGAGGTGTCTCCGCCCCGCCGCCCGGCTTCGGAGCATCCTTCCGAAGCCGGGCGACGGGAGGAGGTGTCCCCGCCCCGCCGCCCGGCTTCGGAGCAGCCTTCCAAAGCCGGGCGGCGGGAGGCGGTGTCCCCGCCCCGCCGCCCGGCTTCGGAGCAGCCTTCCAAAGCCGGGCGGCGGGAGGAGGTGTCCCCGCCCCGCCGCCAGGCTTCGGAGGAGGTCCGAGGACAGTGGGGAAGACGCGCTGCGCTTCCCCGCTGTCCCGGAGATTTCCCTATGGGCTTTCGTCTTGCGAAGGAAGCCCATAGGGAAATTCGTTTTGCGAAGCGCCTCCAAAACGGAAAACCCTTTCGTCTAGCTGGTTTTCCGTCTTGCGAGGTGTTCGTCTTGCGGGGCACCACTGTACAAGAAAGAAGATTCCACCTAAACATTAGGAAGAACTTCCTGACAGTAAGAGCTGTTCGACAGTGGAATTTGCTGCCAAGGAGTGTAGTGGAGTCTCCTTCTTTGGAGGTCTTTAAGCAGAGGCTTGACAACCATATGTCAGGAGTGCTCTGATGGTGTTTCCTGCTTGGCAGGGGGTTGGACTCGATGGCCCTTGTGGTCTATTCCAACTCTATGATTCTATGATTCTATGGCTGCTCCAAGACTGTGGAACTCCTTTCCACATGAAGCTAGGCTGTCTCCCTCTCTACTTTCTTCACGCTGGAAGGCAAAAGCATTTTTTGTTCAGACAGGTCCTTAGCCTTCAACTGGCTGTTGTGGCAGGGGGAGTGTTGTACATTTAAATTCTTTAATTTGTTGTGCTTTTAAATGGGTTTAAACGTTTCCAGTGCTGCTTTACTAGGGTTACTTATTTGTTTTTTGTCTTTAATATTTATATGGATTGTGTGTGTTTTAGCTGTATCTGTTTTAATTTATGCTATGAGGTGCCTTGGTTCTTGTATTGGGAGAAAGGTAGTATGTAAATTAAATCAGACATTTGGGGGGCATGTGAAGAACATAATGGCTAAAGTCAGAGTTAGAGGTAAGCATGAAGAAAAGTTGTACCTGGTCAAGAAAAATCTGTGCAGCTTTGCACAACAGTTGACTCCGTTTATCTTGAGCTGGAGAGATGATGCAGAGGTTGTCCGTGGAACTATAGATTCAACAAATTCCGAAATCACTACGTATTATATAAACGGTTCACTATGTCACTATGACTTCCAAGACAGAAACAATCACACCAGCAGCAGTGGTGGTCCCAAGAGTAGATGACAGTCATCATTACCACAAATTTCAAGGATGATGAGACCCAAGACATTGTTCCCCAGTTTCCAGGAATGCTGTATAGCGACATCAGTTCTGGGACAGGGAGCAGGATTCGTAGAAGGTGCTCCAAACTTCTATTGGTGGCTTCCTGTACTGAAACAAAAATAAGCACCATATTTACACAGGTGTTTCTTGTTATAATTCACATAAAAAGCAGCTCAGAAATGCTTCTGGGTGGCATTATAGCTCTTAGAATGTTTTCACACACCCATCTAAAAGCACCTTTGAGCTCCCTTTGCACTCACTGTGCCATATGTGGTGGTTGTTTTAGTGATTCGTTTCAGTAGGTCTACTCTGAGTAGGATTTAGTTGCATACACAGTCAGGGTTGTTTTTTTAATGTCTTCCTGTTTTCCCCCTGCTCCTCATAAACGGGCAAAATGAAAGAGATGCCAGGTTCTTTATAGTTCAGCAGCTTGTAAGAAAAAAAGTAAAAAGCAAATTCAATTTGTAATTATTGCTTGTCCTCTTTTCTCTTAATCTTAATATGCTCAGCTTTCTTTGTCAAACCCCAATTCTTAGATGTGACTTAAGGCCAATGATGCTGTATTGCATGTTGACGGACGAGGCCCTGATGGATTCATCAGAAACTTCCCGTTGCCTCTTGTGATTTTGTCCCTTCTAAGGAACAACGCACAACCGTTTTTAAAATGGGCACGTGCTCCTGAAACGGTTGTGGCGGGAGGGTGTGTGTGATCTTTGCTCTCTTTTCCAGCAGAAAACATAGCATCCCTTCCGAAGCTTTGCAGTTCCTTAACTGCAAAAAGCAACCGCATTGTTAAAACATTAGGAGGAAGATATAGTCTACCGCAGCACCATCCATGTTCTGGCACATAATCAAGCTGTCGTTTTCTTAAGGTCTCTTACTCTGGAGCACTTTGGGCTACACTGTGGTGCTCTTGGCAACCCTAATTCCTTGAGCAAGATATACCGTATTTTTCGCACCAGACCACAAGACGCACCTAGTTTTTGGAGGAGGAAAACAAGAAAAAAAATATTCTGAATCTCAGAAGCCAGAACAGCAAGAGGGATCGCTGCGCAGTGAAAGCAGCAATCCCTCTTGATGTTCTGGCTTCTGGGATAGCTGTGCAGCCTGCATTCGCTCCACAAGAGGCACACACATTTCCCCTTACTTTTTAGGAGGGAAAAAGTGAGTCTTATAGAGCAAAAAAATACAGTATATAAGCAACCCACCCAACTAACTTCCACAAACCGTTCCCCCCATCACCCCTCTGGGCCTAGACTGGGAGGTGTGGCCTGCTGTGGGCTGGAAGCGCATTGCCATGCCCACTGAAGGCTTGCCCTGTGCCCGGCTGTGACCGTTTTGGACTCTGAAGCTCCCCCAAAGAGAAGGCAGCCAGGTTAAGAGGTGAGAGGGGGGGCTCCCAGCCACTGCCCCCCACCTTTCCACTTGGTTCACTAATGACCCCTCTCCCCGGCCCTGTCAAACTGAACCCCTGCACCCTCAAAGCTAGCAGACATCACAGAGGCCTACATGAGCAGCCCCCTAATTCCCTGCCTAGCTACATATTTTCTCTTCCTGTCCCTGGGCTTTTCTCTTCTTTTCATTCCCAGTTCTACTCTCCAATTTCCAGATCTTGATTCTAGCATGGTTTTTTGGGCCCTTCTGCCCATCCTATTCCCATTTGCTTCCTTCCTCTTACTGCCTCTGGAATGGATGCATCCTCACCCAAATAGTAACTTTTGTAAACACATTCCTGTTTACTCTACTCCCACCGCTGCATCGATCCTGTTGTTTCCTGTGAAATTCTGCGAAAATGAATGACCTAGCCATGTTTTACGCCAGTAATGTGTACACACAGGCTTCCTTTCCTTCCGTATTTCTTTTTCCAGGATCAAAACTACCTCCCTCTGCTCTGGCCAATGTATTATTTATTGGAGAAGCAAGTTTTCTAGAATAGCAAGCCCCTGTGGGAAAGTTTTATGAACAGAGAAGCAAGCTTCGTAACATTAAGAAAGCTCCTGTAGAAATTTCATTGGAAGAAATCTCATTGCAGTAATTTATAGGCTACCGCCAGCACGGGTTATTTTCGTGGGTGCAGCAAATGTGTGGGGAGAAAAGCTATTGCGAGAGGGGAGAGAGACTGGTCATTTAAGCATCTCCCCCCCTTGCTCACCCTTTTCTTCTGTCCCAATGGCTCCCCTAACCACCACCCAAAGGGCTGTTGTTTCATGTCTGTGTGTAATGTGGTTTTGTGTTTTTTTGCCATAACTACTAGTGTTGAAGCAATGGTTCTTCAACATCAACTTCATTGGACTGGTTGTGCTGTGCAAATGCTTGATTATTGCCTTCCAAAGCAACTACTCTACTCCAAACTTAAAAATGGAAAGCGTAATGCTGGTGATCAAGAAAAAAGGTTTAAAGACTGTCTCAAGGCAAATCTAAAAAAAGTAGTATAAACACTGACAACTGGGAAACACTGGCCTGCAAGCGCTCCAGTTGGAAAACAGCCTTTACCAAAGATGTCATGGGCTTTGAAGACACTCGAACTCAGAACGCAAAGGAGAAACGTGCTAGGAGGAAGGCACGCTTGGCAAATCCACACCGTGATCAACTCCCGCCCAGGAACCAATGTCCCCACTGTGGAAGGACGTGTGGATCCAGAACTGGCCTCCACAGTCACTTACGGACTCATTGTTAAAACCGTGTTTATGGAAGACAATCTTACTCGAGTACGAGAGATTGACGAAGAAGAAGAAGAAGGTTATTCCTCTCCTTTGCTCACACACATTTCCCCCAAGGCTGTGGTGGTGACCTGGGCCTCCCTCCCTGACAAGACTTGAGGTACCAGTTCCTACTCTCCATCCATCCACCTCCATCTCTTTTGAAGGCTTCTCTGCCTTCAAAGTGTGACGTTGCAAAATTATCATTTTGCAAACCACTTTCAGGTTTCTTACAATCATTTCATAAATGTTATGGAATGAATGAATGAGCGAATCGTTCCCTGTATTACCAGTGGTCAGGCATAAGTCCCATTGCTTATGTAGCCAGAATGGTACCTCCCATGCGCTAGTGGTGTGCTTTGGGGAACCCCAAGGTTTGTAGCAATGCAAACCCCTAAAGCAGCAAGAATGTTATTTGCCCAAAAATGGAAAGAAGAAGAAGTCCCGACGAAAGAAGAATGGATACAAAAACTTATGGACTATGAAGAAATGGCAAAACTTACCGGAAAAATAAGAAATCAAGGTGGTGTTGTTGTTTAGTCGTTTATTCGTGTCTGACTCTTCATGACCCCATGGACCAGAGCACGCCAGGCACCTCTGTCCTCCACTACCTCCCGCAGTTCGGTCAAACTGATGCTGGTAACCTCAAAAACACTATCCAACCATCTCGTCCTCTGTTGCCCCCTTCTCCTTGTGCCCTCCATCTTTCCCAGCATCAGTGTCTTCTCCAGGGAGTCTTCTCTTCTCATGAGGTGGCCAAAGTACTGGAGCCTCAGCTTCACGATCTGTCCTTCCAGTGAGCACTCAGGGCTGATTTCCTTCAGAATGGATGCGTTTGATCTTCTTGCAGTCCATGGGACTCTCAAGAGTCTTCTCCAGCACCATAATTCAAAAGCATCAATTCTTCGGCGATCAGCCTTCTTTATGGTCCAGCTCTCACTTCCATACATCACTACTGGGGAAACCATGGCTTTAACTATACGGACCTTTGTTGGCAAGGTGACGTCTCTACTTCTCAAGATGCTATCTAGGCCTGTCATTGCCCTTCTCCCAAGAAGCAGGCGTCTTTTAATTTCGTGGCTGCTGTCACCATCTGCAGTGATCATGGAGCCCAAGAAAGTAAAATCTCTCACTGCCTCCATTTCTTCCCCTTCTAATTGCCAGGAGGTGATGGGCCCAGTGGCCATGATCTTCGTTTTTTGATGTTGAGCTTCAGACCATATTTTGCGCTCTCCTCTTTCACCCTCATTAAAAGGTTCTTTAATTCCTCCTCACTTTCTGCCATCAAGGTTGTGTCATCTGCATATCTGAGGTTGTTGATATTTCTTCCAGCAAACTTAATTCCAGCTTGGGATTCATCCAGCCCAGCCTTTCGCATGATGTATTCTGCATATAAATTAAATAAGCAGGGAGACAAAATACAGCCTTGTCGTACTCCTTTCCCAATTTTGAACCAATCAGTTGTTCCATATCCAGTTCTAACTGTAGCTTCTTGTCCCACATAGAGATTTCTCAGGAGACATCAAGAAATCAAGGTAACAAACCTTTTATAAAAGAATGGAAATGGTTTGTTTCCATCATTCTACCCGGACGCTGAGGTCCAGCACCGAGGGCCTTCTGGCGGTTCCCTCACTGCGAGAAGCCAAGTTACAGGGAACCAGGCAGAGGGCCTTCTCGGTAGTGGCACCCTCCCCGTGGAACGCCCTCCCACCAGATGTCAAAGAGAACAACAACTACCAGACTTTTAGAAGACATCTGAAGGCAGCCCTGTTTAGGGAAGCTTTTAATGTTTGATGTATTACAGTATTTTAATATTTTTTTGGAAGCCACCCAGAGTGGCTGGGGAAGCCCAGCCAGATGGGCGGGGTATAAATAATATATTATTATTATTATTATTATTATTATTATTATTATTATTAGTTGAATATTTCCGAACAAAACGTAAACAGATAAGGACATTGGCAGGATTATTGTAATAACTTGCAGTTTCATAATATATATTTAAAGTAGATGAATAAAAGAATAAGTTAACTTAGAATATGCAGGAAATGATAAAAATAAATTTAAGGAACCGCAGAAAGAGGAGGAAGGAAGTCGAGTTTTGAATTGTTAGAATGATGATAACTATTGAAATGTATATAACTGAAAAACATAATCTATTTTTTGAAAAAAAAGAATAACCCCTAAAGTGTATGTGGCAGGAGGGAGCCACAAACAGCCCAGAGTATCCTATAGGAGGACATGACTGATGGACTGATCAGTGAACAGGAACTCTTCAAACTGCAACATTTTGTTGCAGGTCTCACTTGTACATCTGTATTTCACAGCTCAGTTTTGTTGCCATGCAATATTGCATCATAGCTAGCTTCAGTTTTAATTTCAGGCATTGATACTTCCTCCCTTCCCTTCTTACAAGATTCCCACCATTCATCTTTGGGATTTCAACATTCATGCAAATATTCCTTTCTGATTCAGCTGCGTCACGCGGTCTCTCGTCGACTTCCTCCTCTTGCCTCTGCTTTTAGCCTGACACCCACACACTGCCATGTTTTGGATCTTGTTTCCACCAAGAACTCCTCTGTCCTCCAGTTTCACTTCAGAATAAAAAGTGAGTAATACTAAGAAACACCTCAGAAGTCCCGTAAGTCCGGTTGAGTTCAATGGGGCTTGCTCCCATGTGATTGGCATAAGAATACAGCCATACTTTTAATTATGAGTGGAGCAAAGAAATACAGACTAAAGGAGGGAAGTGAATGTCATATATAGTGGCTGTGTTTTGGGTCAGAAGAAAAACAGAAAAAGTAGCACAGGTGAAATTAGATTTGGATTTGACTATATTTTTACTAATGTACTGTATACTGAAAGAAGTCCCAGTACAGCCAAGGGAATTAGTTTCATATAAGATTTTAGCTGGTAGTTTATGCTGTGCAGAATATTGAGAAAAGGCTCAATTCCCAACCATAACAAAACAGGAATTAACAATGTACATATGAATATGCAGCAGTGGCAAAGTGTACGAGTTATACAACAGTGAAAGGAAGGAAGGAGGGGAAAGGTTAACAGATTTGTGCAGAATTAGAAAAGTGTTAAATAGTGTTTTATTTTATTAAAGCTGATTAAAATACTGTACACGCTTTGAAAAAGAATGTCTCTCTCTGACTTTTCTTTCCATTCCCTTCTCTTTCATATTGCCCCCTTGTCCTCACCCTTTCACATTTTATAATATAAAAATGACTACAATAAAAAAAACAACCAGTATCTAAGCAAGCTTATGGGGCACTGATTCCAGAGGGCTAGTTTATTAAGTTTATTGCAGCAGAAACAATAAAGCACCTTAAAGACTAACTTCTTAATTATTTTTATGCTGCAATTCATGTATCTAATGAAGTGGACTGTAGACTAATGAGCGCTTATGTCACAATAAATGCATTAATTTTCAAAGTGCCACTTAGTTGTTTTAGGACACAAATAATAACAGCGCAATCAAGAGCTGAAGGTTGTCTTAAAAGGACTACAAGTTAATCGTGTTTTATATTTGTCAAGTGTAACTTGAATCTGTGATGTCGGGTGATCTGTGTAATCTAGGAAACGATACATGTTTCTGGCTTAGCCTGCCGCTCTGCTTCCTTCATTTGATAAATGAGCTTTTCCATGATTAAGTGGTGTTTAAACCACATGACAATACTTGGATTATATGGTTCGTGCCCTGCTCCAGGTTTGCTCCTCTGCCTCTCTCTTCCCCACTCTCTGCCAACAACCTTGCTTCCTCGTTCAGCGATAACATCTAGACTAGACTATCCATCATGACATGTCTACAGATACTACTAGATGGGTGTTTATTGTGGCGTCAGTTCTTCTCATGCATGCAAAGTTATTTGTTTTGTTTTTGCAGTGGCCTCACAATGTGGTCTTCAAAATGCCAGCCTGTCTTCCCACCCACCCCATTTAATTTATATTTTCCCTTTCAGGTGTTGTAAACAAAATCTGCCCTTGTTCCCTTATGGGGTACACAAGAGCCCTTATAGAGTCCTTTGTAGGTTCTCCATTGGTAGGAGAAAATAACAGAGGCCAACCAGAGAATATTGAGAAGCAAAGCAGCTAGTAAGCCTGATCTTTATTAAAGCTGTTGCAACAGGGTGCTCCCCTCACACGCAGGATAGAGAAGGAGGACCTAGAACAAAGGTGTGCCTGCCCTTATATAGACATTTTAAATTGCCCGCCCTGGAGTCCAAGACCACCCCCAGAAACATCATACCTACATCACAGAAAAGGCGGTCTACAACAGAGATCTGAGTGCGTTGTTCATATCCTGTCTGGCAAGTTACCTGATTGCCCCATCTGATTGCCCTTTCTGGTAGTCAGGCCATTCCTTTGAGGTGGTAATCACTTTCCTGAGACAATGGGAAGGTTCCCTCACTCCCCCCTCCTTGCAGAGAAACATTAGGTCAGCTTGGGAGCCAAAATGGTTTCAGGACTGTCCTCCCATGCCGCTTCAGACATGTGGTCTACATATTTACGTACGTGTTTGCTTGGTACATTTATGAACATTTATTATATATATATAGGGATGCAGGTGGCACTGTGGGTTAAACCTCAGAGCCTAGGACTTGCCAATCAGAAGGTCAGCAGTTCGAATCCCTAAGACGGGGTGAGCTCCCGTTGCTCGGTCCCTGCTCCTGCCAACCTAGCAGTTCGAAAGCACGTCAAAGTGCAAGTAGATAAATAGGTACCACTCCGGCGGGAAGGTAAACAGCGTTTCCGTGCGCTGCTCTGGTTCACCAGAAGCGGCTTAGTCATGCTGGCCACATGACCCGGAAGTTGTACGCTGGCTCCCTCGGCCAATAAAGCGAGATGAGCGCCACAACCCCAGAGTCGGCCACGACTGGACCTAATGGTCATGGGTCCCTTTACCTTTAATATATGTGTGTGTGTGTGTGTGTGTGTGTGTGTGTGACCTTTAAAAAAATTTATTACACGGGGAAATCCGATTAATTTTTATTTTTTTAAAAATACTGTTGCCAATAACCCCTTTGCAATATTAAGCCCCCGTCTAAAAGCACCCTGCACCTCTCTCCTTCCTCTCCCCCTTCCTTCCTCCCGCCTCACTTTACAAAATGACAGTCCTGCTGCCTTTGCCCAGCCTTAATTTTCGCAAAATGACTAGAAACATCTTGATTAAAACCAGTGGGATAGAAATGTTTTAAATACATAAATATTTACTTAAAAGTTACGCCTCACGGAGTTCTAGGAGACTAGAAAGTGTGATGACGTTTAAATTCTCCCTCTGGTTTTGAGGAGGAAGATCTTTTTTAAAACTTGCTCATTTCACACCCATACAAGGAGGGAACCTGTAGATTTCTGTTAACAGCGCTATTACAGAATTTTTATTTTTCCCCACCCAGCTCTGAAAGATTCTGAAGTTTTAAGCGGAGGAAAGGTGACGCCATGGCAGCTATTCCAACACCACCATTACCCACAGGTGAGTGCGCTCAAGGGTAAGAGGGTTCTGTTTATTTATTTATTTCCTTTTCAAAAATAAATAAATAAAGATAGCTCCAGGTGAGAGGGGCACAAGAGATTGAGAGGCCAACAGGGTTTTCTAGAATAGAGCCAGAATTTCACATACCAATTTCAGCTAACCAGATAAATCTGTAGTTTGCTAGTGTATATATTGCTAGTTACCTGCCTTGAATAATTCAGATAGGGCAGGGCAGCTATCAATGATTGCTGCTGATCTGCAGTCAGGTAATACAACGCTGAAGGATATTTAAGACACAAGGAGGGAAAGGGAGAAGAGGATATTCTGGGTAGGTGGTTAGGTTTTGAGGAAGTGTAGGAAAAACATGTCTCTCTCCCGGGCACTGAGAAACCTGGGCAGGTCTTAAGACCCTTAATGATATAATATCCCTTGATGTCATGCATTCTTTTAAAGAAACTGGGCCCCCAAAGATAGTGTCTGAATACTGGCAAGGTTTGGAAATCTTTAGAAATGAGTTGCTGGCAGAACATTTGTTCCCGCTGGCAACTCTGCCGCTGTACATAATGAGATATTCACTGAGAGAGCCCGATTACCTAAGCCTTGAAAACAGTATGAAAAAATACTGCTAGACCTGCTTCTGCCCTTTATAACCTGAGCCAAATGTTGAAGTCTTTAATTGAGCAAGTTTCCCTTTGGCTTCAACAGCCTTTTTTTTTTTTTTACCCCACCAGCATTTTGGCCTCAAGCACCCGTTATTTCATCAAGACTACTTGGCCACAATCATTCTAATGAAAGTGGAAGCTTAGAGGTTTTGTGGCTATTATTACGTTTATTTTGCTGCAGTTGCTACAAACCTACTGAACCGATTTTATGTCTCTGAACCACAGCTTGATCTTGTATGGCACACTTTAAAAAAAAATAAGTAGTGTGTCAGGGAATACATTGGACAACATCCGCTAAAGTAGTGCTGTTAATGCAAGGCCCTTTGGCTGTGCAACCAAATAGCCCTTCCTCCTCCTCTCACTGCATGCCCCCTTAAGGTCTTCTAGGGGTTCCCCCAGCCCTCTGGAGCAGATTTGGGGAGGGCATGGGAAGAGGAGAGGGATGGGGAGTTGTGTTAGCCACAAATCCTTGCGTTAATGGAACTGCTTCATTGGATCCTGCCCATCGTGTGACGGGTGAGTGCCGTTTTATGGAAAACAGTTTATTTATGACATTTTAATCTCATCTCAGTGGGTGGCACTGTGGGTTAAACCATAGAGCCTAGGACTTGCCGATCAGAAGGGCAGTGGTTCGAATCCCCGCAATGGGGTGAGCTCCCGTTGCTCGGTCCCTGCTCCTGCCAACCTAGCAGTTCGAAAGCACGTCAAAGTGCAAGTAGATAAATAGGTACCGCTCCGGTGGGAAGGTAAATGGCGTTTCCGTGCGCTGCTCTGGTTTGCCAGAAGCGGCTTAGTCATGCTGGCCACATGACCCGGAAGCTGTACGCCGGCTCCCTCGGCCAATAAAGCGAGATGAGCGCTGCAACCCCTGAGTCGGCCACGACTGGACCTAATGGTCAGGGGCCCCTTTACCTTCTTAATCTCATCATTCCTCCAGGCACCTCAGGGTGACACGGGTGCCCAGCTCCCACTTTATTATTTCCACAACAATCTTGTGAGGTTGCTGGGGCTAAAAGTGATTGGTTCAAGATCTTGAGTCCTCCTAGTCCCAGGTATCTTAGTTCTCTCTACTTCACTGTATTCAGATGCCTCTGTCATCCATCTCTTTCTCTTATGCATAAAGAAAAGCTACTGACCAGCCCATTTATGAAGAAGATGAATACACCGACTTTGCAAGAGGACACCAACATGGCTGTCATAGGAGGTATTGTTGCCTGTATCTTTGCAGATGTGCTTCAGCCCAGCCACTGAGCAGCCATGGGAAGCCAGCAGTGCAGACTGCAGGCGGCATAACACATAAATGCACACGTAAATCACTCTGCAGCAGAGCCCTCTAGCATCCTTCTAGATCTGGGATGTAATGGTAATTTTAAAAAAAATCTGGACCGCCATCGCACGCATTCCGTGCCCTAAATAGCAGGCTTCTACAACCTGTATATATGATGCATATCAAGCTGTTGTTGTTTAGTCGTGTCCGACTCTTCGTGACCCCCTGGACCAGAGCACGCCAGGCACTCCTGTCTTCCACTGCCTCCTGCAGTTTGGCCAAACTCAAGCTACTCATATCAAGCTACTTTGCATATAATTGCTTATTTCTGCAAAATGGGAGGGGTGAAGGTTGTGTGACACGTTAAGAGGCAGAAACATACATGCTGGCAGCCTGTTCCTAAACTCAAAGCACTGGTGAGTCTGCTCTAGACCTGTTTGTGCTAAAGTGCCCCTTTTCTCAATTTTTGTTTAAAGGCGTCATCGCTGTGGTTTTCGTCACTCTCCTTTCGGTCGTCGTGCTGATCATCGTTTACCTGTACAAGAACAAAGGCACCTACCGCACCTATGAACAAGCTCCACCAGATCCAGAGGGGTCAGTCCAAATGGAGGATCTCCCGTGTAAAGGCGAGAAGGAAGAATATTTTATATAGCTGCCAGCATGCTTTGGACACTGAGATCTTAAGTAAACTGTTTATTACATTGTAAACTGTTTATTACGTTTGACACCCATTTTTGTCAAGAAATTAAAAGCTGTATTATTTATTTTATATCACACTGTGTTCCTAAGAAGCTCGACTAGGCACCGGAAGGAGTTTTGTATTGTGACAGCATAGCGGTTGCCCCTTCACAGGTCCAAGAGCTTGTGATTTCTGGGATTATCAAAGTCAAGTTGCAACACACAGACCCTCTATGAACCCTCTGTGTTTATTTGGGGTTAGAGTAGGCAAATATGTCATTGAGAGTACTGAACACTTCTTTCCCTCTTACTACCATAGCAGTATCTAAGGCCGATACACTCAGATGACTGTGACAGGTGCAGGAAAATGGATTGGCAAAAAAATTATACTACTACTTTTGCTTTTCCAGCACCTACAAACCTGCAGTGGTCATAGCGTAAAGCATATTTACATTTAACCTTGCTTCTCTGCAGTAATAAACACTCATGCATGTGACTGAGGCTTCAAGAGGGTTTTAGAGTCATGTGAAAATCTCCAGTGTATGACAAAGCCAGTATGTGTCTACTCAACTGTGCGTCTCTGGTGATTGTACAATTCATGCAGTTTCAAACAGCTTCGCTCTCAGACTCATGCTTTACATTGTGTGTGACAATGAGCAGAAAAATGAAATTTACTCTTTCTTCTCTTTGGCTCCAGTCCCCCCCTGCATTCTGAAATTTTGATATCAAGGTTCCTGTGGCAATTGATGCATTTTTCTGCTTCACTCTTTAAGAAGATATGTGTTATGGTATTAAGATTGTATATTGAGAATGTAAGTGTTCTGCAACAGGTGAAAACAGCAGCCCCACTGAAGTTCTCTCCCTTCGCTCTGCAACACATGACCAACAGCCTGGCATCCCCAATGGCACTGATTTGGCATCAGGAAGGAAATGCACACACTGCGAATGACTCATTGCTTTTGGGGTTTTGCGTTTCCGTATTTGTATGTTCTGGGACGCGGGTGGCGCTGTGGGTAAAAGCCTCAGCGCCTAGGGCTTGCCGATCGAAAGGTCGGCAGTTCGAATCCCCGTGGCGGGGTGCGCTCCCGTTGCTCGGTCCCAGCGCCTGCCAACCTAGCAGTTCGAAAGCACCCCCGGGTGCAAGTAGATAAATAGGGACCGCTTACTAGCGGGAAGGTAAACGGCGTTTCCGTGTGCGGCTCTGGCTCGCCAGATACAGCTTTGTCACGCTGGCCACGTGACCCGGAAGTGTCTCCAGACAGCGCTGGACCCTGGCCTCTTAAGTGAGATGGGCGCACAACCCCAGAGTCTGGCAAGACTGGCCCGTATGGGCAGGGGTACCTTTACCTTTACTATTTGTATGTTCTAAACCGGCTGTTTGCTTTTTAAACTATTTTCTCAAATTCTGCAAGTTGCTTTCGGAAAAAACGTTTGACCAGACCAGTTTGGAGGTAAATGTTGCCACACACTACGGAAAAGGGAAGAATCTGATGTGGCAGTGTCATTTTGAACGGTAGCCCAACATCGTATGTAGCAAACCAGCCTTCCATAAAAGCAGTGGTGGGTGATACGCAATCTTAAACACGACTTAATTTGAAAGTTTTGGGGATGAAATCTGTCTTGTCTATGTAAATGTGTTCAGAATTAAGAGTCTTAACGCCAAACTGAATGTCATGCTAAGCCAAGAGTGGGGTACCTTTGCCTCCCTAGGCCCCAGGCAGCCTAGGCAACGGCCAAGGAAGATGAGAGTTGCCAACTAATATCACCTGCAGGGGCTCAGGTTCCCCACTGCTACGCTACATGCATTGTTAGGGAGCCTGTCGGTATTTTTAAATCAATCACGCAAGGGAACAGATCATTGAGATCAGAGTATGTGTCACTCTCCCCACGGCAGTCCTGACAAAAACCATTCTCACCATATGGTTGGGGATAATAGTAGTTTGAGAGAGGTCAGGACCACAATGCAGAAGAAGATGGTTAAATCTCCCCTCTGCATGCTGCGGCAGTCCTAAGGACTCCCCCACCCATTTTAAAAACAACTGATGGGCTTTCTAAAGACACATTTCACATTCCGCGTTGTTTGACGCTAAAAGTTGAATAACCAAATGGTGTTTCACACTGACCAGTGCGCAGAGAAACAAATAAAGGCAAAACAGATTTTAAATGTTACGGTGTTATGATGGACAGGAATTTAAGAGGCTAAATTCAACTTTGTCACTTTATTCAAATTTTCAAAATAGCCTTTATTCTACTTGTTTTTAGTATAAAAAGTCCACAAGTTAAGTGCACCACAGTGTTTACAGAGAGACCTAGAATCCCAACCTTTCATTAACAGTCAGCTGTATGGTTGACCATGACACATACAACACACAGAAAATTAAGATAAAATATATTCACCAAATCTGATAATTTTTTTAATTCATAAAAACAAAAGCAAACAACAACAAAAAAAGTTTGAGGATCCCTGAAATATTCTTCTTAACTCTAATAAGACTTCATTGTACCCAAGCCACTTTGTAAAGTTTGAATCTAAAACAAAACAAAAAAACCAACCCATCAAAGCCAGCACCTTTGCATGCTGATTGACATCCAACAGACCTTCTCGTCTCTCTAGCCTGAATAACATTCCGTACAGTTTTGTTATCAATACACTGGGTTGCTTTTTTCCCCCTTAAAAAAAATTGTTTCATTTTCAGCTCTCATTTCCATTTTTATTTTGAAAAGTACAGGAAGCATTTAATGAAATGTTGTGTTTCTGGCACCAAAACATGGCTTCAGTTAGAATCTTAATGTGCAAAGGAGTCCAAGATCACTTAAGAGTGTAGAAAAAGAACACCTCGGGCCAACACTCTAGCTGCATACCTTCCTAGCAAAGGAACGGAGAGCGAAAGTGAGGAGAAGGAACTGGCTGGAGGGTTCTGAAACTGAGAACTTAGCCCACCAGTCCTGCTTCTCGAATAGGCATCTGCCATCGATGCCCTCCCTCCCAAAAGAATTCTATCCGGCCACCTTTCTCCCCAGCACCACTGATTCTATGGAAGAGGAAAGAGGATGCATTATCTTAATCCTATTCATTGGCAACAGGCATTATCTGCAAGCTTTATATGATACTTGGAAGCTAGGCTTTCTTCCAGACTTCCATTTCTCCCCCCCTCCCGTCCCTTTCTCACCACCCCCACCCCACCCCCTGGTTTTATATATAGTTGATTAATAAAAGCCGAAAGAGAGAGAGAGAGAGAGTGCTGCAGTGAAAGCACTCTCCAGTGGAATTAAAAGGGAAATCTGTGGGGCAGCTCAGCTCGCGTTCGTTTCACAATTTAACCCCCAAAGTTTGAGAGAGGCACTCCTACCATTGCATGGTTTTTGTATTTAAAGTTTGCTTTTTTTAAAATTTTTAAAAAGAAAAAAGTGCCTGAAGGGACAGGGCACCAGGAAGACACCCCGCATCATCATGTGTCTAAACTGCAACTCCAGGTTAATACGACTAAAGCGGTTACATTGTGAGAAGTGCTGACAGTATGTGATGTCGTTCCTTTACACCAATGTAGCCCCCCCTTCTTTCACTAGATGGTGTAGCCGCCATCAGAGCCTCCCATGTAGAAGTTGCCCTTCCGTTGCGTCACTAGAACGTTGGCGCCCTGCATGACAGCCAGCTGGGCCGCGTTGGGGGGGCAGCCGGGAGGCGGGGGCTGGAAGAGAAAAACAGCAACCTGTTAACGGGGGGTGGAAAAGCATATTGAAGGTGCAACAAGCAAGCAGCCCCCAGACTGTCCATGGGCTGCCAAGCAGGGCTCCAAAAACCAGGGTTTAAACAAGCCTTTGGGAGGCTGGACAACATGGCTTCCAAACCACATCCAGTCTGTGGGCTGCGTGCTAAAAAGGCAGTATTACAGCAATGTAATGCGGGTGGCGCTGTGGGTTAAACCACAGAGCCTAGGACTTGCTGATCAGAAAGTTGGTGGTTCGAATCCCCGCGACGGGGTGAGCTCCCGCTGCTCGGTCCCAGCTCCTGTCAACCTAGCTGTTCGAAAGCACGTCAAAGTGCAAGTAGATACAGTGGTACCTCACAAGACGAATGCCTCGCAAGACAAAAAACCCGCAAGACGAAAGGGTTTTTTGTTTTTTGAGCTGTTTCGCAAGACGATTTTCCCTATGGGCTTGCTTCGCAAGTCTTGCAAGTTTGTTTCCTTTTTCTTAACACCGTTAATACAGTTGCGACTTGACTTCAAGGAGCAACTCATAGCAAGCGGTGTGGTAGCCTTTTTTGAGGTTTTTGAAGACTTTGGTGATTTTTGAAGCTTTTCCGAAACTTTTCCGACACCGTGCTTCGCAAGACGAAAAAAAATCGCAAGGCGACAAAACTCGCGGAACGAATTAATTTCTTGGCCAATAAAGCAAGATGAGCACCGCAACCCCAGAGTCGGCCAGGACTGGACCTAATGGTCAGGTGTCCCTTTACCTTTACTAATGCTTAATAACAGTGAATGATGCGGGCTGTTCTGTACAAATGATCCTATAAAGTTGCCCTCAACCAAGCAAGACCGTTGATCCATCTAGCTCAGAGCTAGGAACTGTCAACTGGCAGAACTCCACCCAGGTCTGGGGCAGAGACGCCTTCCCAGCCCTACTCAAAAGACCCTTTTAGCTGAGATGTCATGGACTGAACCTGGGATTCTGTCATTCGCTGAGCAAGTTGTCCCTGCCTCCACATACCAGCAGTGATTTACAATTGCAGAGACCTGTGGTGGAACTATATGCTTGCCCAGCCACCTCGGCTGTTTCTGCAGCCAGCAGCAGTGAGCTGCGAAAAACGAATGGCAACATGCTGTGCATTGGCAGACAAAACGCAGCGCAGATTTATTTCCATACAATTTTTTTAGAAAGGCATGGCCTAGAAAGGCAAGGCAGCAGGAGCTGCACAGAGCAGAAGCGCTCCATGGACTGTCCTGAAGCCAACAAGCCTCCCAAAGATCCAGCCTACAGCCTTCACCTCTCCCCAATGGTTTTGCAAAACCTAACTTCTGCAAAAAAAGGGGGGGACGCGGGTGGCGCTGTGGGTTAAACCACATAGCCCAGGACTTGCCGATCAGAAGGTCGGCGGTTCGAATCCCCACAACGGGGTGAGCTCCCGTTGCTCGGTCCCTGCTCCTGCCAACCTAGCAGTTCAAAAGTACGTCAAAGTGCAAGTAGATAAATAGGTACCGCTCCGGCGGGAAGGTAAACGGCGTTTCCGTGCGCTGCTCTGGTTCGCCAGAAGCGGCTTAGTCATGCTGGCCACATGACCCGGAAGCTGTACGCCGGCTCCCTCGGCCAATAAAGCGAGATGAGCGCCGCAACCCCAGAGTCGGCCACGACTGGACCTAATGGTCAGGGGTCCCTTTACCTTTTAACTTCTGCAAAGATGGGCTTTCCAGAAGAAAAGGGTGTATCCCCTCAGAAGGAGGAGATAATCCCCTCCCAAAGATGGCATCCTACCCACAGAGGGCAAAGCATCCTTGCGGTAGCTTCATTGCACAAACTGGAACTGAAGGAAATTAGCTACAGTGGTGCCCCGCAAGACGAATGCCTCACAAGACGGAAAACCTGCTAGACGAAAGGGTTTTCCGTTTTGGAGGTGCTTCGCAAAATGAATTTCCTATGGGCTTGCTTCGCAAGACGAAAATGTCTTGCGAGTTCCTGCAGGGTTTTTTTTCCTTCCCCCCCCCCCTTTTCCCAAGCCGCTAAGCCGCTTATCAGCTGAACCGCTAAGCCGCTTAACAGCTGATCCGCTAAGCCGCATAACAGCTGATCCGCTAAGCCGCTTAACAGCTGATCCGCTAAGCCGCTTATCAGCTGATCCGCTAAGCCGCTTAACAGCTGGTCCGCTAAGCCACTTAACAGCTGATCCGCTAAGCCGCTTAACAGCTGATCCGCTAAGCCCGCTAATAGCGCTAATCTGCTAAGACGCTAATGGGCTTGCTTCACAAGACGAAAAAACCGCAAGACGAAGAGACTCGCGGAACGGATTCTTTTAGTCTTGCGAGGCACCACTGTACTTTTATGTTCTCAGTAAACTTTAGAGAAGCTCAGGAAAATCAGGCTGCTTGGTGTTTTCTCTGGCTGATCTCATGGCTTGTCTACCACAATTTACACCCAGAGTGAAGTTTGTGGCCGAAAGACCCTACAATCCCTGCAGAGCTGTTCAATATTGTAATATTTCAACAAAGAAACACTGCCGATTCCTCTGCTGCGTTAGCACTACAGGTATTTGCTTTGATACTGCTTAGTTTGCATACCAGGTTCTCCAGCAATAAACCATCCCTGACATCATTTTTAAGCACCCTCCCCCCTTTCCCAGACTACTTTAAAAACAAGAAAGATGCAATCACTCTACTTACAGGAATATTAGCAGGGGCACCAGTTGCAAACCGTGCTCCCGCATCGAAGCCCCCTTCAACAAGAACAGTGGACCCAGGAGGATAGACAGGGCCCACCGGGTAAAATGCCAGGGGAACGGACGAGCCCATTGGACCCATAGCCATGGATTGAGCCATAGGAAGATACAGGGAGGCACCAGGATAAGCTGCAGACATGGTAGGTACAGTGGCAGCTCCGGGGTGCACAAAACTTGGGCGGTAGAGCTGCAGGGAGAGAGAGCACAGAAAAGGTTTCTTATTCCACGGCCCCTTAATCAGAAACCTTACACCTCAACACATCAAACTTTGAAAAAAGTGGCTTATTGCCACTGACAACAGAAATGCATCTTATGAATTTAAGAACATACGAAATGACTTGCTAAAACAGACCATTAAGCCCGCAGCGTTTTATTTCTAGCGGCAGACAGCCAGGTGCTACTGGCAAACTCGCAAGCAAGAGATGTAAGGCTGACAGTCTCGGCCTGTTTGTTTGTAGCACCTGGTGCTTATCCATCATGGCATGTCCAACAGGTAGATCGCGGGGGTGTCTCAGGTAGACTGGCCAACCCTCCCCCCCAAAAAAGCTCAACAACTTCTGTCAACACCCCCCCAAAAAAATGACAATGGGTAGATCACAGCCAGTCTTTTTATACTGTGAGTAGATCGCAGCCTCTTGGGAGTTGGGCGTGCCTGCCCTATAACATGTAGGGAAAAACATAAATCCATGGGACACACTGAATCACAGCAGCTCCCTAGAATTTAAGGCAGGCATCCCCAACTTTCGGCCCTCCAGATGTTTTGGACTACAATTCCCATCATCCCTGACCAATTCCCATCATCCCTGACCACTGGTCCTGTTAGCTAGGGATCATGGGAGTTGTAGGCCAAAACATCTGGAGGGCCGCAGGTTGGGGATGCCTGACTCCTTCCCAGCCATGGAGGCCACTCTTCTAAATTTGGGGATCAAGCCCAAGACTGTAAGCAAACATGCCTAGAAATTACTCTGCCGCCAACTGACCTGCCTACCTCCTCTTCCCATTTTGGAACAGAGCTACCTCATCAAAACAGAAGAAGCCATCAATTAATATCTGAACAACTGGCAGTAGTAGCCAGCATTGAATGTTGATGCCTGGTGCCTGTTTTAAGAGGTCAAGAGTGTAAGCAGCACTATCAGTCACAGCAGCCTCTTGCTTCTAAAACCCTCCTTCATCACCTCCACATTTTAAATTTTGACTGCAAGCTCAGGGTGAAGACTTGTCTTCTTTGCTTGAGTTACTCAGTAAAATGTTGTACATATAGATGTATAAAAGAAACAGTCAACACCACAAGCAATTCACATAATTTCCATTATCTATATTAAAAATACAAACATTGGCCCTAGCCCATCCTGAATAAAAGTAGGTAAACACACAAATACATTCACCTATGATGAAATTAAAAGCTGGTATAACAGTTCATCTAAAATCCACCATCATTGCTACCTTAACCCTGGCAGCTAACAGCTACCCACAAAAGATTTCCAAAAGATGCTTATCCCCAAATAAGTCCCCAAGAGAAGAGAGATGCAAGATGTTGGACCAGCCTGTGAGAAGGTCTCTTCACATCTCTCGGTCCTCTTGCGGTCCTTGGTACATGAATGATAAACCCAAGAGTGGGGGGTATTGTGGGACAGAATAAAGGAGGCAGTATCTTAGGCACCCAGCTGGTAAAGATGCAGATGGACTCTCAACTCCCATCATCCCCACCAGCATAGCCAATGGTCAAGGATTATGGGAATTGTAGTCCAGCACCATCAGGTACTCCACTTCTGTGGGGAAGGGTTTGATAAAAGATTTTTAAAAGGGAGAAATAAACAGCAACAACCTTGAGGTGTACTCAGAAGGCAGAAGGGAACTATAACACTGGTATAATGTGCTCTCTGTAAACCATTGTCATTGGAAGCTGAGTCACCATGTGCTACACAATTCAAAGCCGGTTAGGCTTAGCAAAGGCACTAAGCTCAGCAAGACCCTTATGAGAATGGCGCCATATCAACTCTTCATTGCCACAGTGGCATGTTATGGGCATACTACCACCCCTTATGAGATCAACAGGTGTTGACCCAAAGTTTGAAAGCAAGTTGTCTCTGTTGCTATGCAGGACCCAAGGTCATGATGAAGCATCCAGACACGCAAATGTTTGCATGTAGCTAAGGCAGCGCTTGGAAAGTCTATATTTGAAGTTAAAAATGCCACAATGGGCGAGTTAGTTGATAATATACTACTGTAAGCAGCAACTCCATCCCCGCCATCATTACTAATCAGCACTGTTATCTTTATTAGTGGGAAAATGCCTTTGGTCTGATTCAGCAGGCCTAGTCTTACATTCTTATAAAAGGAGAACAAGGTACATACTTCAGAGTAAGCTGGAGGGGCCTCGGTGTAAGGTGGAGCCTGAGGAAGCTGTATGGTCTGTGGGAAGACTGATGGATTACCAAGAGGTTGAACCGGGTAGGAAGGCTGTGTAGGATATTGACCTAAGAGGAAAAGTTAATCAATGTTAGCACAATTGCTCTTGCTGCAAAAGAACAGGAAGCATGTGAGGTCAGGGAAACACTCTCTTCTGGAAGCCTTATCTGAAAGAAAGAAAACAGATCTGAAAGAAGAGAGATGCCTAAACAGCAGAAGGTCTAAAGACAACAAAGCATCTCCTAGAAAATTACATCTGCAGGAAGCTACCTAGAAAATGAGGGATGAATGAAGGAGGCTCGGCTGATGCCATTGTAGCAGGAACCCCCCCCCCCACACCCCAATCATTCTGCTTGTACAAACTTCATACACACACACACTCACACACTCCATACGCCACATTTCTGTTATAAATTCATAGAAAATCAACCATACATCGGATTTGCACTGTTCCATTTTTATTTTACTCCATATGACAAGAACTAACAAAGGGGGATGGCTTAGTCCTGGTCAGCCATAATCCCTTCACCATCTCAGCACATCTGCAGGAGCCCTGCCCAGATGATCCCAGACAGAAGGCAATCAAGATCACAAAGAACTTGCATATGGGAGTGGATTCAGCATGGACTGAAACAAAGGACAATGATCAGATCTTCCCTCAGGGGGCAGGAAACTGCAAACTCCCCTTTGTCTCCTGGAAGTGACTCATGGGAGGGGGAAAGGAGGAACCAGCCAGGTGACAAGACACTCAGGTTACCACCAACTCCTCCCTCAACCCCTCCTTTCTGTAATATATGCGTGATGTTTCTGGGGGTGGGCTTGACCTAGAGGAGGGGAATTTCAAAAGTTTTTATAAGACCTGGCACACTATTTTTCTGGGTCTTTCCTCTCTCCTGCAAGTGAGGGGAACACCCTGATGCATCAGTTCAATAAAGGCCAAGCCTACAGGCTGCTGTTTTGCTCCAAGTTATCCTGGTTGGTGTCTTTGTTTTGTCCAAGGGAGCCCTCGGATTTTTCCGGTAACAGTATTCAAACCTGCTCTCCTACCAGGCTTAAGACCAAAAGTAGTCAATAATTAATTTTTTAAAAAATTGATGGTGCCATCTCATGGGGACCATAAGTATCTTTCAGAAGTTAGCAAGAGAAGGACTGCTTAATCATTCTTCCCACAGACACCAAACCCATTTTCATCTGTTAAACTGATTTAACAGTGAAAGACTGAAATCCATCATTGGTAGTCTAATCAAGTATCTCCTCCAATGAGATTACTTTGCCCATTTGGTACAGTCCCCCCAAGCCATCTTTCTTTCCACAGCAGGGCTGGCCTGCTTTTTACATGTTACAGGCCATTCAACCTGTTACAAATATCCACTAGGTAAGCATTATGCAGAATTTCAACTACAAGCTTATACTTGAAACTTGGTAGGTATCTATAGAAACTGGATAGCATTGGTGTGGGACAGAATGCTCAAGCAATCAGATTGTCCTGAAAACTGAAAAGAGTCAAGTTGATCTATAGCAGAAGTAGCCAACATGATGTTCTCCAGATGTTGTGGCAACTCCTCCCATCAACCCCAACCAGCATTACCAGGGGCCAGAGACAATGGGAGCTGGAGCCCAGCAACACATAGAGGGCACTATGCTGGCTTCCCACAAGCTTTTCTTAATGCTTCAGCTCCCTGGCTGCACAAGAACAAGATGAAAGGGTACAAAGAGAAAATCCAGGAGAGGGAGCTCATATCATCAGCTTCTGAGAGACCACCAATGACCCAGTATTATTCTGGTTTTGTCATTCATTCATATATATATATATATATATGCACGCACGCGCGCGCGCACACACACACACACACACACACACACAGTGGTACCTCGGATTAAGTACTTAATTCATTCTGGAGGTCCATTCTTAACCTGAAACTGTTCTTAACCTGAAGCACCACTTTAGCTAATGGAACCTCCTGCTGCTGCCGTGCTGCTGGAGCACGATTTCTGTTCTCATCCTGAAGCAAAGTTCTTAACTTGAAGCACTATTTCTGGGTTAGCGGAGTCTGTAACC
The DNA here is from genome assembly GCF_964188315.1 of Podarcis muralis. Classification (NCBI taxonomy): domain Eukaryota; kingdom Metazoa; phylum Chordata; class Lepidosauria; order Squamata; family Lacertidae; genus Podarcis; species Podarcis muralis. The sequence continues at coordinate 7,667,464 of NC_135656.1, forward strand.
TGAAGCGTATGTAACCTGAAGCATATGTAACTGTATATAAAACTGTAGGCCACCTTGACAAAAAAATGGTATATGAATGAATTAATTAAATAGTATTGATCTCACTTGCTTGGAGATTTCCCCAAAAACAGGCTGAACAGGTACTATTGCAGGTAGGGGATGTTGAAATACAGGTCAAAATACCCATTTAGGTCACAGCTCGGACTACATGATGTACCACATAGTCCATTCCATGTACGCTGCATGTAAATGTACTCACTTTACAGTGGGCAACACACTGAACTCGGGCTTAATTCCAAATGCACTGACTGGCCAGAATCTGCTTGTCAAGTCAAGTAAAATACAGTTTATTGGCATTACACCTGTCATACAGGTAGAGTAGCAAAGCAAAAATGCAGGGTGATATCCACTATGGAACAAAAAATGGGATTACAGCGGTACCTTGGGTTACATACGCTTCAGGTTACATACGCTTCAGGTTACATACGCTTCAGGTTACAGACTCCGCAAACCCAGAAATATTACCTCAGGTTAAGAACTTTGCTTCAGGATGAGAACAGAAATCGTGCAGCAGCGGCGCAGCAGCAGCAGCAGGTGGCCCCATTAGCTAAAGTGATGCTTCAGGTTAAGAACAGTTTCAGGTTAACTACGGACCTCCGGAATGAATTAAGTACTTAACCCGAGGTACCACTGTAGTGTCCGTCTAAGCAGGAGGCACTCAAATCTTGTGATTAGTCTTAATGGTCACTGTTTATTCCTGTCCAGTCTTAATCAGGCAATAGGTGCAGCCTCCACTGCTACCTTCCCCTGCCAGCTTCTTCCTAAGGATCTGGTACAATTTTTTCCTGTTAACTTTTCCGGCCTTCCTCAATTCACTGCCCTACCTCACCTTATGACCCAGACATTTACCAGGGACAAGAACAGCATCACAAACCACCTGCCTGGTTAGTGGTGATCCTTTTGGGCCCATAACTGCGTTTTGAGAAAGCAGTGATGGAGCAGAGAAATGTTTACCAGTCCATGGCACCCTGGTAGCTCAGCGGATGGAGCATGAGATTCTCAAACTCAGGGTCGTGGGTTTGAGCCCCAGTGACCCCTGCGCTCCCTTTCCATCTCTACGATTCTATGAAAAACACCTATCAACAAACGTTCACACGCATTTTAATAGTGCCTGTTTGGAGGGAGGGAAATCCAAGCTACCATTAGGAACTGAATACGGAACCAGAGAGGGGCAGCTATGCTGGAACACCAGGATGCGATTGGGTGCTTGGGACCTTGGATACGTGTTTGCAGGCTGCAACAGACGACACACACGCACGCAAACACCCAGCACCTTCTCCTTGCAGTCCAGATCCGCTGTGCAAAAAAGGGAAGATCGCTCCCCCCCCCCCCCGCACAACCACCTAATTCCCACGGGGGTTTCCCAATCTCCACGCGACCCACCTCCCCCCGAAGCCCGGCATCCCATCTCTCCCCTCCTCCCTTCATCTCTGGCTTCCAGCGCTCCAGTTCCGAAGCTTTTCACGCGGGCCTGATGGAAGGGAGACCCGGTCCGGGGGAGCCCGGGTGCCCCCGCAGCACTGCGCCTGCCAGCTGCCAAGGGGCCACGTGACTCCTCCTCGTGTTCCCCCAGCGCAGATCTCGAAGGGGAACGGAGGGCTCTTTCTGCCCACGAACCGACCCCCCCCCCCATCTTTACCCCCCACGCGGCAGCCACAGGGTTAACTTTCTGGCCAGGAGGGTTGCGTCATAGCAACCTAACATCCGCCCTTCCCCCATCCCTTCGCCCCTCCACACGCAGGCCTTTCCGAGGCTTCCCATTGGTCAGGCCTGCCGCCAGTTACGGGCTAGGCCCGCAGATAACGGGACTGCGGCGCCAGCCTTAAAGGAGCAGCGCCTCGCAGCGCGCTGAGGAGACTTGGGCGGGGTTGCGGGGGGAGGAGCGGGAGGGGTCGGGACGAGCCTCTTGCCTTTGCTGTTCATGATGGCGGCGGCGGGAAAGGCGGCTGGGTCAGCTGCGGGGGATTGCGGCGACTGTCGGCTTCGGCGGCGGCGGCGGTTCTTCTCGCTCAATCACTTCCTTGTTGTTGTCGTCGTCGTCGTCGCTGCAGCCCCGAGGAGAGGGGTTACGTTCGAGCGCGTGACGTCACTCCGCAGCGCTGCCGCCAGGGAGGAAGCGCAGGGAGCGAGCGGCGGAGGCGAGGGGGCGTGGCCATAACGGCGAGGGGGCGTGGCCTTTGGCCCTGCAGAAGGTATTAAGGGAGAGAGAGGCGGGCAGGCGGGACAGGTGGTGGAAACGCTTGGCAGTTTTTTTTAAATTATTATTATTATTATTATTATTATTATTATTATTATTATTATTATTATTTGTAGACCACCCTCTACCCGCAGGTCTCTGGGCGGTTACAACATAACAACACAAAATACTTAATAAAAATAAAAACAACCCAATAACCACCCCCCCATCCCCAACGCATTTTAAAAGGGTATTGGCAGTGCTTTTTTTCTTTAAAAAGTGTTTAAGGGTACTCTCATTTAAGGCCAAACACTTAATAAAAAAAAGCAACCCAATAACTCCACCTATCCTCAACGCATTATAAAAGGGTATTGGCAGTGCTTTTTTGTCCTTAAAAATGTTTAAGGGTACTCTCATTTTCCTACTGATATTGAAATACTGCCCCCTCAATGAGGCCAAACTTAGATTCACAAAATGTTTAGGGGTATGTGTACTCCCGTGTCCCCCCAGAAAAAAAGCACGGGGTACCTCACAATTGCACTCATTTCACACGCTAGCAAGGGTATGCTCGAAATTCTACAAGGGAGGCTTAAGCAGTATGTGGATCAAGAACTCCCAGAAGTGCAAGCTGGATTTAGAAGAGGCAGAGGAACCAGAGACCAAATTGCAAACATGCGCTGGATTATGGAGAAAGCTAGAGAGTTCCAGAAAGACATCTACTTCTGCTTCATTGACTATGCAAAAGCCTTTGACTGTGTCAACCACAGCAAACTATGGCAAGTTCTTAAAGAAATGGGAGTGCCTGACCACCTTATCTGTCACCTGAGAAATCTCTATGTGGGACAAGAAGCAATTAAAGAACCTCTTAATGAGGGTGAAAGAAGAGAGTGCAAAATATGGTCTGAAGCTCAACATCAAAAAAACTAAGATCATGGCCACTGGTCCCATCACATCCTGGCAAAGAGAAGGGGAAGATTTTACTTTCTTGGGTTCCATGATCACTGCAGATGGTAACAGCAGTCAGGAAATTAAAAGACACCTGCTTCTTGGGAGAAAAAAGATGACAAACCTAGACAGCATCTTAAAAAGCAGAGACATCACCTTGCTGAGAAAGGTCCCTATAGTTAAAGCTATGGCTTTCCCAGTAGTGATATATGGAAGTGAGAGCTGGACCATAAAGAAGGCTGATCACAGAAAAATTTATGCTTTTGCATTATGGTGCTGGAGGAGACTCTTGAGAGTCCCATGGACTGCAAGAAGATCAAACCTCTCCATTCTGAAGGAAATCAGCCCTGAGTGCTCACTGGAAGGACAGATCGTGAAGCTGAGGCTCCAATACTTTGGCCACCTCATGAGAAGAGAAGACTCCCTGGAAAAGACCCTGATGTTGGGAAAGATTGAGGGCACAAAGAGAAAGGGACGACAGAGGACGAGATGGCTGGACAGTGTTATAAAAATATGCCCTTTTCCCTTATGGGGTATCCAAGAGCCCATTTAGAGTCCTTACATAGGTTCCCTATTGGTAGGAGAAAATAACAGAGGCCAACCAGAGAATATTGAGAAGCAAAGCAGCTAGTAAGCTTGATCTTTATTGATCTGTTGCAACAAGGTGCTCCCCTCACACGCAGGAGAGAAAGAGGACGCCCAAAAATGCTGTGCAAGGGCTTATAAAGAGTTTTGAAATTCCCATCCTCTAGATCTAGACCACCCCCAGAAACATTATGCATACATCACAGAAGGGGTGTAACCTAAGACCACTCCTCAGATATATCCCACCTACATCACAGAAATTTAAATGTTGTTTTTCTCCTGTCACAGTTTATCTCCTTTCTGGCAAGTTACTTGATTGGATTTCCTGGGGAGCCTGGCCATTCTTTTGTAGTGGTAAAATACTTATTTCCTGGGCCAGGTCACAGGCTCACATCTTATTCATATCTTAAATGTGTCCTTAAGACAGGATTTGTGAGGAAAGAGGCAATGGGGAGACTTTTCCAGTTTGACCTTGCAGAGAAAGGATTTGGTCAGTTTAGGAATCAAAATGGTTCCAGGTTGGTCTTCCTGTGTTGATCTATGTATGTGCAGTTATGAACATTGTTGTTGTTGTTTAGTCGTTTTGTCGTGTCTGACTCTTCGTGACCCCATGGACCAGAGCACGCCAGGCACCTCTGTCCTCCACTACCTCCTGCAGTATGGTCAAACTCATGCTGGTAACCTCGAAAACACTATCCAACCATCTCGTCTTCTGTCGCCCCCTTCTCCTTGTACCCTCCATCTTTCCCAGCATCAGTGTCTTCTCCAGGGAGTCTTCTCTTCTCATAAGGTGGCCAAAGTACTGGAGCCTCAGTTTCACAATCTGTCCTTCCAGTGAGCACTCAGGGCTGATTTCCTTAAGAATGGATGCGTTTGATCTTCTTGCAGTCCATGGGACTCTCAAGAGTCTTCTCCAGCACCATAATTCAAAAGCATCAATTCTTCGGCGATGAACATTACCATATATCTAAGACCATAAAATTCCTATCACAACAGTGTTCTCGAAACCACCAACATGAAGTTGACCAAACTGCGGGAGGCAGTGGAAGACAGGAGTGCCTGGTATGCTCTGGTCCATGGGGTCACGAAGAGTTGGACATGACTAAACGACTAAACGACAACAAGTTACTGGCTGTGATAACTAAATTTATGAATTTGTTTTAAGCCGTTTTGAGGAGCATGGTAGGAAAGTGGCAAAAAAATCTAATTAATCCATTCATTAGGTATAATGATTTGTGCCCAAACAGAGAGAGAGGAGATCCCATGGGAGCTTATAGAATGAAGAATACAATAGAAAACATAAACCAACGGGAAACCAAATCATTCACCAACACCCAAAAACAGCATCATCTAAAAATGGCATACTGTGCTTTTAGCAGAGTTATATAAGATTATAAAAAGCCTGGTGGGGAAGGGAGGGTTTTTCTTAAGCCTTTGCCCAGCAGTGAAAGGACAAGCGTGTAGGTGCTTTTCCCACCATAGTGGTAAAAAACTGGGGCATCACCACTGAAAAGTCCCTCCAGTAGCCGCCTAGTAGGGGTTATTTTAATGGAATGAAATTTGTGAATTTTAAATTTTTTAAAAATAATTACAATACAGAACAACTTAGAAGAATGGAAAAGTAGAACAGAAAATGAAAGGTGTTCCTGAAGTGTAACAAAGGTTTATAACAAAACTGAACTTCATATCCCAACTAGAAGCAAAATAGTATTGTGGTAGGAGGACCTTTGGCCTTATATAGCAGGACTATTATAGCTATACCTACTGATTCCAGTACTGTATTAATGTAAAGCGAAAGGTGTTCTCATTGTACACCTTTCTTGTCCACTATGCTTGGCTGTGTGTGTTTTCATCTCAGATGCTACTGCTATTAGAAAGTTGACATGGGGTGAGGGTTGTACTGTTCATATTTTTCATTTTTTGTGATTGTTTTGAGTATCTGAATACCTTTCATAAGCCCAGAAGGAAATTTTGTTCTAGAAAGAGAAACTGTTATGCACATGGAGATCAAGAAAATCTTCAGTCGATAAATGATACAAACACTGAGATAATCCTTACTCCTTCCTTGGTTTGGTTTTTTTAAAAAATAAATAAATATTGTGTTTTGTGTGATGAAGGGAATGTGTTTCACTTCTGGCAGTTTTCCTCGAGGAAAGTACCCCTAGCCAGGTGTGCATCTGGGCTTATTTTGATGCAATAATTATTGTGGAGTGAAGAACTATTTTGCATAGGTTTGTAGCTTTACATATTCATGTATTTTATGTAAATTGAATCATGAACAATCAAACACATCTTGCATCCAAAATATGCAATGCAAAAAACATTCAACCAAACAAATGAAATTACAAATGTAAGAAAATGTTTTACCGTATTTTTCGCCCCATAGGACGCACTTTTTCCCCTCCAAAAATGAAGGGGAAATGTGTGTGCGTCCTATGGGGCGAATGCAGGCTTTCGCTGAAGCCTGGAGAGCGAGAGGGGTCGGTGCGCACCGACCCCTCTGCTCTCCAGGCTTCGCGGACCTCTCCGCAAGCAGCGGGAGCGCTCCCGCTGCTTGCGGAGAGTTACCTGCATGCTGAAGCCTGCACGCGCCGAGCTCAGCGCGTCCAGGCTTCGCAGACCTCTCCGCAAGCAGCGGGAGCCAGCACTGGGCTCCCACGGCTTGCAGAGAGCTGCCTGTTTGGGGGCTGGTGTCGGGGGAAGCTCGAGCTTCCCCCGCCCCAGCCCCGCGCCTGGGGAAAAATAATTTCCCCCCCTTTATTTCCCCCCCTAAAAAACTAGGTGCGCCTTATGGGACGGTGCGTCCTATAGGGCGAAAAATATGGTAAATCTAGTTTTGTTTTTGTTAACATGCAGTGCAACCTTGTTCACGTTTACTCAGAAGCACATCCCACCGTGTTCAATAGAGCTTCTTTTTAGGTAAGTGTGCATGGGATTGCATACCATCAGTGGAATCTTTAAACATGCGTGCTCAAATGTTAGGTTGAGTTCAGTGGGACTTATTCCAGGAAAATGTATACAAGACTGCTGCCTGAGTTGCTTATCTGCCAGATACTTGGAACAATCCACAACCAAACACATACAAAATGCAAAATAATAATATGTGGGAGTCTCTATTTTTCCTAAGGTCACATATTTTACAAGCAACATTAATTAAGTTTTGTGTGAGCCCCATCTTCCATTGGCTTGCCTGCATCCAGTCCTCTTCCAAGACTGCTGGATTCCAGTTGGATGAAAATTGGAGGTGTAGAGCCATATATCATCAGTGACAAAATGTGATATTGCATGTCACATTGAACAGGAATGGGGGCAAATGATGAATAGCTACTTATTCCTACCGCCCACCTCCTTTATCTCCCCCAAATGAACAGGTCCATTCCAGACCGATTCCACAAGCGCTTGCCAAAGTTTCACAGACTTGGTATCAAAGGTTGCAGAAGGATCTAAGGTGCTCAGTAGAGTGCAGTTACCGGTACTTCTCAGTCTCTAAGCCAGTATTATAGACTAAAACCACAAGGACAGTTGCAGTGCCATGTTCAGAAGAGAAGCCAAACCAACAATAAAGAAAACCATTGTTTCCTCATGTGTCAATAAAGGCCAATAAAGGGGGAAGGTTGGAATCAAGCTAGTAACTGACTTAGAAGTAGGGCATCCAGATTCAATTACAGTATCTCTTTTAAATATATATATGCGGAAAGGAAAATTCCCCTGGTTGGAGGATGGATGGCGGCTAACAGATTGAGGTTGAATCCTGACAAGACAGAAGTACTGTTTTGGGGGGATAGGAGACAGGCGGGTGTGGAGGACTCCCTGGTCCTGAATGGGGTAACTGTGCCCCTGAAGGACCAGGTGCGCAGCCTGGGAGTCATTCTGGACTCACAGCTGTCCATGGAGGCGCAGGTCAATTCTGTGTCCAGGGCAGCTGTTTAGCAGCTCCATCTGGTACACAAGCTGAGACCCTACCTACCCGCAGACTGTCTCACCAGAGTGGGGCATGCTCTAGTTATCTCTTGCTTGGACTACTGCAATGCGCTCTATGTGGGGCTACCTTTGAAGGTGACCCAGAAACTACAACTAATCCAGAATACGGCAGCTAGACTGGTGACTGGGAGCGGATGCCTTGACCATATAACACCGGTCTTGAAAAACCTACACTGGCTCCCAGTATGTTTCCAAGCACAATTCAAAGTGTTGGTGCTGACCTTTAAAGCTCTAAACGGCCTCGGTCCAGTATACCTGAAGGAGCGTCTCCACCTCCATCGTTCTGCCCAGACACTGAGGTCCAGCGCCGAGGGCCTTCTGGCGGTTCCCTCGCTACATGAAGCCAAGTTACAGGGAACCAGGCAGAGGGCCTTTTCGGTAGTGGCACCTGCCCTGTGGAACGCCCTCCCACCAGATGTCAAAGAGAAAAATAACTACCAAACTTTTAGAAGTCATCTGAAGGCAGCCCTGTTTAGGGAAGCTTTTAATGTTTAATAGGTTATTGTATTTTAGTGTTTTGTTGGAAGCCGCCCAGAGTGACTGGGGAAACCCAGCCAGATGGCCGGGGTATAAATAATAAATTAATTATTATTATTATTATTATTATTATTATTATTATTATTATTATTATGGCTAGCTTTTATACAAACCACAGGTAACATATTTCTGGCCATTTATTTTCCTTCCTGGTGCCGACTATGAGGAGTGTGGATAGGGCTAATAGATGCTCCATTTTAAATTTTAGCCATTAGAAAGCCGTTTTATGTATTACAGTAGCTACATTTGTTTCCTGCCCTTCCATCATAGAGCTCATTGCAGCATTTCACCCCCAGGGCAGCCCTGCGAGGTAGATCCAGCTGAAAGAGATTGGCTTGCTGGGGACCACCCCTAGTAAGTCTCATATCTGGCCAAAGATTTGTTTCCCCAAAGTAAACCATTTCATACTGGTTTCACTTAGAGCTGCACACATTCTCTAGGGACTTACAGTAAATATTAGTTAAGGCGTATGAGACAACCAGTATTATATACAGTGGTACCTCAGGTGTGGTGTAGTGGTTAAGAGCGGTAGTCTGCTAATCTGGGGATCCGGGTTCGCGTCTCCGCTCCTCCACATGCAGCTGCTGGGTGACCTTGGGCCAGTCACGCTTCCTTGAAGTCTCTCAGCCCCACTCACCTCACAGAGTGTTTGTTGTGGGGGAGGAAGGGAAAGGAGAATGTTAGCCGCTTTGAGACTCCTTAAAGGGAGTGAAAGGCGGGATATCAAATCCAAACTCTTCTTCTTCTTCTTCTACATACGCTTCAGGTTACATACTCTTCAGGTTACAGGCTCCGCTAACCCAGAAATAGTGCTTCAGGTTAAGAACTTTGCTTCAGGATGAGAACAGAAATTGTGCTCCAGCAGCAGGAGGCCTCATTAGCTCAAGTGGTGCTTCAGGTTAAGAACAGTTTCAGGTTAAGTACGGACCTCCGGAACGAATTAAGTACTTAACCTGAGGTACCACTGTACTGTAACCAATATGCTTAAGTCTAATTAATGCATGAAGAGATTAATACAATAGAGTAAGCTGTCCTGCCAGGCCACTTCCCTCACCTTGGGAAGAACTAGGTAAGCCTTTGTTCTCCTCCAGTCTACGTGTGGATCTGGCATGTGAAGAGTTATGAGACCACATGGCTCTCACAAGCCACTCTTGATCTCCTATATACCAGTAATTTAGGGACTTTCACCACTTTGTAACTAAGCCAAGTTTTACTGCCTGTGCACATAGATTGTGAAGCACACAAATCTGGCTTTGAGAGTTTTTTAAGTAAACCACTTTAAACTTACAAAACATGATGTTTTTCCTATGCTGGAGGAAGAGGGAGACTCTGGAAAGGAACTTTTAAAGAGACATTTTGGGGATTCACTTTAAAGGGCTAACAGCCTATATTTCCACATTTTATTTTGCTGCATGTTTCTTTGGTTTTAAATGTCTGCTGGGGGGTTTTCACTAAAGAGTACTTGCTCCAAACCTGGATATTTGCATCCAGGAATTCTATTCCCTTTCTCCCTCTCTCTCTCTCTCTCTCTCTCTCTCTCTCTCTATATATATATATATATATATATGCACCAACAATGGGAACATCTTTTAATCTCCCAGGAGTTACTTTTCTCTGCTGAGGAGCTGCGGTTAGAAAAATAACTGATGTCCAAATTTAATGCATAAGAGATCAGTGGAAGGAACCGATAACTTGCAAATATGTTTTAAGTTTAATTAAGCCTTAAGGCTGTTAAACTTGCACCAGTCAAAGAGCTCTGCTTATTAGCATTAAGCTAATGCTTTGTTAGTTATTTCAGCATCAGCTTTAGGTTATGTTAGTTATTTTAAAGCTTATCTTCTTGGATGTTGTCATAGCAAAGAAGAGAGTGTCGTATCCTTGTCTGCTTTCTTTTCCCCCCTTTTTTCCTAAGTGCAGGCTGGTTTATGTAGAAATGTCTATTTTGGAAGTTTCCTGTCTGCAAGATTTTCTTTCACATTTCTGACCCCACCTATCCATACTGTGGAAACCAGATTGCAAATCTTCAGTCTAGCCCTCCTATTTCAGCCATTAAAACGTGTTTTTGTTAAAAAATCTTTTTTTAAAAAATCCAATTCATTTTAGCGATGATTATTATTATTAGCCCCCATCATCCAGCAGATGGCTGTAACGAGTTTTCTTTCTGCCAGCATAAGCCTGGGTTTTGCATTTGTGACCCAGGCTCTCATTTCAGGGAACTGCAATGATGAAATGAAGCAGCAATAGATGCAGACATTCGAAGACACCGTTTGAATTCTTGAAAAAGCATGCAATCCATTCTTACCGTCATGGATCAAGAGTTTAGGTCAGTGGTGGGTTTATACAGGACTAGCCACGCATCATTCTGCATAACTATGGCAAGGATCAAGCTGTATGTGTAAAGGCAGGCTGGCACATTGGCAGTCTGTATCAGACATTAAGGGCTAAACTCAATGTAATAGGAGCAAGCCGGCATGTTACTTTACTCACAGGTATGTTCTGCACTTGGGGGAGGAGTTCTGATTTTACAACAAAAATCTGAGTAAATGAAGGGGGAAAGTGTGAAGCTGATCCGAACATAGCTGTCAACCTTCCCTTTTTTTGCGGGAAATTCCCTTATTCCAGTGCTGCTTCCCGCTTCTATCCCGGATTGTTAGATATCCCGTAGACTGTCCCCGGGACAGGTGAGGCTGCTGATCCCTTATTTTCAAATCTGAAAGTTGACAGCTATGGATCCGAACCTGAGCAGTTTGTGTCACAAGAGTGAGGTTGTCTGCCCTCTTCTATGCATCACAATAATTAGAACTGAGTTTAGTGTAGTTTCACAGTTTGGAGAGTGCAGGTGTTTGCCTTTGACACAGCTAGCGGAATAGCTCATCATTACCATTCCCTGAATTTTCCCATGAGGGCTGTATTAATGAACTTCTTTTTTAATGAACTGTATTATTAATCAGATGTCTGCTGGGTTATACAATAAAGCAGACCCCAAACACCCTTCTCAAGCCAGACCAAATGTAAGATGCCTGGAAGACTATTGTACCTGTTTCAGGAAGTGCAGTCCACACAAACCCCCACATGGTCGCCTTGTGCACAAACTTCCCTGGGTTCGAAGAAAGTCTCCATCAAGACTAAGTCCTTAAGCCTTTTGAGCTACAGATCACATTTACTTGCTGTCCAAGTTTACTTCTCGTGTGCGCACAGGGTATTGCTGAATATGCATATCAGGCTATTATGCAGGCATGAAGCTTAAATAATTCATGGCCATAAAATATTCTTCATTTTCCTTGAAAAAGGTTGAGAAAGAGGTCTGGGAAAAAACTTAAGAGTAAAGTCAGGATTGCAGGAGGTGGGGGAGTCTCTTAGGCTGTCCACGTTAACAGTGTGAAAGCAGGAGCCAGGTTGCCAGAGACCCCTGTTGCTACAGAGCTGGCAGACTGGCAAAGGTGCCTGGAAATAACCAAGCTGAGCAATATATGGGAAATGTATGTATGAAGAGGACCAATGGCAGCCCTCAGCACTCTTGGGCACCCTTGGGCAGCCACTGGGGCCCAAGAACCCCAGCAAGGTCTCCTGTTGCCAATTTTCTGACCTATCTGGTTCCCCCAGGTCCCGGTTTCTCTGGTGTTGGCGACAACAGAAAGGAAGCTGTCCACCATTTAAAACTTCTGCCGTTGTCCCAGAGAGACCTATGTAGCATTGCTCCAGACACAATGGGAGCATAATGTCAAGTTGTGGGTGAACATATCAGACGACACAGCGATTCTTCAGACAACTCGTGTTTATTCACAGGCCAGAACAGAACTGAACTGAAGGGTTTAGCCAACCTGCTTATATAGAGCTCAACTACAAAGCAACAGTAACAACTTTCTGTAACTATCCTATCATGAACGTCACTTTCAATTCCTTATTTGCATATGCAGACCTGAGTGAAAACTATCTACAGTATCCCCCTGCTGGCCCAGGGTGAGAACTTCAGTACATAACACATAAGATAGGAGGTGGTGTCATGGACTGGCTGGACACAGAGAAGCAGTGAGAGACACCAGCTGGGGAACCACTAAGGAAAGAAGGCTCTGTGCCCAGGGAGCGGTGGTGGGACAAGAATTGAGTGGTCAGAAGGAAAAGAGGGAGAAGACTGGAAGGATGAGGTGTCACAAACTGAAGGGGTGACAGGGTTTAGTGAGCAGGGAGAGTCTGTGGCAGAGAGCAGTCCAGAAGCAGGAGCTGGAGAGGAGGGAGGCCAAGGGACAGAGATCAGTCAGGCTGGTGAAGAAGCAATCCTATTGCAATAAGCTCACTGGTCTCCCAGGACCAGGAGAGGTGTGAAGTGGGAGGAGCAAAGGCAAGCAGGCCAATGCAGTCTCAGATTGCTTGGGAAAGACCTGGGAGAGGAGTAGACTTAGGCAGCTTTGGGAAGGTGGGGACCTTCAGTCTCCACAACTGCCTCATAAGGACAAGACCTACTGATGGAGTTGCTGTGCTCATTAGGCCTGGCACCCCTGAGCAGATCCTGCTTCCTCTAATAAAGAGTTAACTTCATTTACTCCATGCGATTTATTGCTGGCTCACTCCTGAGAGGTGTCTACCCGCACCCAAGCCACTGTAGCCAGGTAAGCACATGGGAAAATGGGGAGGAGGGACACAGGAAGTTGCTCACACCGAGTCAGACCATTGGTCCATGCAGCTCAGGATTGTCTCTACAACAGCGTTCTTCAACTATAGGTTCCCAGATGATCTTAGATTACAACTCCCATCTTCCCCAACCAGTTTAGCCAATGGTCTGGGATGGTGGGAGTTGTAGTTCACCAACACCTGGGGACCCAAGACTGAAGAATAGTGGTCTACACAGGCAGTAGCTCTCTGAGGTTTCAGATGGGACTCTCTCCTAGGTGTACCTGAGAATGCCAGAGCTTGAACCTGGAAGTTCATTAGCGGGTCCTGTAACTTGGAGATGGCCATCGCACAAAAAATACCCTGGGGTATCTTAACAATGACATCCTTTTCTGAAGCAACACCCCTTCTGCACACTCCAACGTTTGGGTTATTTGACAACGCAGCTTCACCCAAGCGAAGGGTGCCTGTGAAATCCACCCTTTCTTTCAGAGAAACCCAGAGCCACTTAAATAAGTAAAGAGTAAATAACGCGGGTGGCGCTGTGGGTAAAAGCCTCAGCGCCTAGGGCTTGCCGATCGAAAGGTCGGCGGTTCGAATCCCCGCGGCGGGGTGCGCTCCCGTTGCTCGGTCCCAGCGCCTGCCAACCTAGCAGTTCGAAAGCACCCCCGGGTGCAAGTAGATAAATAGGGACCGCTTTCTAGCGGGAAGGTAAACGGCGTTTCCGTGTGCGGCTCTGGCTCGCCAGAGCAGCGATGTCACGCTGGCCACGTGACCCGGAAGTGTCTCCGGACAGCGCTGGCCCCCGGCCTCTTGAGTGAGATGGGCGCACAACCCCAGAGTCTGGCAAGACTGGCCCGTACGAGCAGGGGTACCTTTACCTTTACCTTTTTAAATAAGTAAAGTGGGTGGCGCTGTGGTCTAAACCACTGAGCCTCTTGGACTTGCCAATTGGAAGGTGGGCAGTTTGAATCCCTGCGACGGGGTGAGCTCCTGTTGCTCGGTCCCTGCTCCTGTCAACCTAGCAGTTCAAAAGCACACCAGTGCAAGTAGATAAATAGGTACCGCTGCAGAGGGAAGGTAAACAGCGTTTCCGTGCACTGCTCTGATTTCACCAGAAGCGGCTTAGTCATGCTGGCCATGTGACCCAGAAAAACTGTCTGCGGACAAACGTCGGCTTCCTCGGCCAGTAAAGCGAGATGAGTGCCACCACCCCAGAGTCGTTCGCGACTGGACTTTACTGTCAGGGGTCCTTTACCTTTTTATTTATTTTAAGCTACACTCTTGAACATGGGAATTCAAAGAAGAAAATCTTGTTATGTCTGACTAATGAAAATAAGGATGATATGTTTCTGGATAATATGTTTTGTTTTAATTTTGAATAAAAAGAGTTTAAAAAAAAAAGAAGTTTCCTCAGAACCAGGAAAGGAAGGGAAGGGAAGTACCAGCTGCAGCTTATCGAATGACTGTCAGCCTAGAGATCCCCATTTTTATTACTTATTATTATTACTATATTCTTTTTATTTCCATTAACAGCCCAACCTTCCTCCCAAAGCAGCCCAGGACAGCAGAAACAGCAGTGGTAAAAACTTTTTTTTTCTTTTTTAATGACAGATAAAAACAGTTTAAAATGATTCTTAAGAAACAGCTAAAACGTTGTAGAAACAGCTAAAAACATTACAGTATCAGCCAGCAATCTCAGGGCTGCCAGGGTCAGTGTCTTCCATTCCTGGGTAAACAGGAATGATTTGTTTTATTTTTTCCTGAAAGTCAGTAGTGAGGGAGACAAATGCATTCCACAAAGAGGGAGCCATCACTGAAAAGGCCCTGTCATGGGATCAAAGCAATCTTTTTCTTTCTTTCTTTTCGTTCCCTTGCTTCTATCATGAACAAGGGCTGGGAGTTTCATGCTCTGGATGCTTGTGAGAAACCATTCATACTGCTCAAGGTGAAAGTTTGAATGGATTGGAGACCGGGGGGGGGGGGGGGGGGATTGACAGCAAGAAAATTGACTTTTCAAAACCCAAGAGAGCTGTACAATCCTACTGTCCTTTCTGAGAGGTTTTGGAATGCAAAGCGACATATTGGGCAGGTGAGCCTATGTCTACAATATCTTCAAACCTGCAATACTGCTTTTCCAGTTTAGCCATGAATTTAAATTTTTAAAAACATGTTTTTTTATGTGTGCTTTTCTACACAAAATTATTAAAATATTTGTGTAATAGTGCTTAAATGAAAATGTGTCTTAATGCAAATTGAGTTATGATCATAGAGGTTAGTGTGCATTTGCATGATGTGTGCGTTGATAATCGCATTAGAATGTTTTTAAAATGGGTGTGTGTACAGTATTATGTTTGAAAAACCTCTTCTGTAAAGAATGACATTTACAGCAGAAAATGAAACAAATGTGGCTTTAACCCAGAGAAGGGAAATTAATTTCATTTGTGGAAAACAAAGAAGAAAGAGGAAATTTAAAAGTTGGAATATAGAGTAATCAACAACGGAATAATGAGGCACACAGAGGATTTATACAGAAAGTATCTGATAGCAATCATGTGGGGGGAGCTTCATTTCTTTCAGCTATTAATTTTAGTATAATTCCCCCCGCTTTCCCACCCCCTGAGCTATTTGCTAAGGAAGAAAAATTGAGTGGTGGCTGAAAAAGGAATTCTGCTGGTCTCTGAGATGAGTTAAAAATTAATGTGCTCTGTTTTCCTGAATCTATTATAATAATGGTATGCCAATGTATGTAAATGAGTCTGAAATCCAACAAGATGGAAGTATTTAAATATTCATAATCATCATATAGCATTAGCACATGCAAACTAGGTTCTCGGCCGAACAGCAATACGATGTCTCAGAAAACCAGCTGTACAAGTGCAAAGACATTTTATCATAATGGATGCAGTTGTTAATTAAAACGTTGACAGTGTTGACTCCAGTATTCTTTTTCTTCTCTGGCGATCACTCATAGCCGAGTAAGATTGTCTTCCATAAACACGGTTTTAACAATGACTCCATAAGTGACTGTGGAGGCCAATTCTGGATCCACACATCCTTCTATAGTGGGGACATTGGTTTCTGGGCAGGAGTTAATCACGGTGTGGATTTGCCAAGTGTGCCTTCCTCTTAGCATGTTTCTCCCTTTCTTCTTGAGTTTGAGTGTCTTCAAAGCCCATGACACCTTTGGTAAAAGGCTGTTCTCCAATTGGAGCGCTTACAGGCCAGTGTTTCCCAGTTGTCAGTGTTTATACTACATTTTTTTAGAGTTGCCTTGAGACAGTCTTTAAACCTCTTTTGTTGACCACCAGCATTACGCTTTCCATTTTTAAGTCAGCATCAGGCATCCACACAACATGACCAGTCCAACGAAGCTGATGTTGAAGAATCATTGACTCCAGTATACAGTGGTGCCTCGCAAGACGAAAATAATCCGTTCCGCGAGTCTCTTCGTCTAGCGGTTTTTTCGTCTTGCGAAGCAACCCTATTAGCGGCTTAGCGGATTAGCGCTGTTAGCGGTTTAGCGGCTTAGCGGCTATTAAAGGCTTAGCGGCTGAGCTGCTAAAAGGCTATTAGCGGCTTAGCGGCTTAGAAAAAGGGGGGGGGAGCGAAAAAAATTGCAAGACTCGCAAGACGTTTTCGTCTTGCGAAGCAAGCCCATAGGCAAAATCGTCTTGCGAAGCAACTCAAAAACGGAAAACCCTTTCGTCTAGCGGGTTTTTCGTCTTGCGAGGCATTCGTCTTGCGGGGCACCACTGTATGCTAGCATGCATCCATACGGTAATACTACTTGCTTCTTGGAACCTGATTCAGACAAGAATTCACCAAGCAGGCATTGAAACAGATGCTTAGGTGGGGAGAGTAAGTTCATCCGTGTTAAGTTGTGGGTGAACATATCAGACGACACAGCGATTCTCCAAACAGCTCTTGTTTATTCGCAGGCCAGGACAGAACTGAACTGAAGGGTTCAGCCAGCCTGCTTATATAGAGCTCCAGTACAACGTAACTGTAACAACTTTCTGTAACTATCCAATCACAGAATGTCACTTTCGATCCCTTACTTGCATAGGTGGACCTGAGTGAAAACTATCTGCAGTATCCCCCTGCTGACCCAGGGTGAGAACTTCAGTACATAACAATCAGTTTCACACTTAAGACTACTAGTAGCTATGCGTGGGGAGCCTGACTGCATTTCTGAAGGCCCTGGATTAAAATGTTTCACGGAATGACCATCCTGAGTTTCTCCATTCATATACCTGGAGAAGCGCTTTGTGTTCTTTTCTTCTCTAAATGTGACACAGGTTAATTGGGTTGGAGAAGTCGATGGCAATTGGTAATTCATTACATCCAAAAGTGTGCTATGAGTTATAGAGGCTGGGAAGGCGAATGTACATTGCGGGTGTCGTTTGTGAAATATGACATGGAACTTGGGTGATAGCTTGAGGCGAAGCACATTTTTTGCATATAAAAGGTTGCTGGTTCAATGACTGGCATTTCCAGGTAGGGCTGGCGAAACCCCTTCTAAAACCATGGAGAGCTGATGCCAGTCAGGGCAGAGTACAGTGGTACCTCAGGTTAAGTACTTAATTCGTTCCGGAGGTCCGTACTTAACCTGAAACTGTTCTTAACCTGAAGCACCACTTTAGCAAATGGGGCCTCCTGCTGCCGCTGCGCCTCCGGAGCTCAATTTCTGTTCTCATCCTGAAGCAAAGTTCTTAACCTGAAGCACAATTTCTGGGTTAGCGGAGTCTGTAACCTGAAGCATATGTAACCTGAGGTACCACTGTATTTAGGTGATGCTGAGTTAGATGGCATTATGCTTAGTCAGACCACTAGCCTATTCCTTTTATATTCGGCTAGACCTCATGGAAATGGGACGCGGGTGGCGCTGTGGTCTAAACCACAGAGCCTAGGGCTTGCCAATCAGAAGGTCGGCGGTTCGAATCTCCAAGACGGGGTGAGCTCCCGTTGCTCGGTCCCTGCTCCTGCCAACCTAGCAGTTCGAAAGCACATCAAAGTGCAAGTAGATAAATAGGTACCGCTCTGGAGGGAAGGTAAACGGCGTTTCCGTGCGCTGCTCTGGTTCGCCAGAAGCGGCTTACTCATGCTGGCCACATTACCCGGAAGCTGTCTGTGGACAAACGCCAGCTCCCTCTGCCTATAGAGCGAGATGAGCGCACAACCCCAGAGTCGTCCATGACTGGACTTAACGGTCAGAGGTACCTTTACCTTTACCTTTAGACCTCATGGGAAATGGCTTACTGGTTAAGCTTGCTTTCTATCATCCTGGGAATCCCTCGCTTAGGTAACACAAAGCACAGCATGAAATAAAAAATGAAAAGCACTCCCTCCTGTAGATGTGCAGGGCCTTCCTTGCCATATTCCCAGGGCACTCTTCCTCCTTGCAGTTTCCACAAAAATGGGATTCGGAAGCATCCTGCCTCCAACAGTGGAGGGAGAAAATAGCTACCATGGTCAGTAGCTACTGATAACTTTATCCTCCAGAGCAAATTCCATAGCTTAACCACGTGCTGTGTGAAGAAGTATTTTAGTTTTTTTGTCCTGAAACTTCCAAATGTTCAGCTTCACTGGATGGCACCAAACTAGTATTATTAAAAGGTGGGGAAACGCCCCCCTATGCACTTTCTCTAAACCAGGCATAGCAAACTCGGCCCTCCAGATGTTTTTGGACTACAACTCCCATCACCCCCAGCTAACAGGACCAGTGGTCAGGGATAATGGGACCTGTAGTCCCAAAACATCTGGAGGGCCGAGTTTGCCTATGTCTGTTCTAAACCATGCATAATATTATACACCTTTGTGTTGTCCTCGCTTACTTTCCTTTTTATGAAATCTGAATGTTGTAACCTATCCTCTTAGGGAACTTCCTCCAGCCCCTTGATACGTTTGGTTGCCATTTTCTGAGCCTTTGTGTGCTCCACATTATATCATTTTTGAGTTGTGATGACGAGAACTGTAGACTGTATACCAAGTGTGGTCACGCCATAAATTTGTATAGCAGCGTTGTGATATTGGCAATTTATTTTCAGACCCCTTCCTACTGATCCCTAATGTGTTGTTTTAAAAAAAATTGGTAGACCGTATTGATAAATATTTTGGAACCACTGAAAGATTGGATAATTCCGCCCCCGCCCCCCAAAGAAGTTGCCATCCCAAGAATAAACACCCCAAGAGTAGAGTAGACTGGCAATTTGTAGGGTTGGTTTGTTTTTTTTAAAAGAAAGTTAATCTGTTTGTTTGCTGACATTTGTTAATTTTTTATTTATGTATGAAGCACATCGTTCCACTGACCTTTCTGCTGAAGGAGCCACAAGTGCAACCTTTTTTTGCCCAGCTCCTCTCCGTGTCACAATCAAAATCTATAGTGAAACTGTAAATACTTTCCTCTTTTCACAAGAGGAAACACGATTCTATGCATATCATAGGAGCCAACTCCTAGGGGCCATGGGGGCTTTCAGCCCCCACAATTAAACATCTGAGGGGGCTGAGCCACCCCCAAGTTGATAGGCATTCCCATTCAACTAGGGTGTGCACTGCATCATGTGATCGATTATGCAGGGCGGGGCTTACCTGGGCCCCCACAATATTTTATTCAAGTGGGCACCCCTGATGCATATCGACTCAGAAGGAAGTCCTGTTTGTGCAATGGGGAGGACTTACTCCTAAGTCAAGGCGTGCAGAATTCCCAGGCAATCGCTGCACTTCTCTCTCTCCCACGATCTGCTGGAATGCATTCAAACTTTTTTTAAAAAAAATAATAACCCCCCCCCCCAGACGTTTCTCCAGAACATAGCTGTCAACCGTCCCTTATTTGGCGGGAAACTCCCTTATCCCAGCGGCCGTGTCCCGCTGCTGTCCCTTATTGATGATGTCCCTTAAATTTCCTGGGTTTCATGCTCACCCGGCTCGGGAGGGAAGCAGCGGCTCAGGGTCCTCCGCCGTGAGAGAGAGCATGCGCACGAGCTGCCGCGGCTCCGTCTCTCCCTTTTCCCCCTCAGGGGTGCGTTGCGAGGAGACAGGTGGCCACTGTGCTGCCAGGGGAAGCTGGAGGGACGCAGAAGGGCGGCACTTCAGGGCCACCGCGGCACCGCAATTGCCTCATGCCAGGCTTGCGGGCGGCGTGGGCGAGAGTCTGTCTCCCTCCCTCCCTCTCTCTTCATGCCAGGACGATGGCAGCCCCGACGTGCTGCTTAGCATACCCTCCAACCAGTGCAGCATCGTAATGTAGTGATTTCCCCCTCTGCATCCCTTTCATAACTCTATTTTTATAAATCATTTGTCCATCCATAGTTCACATTTTTACTACAAGTTTTCTGTCAATCCTACCAATGTATGTAACTCTTGACAATAGCTTTTCAAATAAATTATAAACTTTATCCATTCTTTATTAAAGAGGTCCTCTTCCTGGTTTCTAATTCTGCCTGTAAGCTTTGCCATCAGTTTTGCCTGCCCCTCTTCTTTGGTGGGAGTTGTAGAGCCTTAGGATCATCTAGTCCAACCCCCTGCAAAACACAGTCAGTCGCAGCAAAAGCAGCATGGCTCCATCAGTGGCGGATTTATGTATAAGCTAAGCAAAATCCCTTTTGGGGGCTAATCCCTTATTTTCGAGGCTGCTGGTCCCTTATTTTCAAATCTATGCTATGCTCCAGAAGCAAATCTGTAAATTGACAGCTATGCTCCAGAAGCATGCTTCGACCCCGGCAAAGGAGTCGTTGGGGCATTCCTCGGTTTCATCCCCTCCCACCGGTGCACGCATCTCCTCGTTTTTGCAACGAGAAAGCACTTCGGACCTTGTGGGGGGGGGGGGGCAAACGGGGCGGGGCCTCGGGGAGGGAGGGGGCTCCGCTGCTCCCCCTAGCGTCCTCCCGCGGGCTGTGCAGGATGCGGCAAAGGCCTTTGCATAAATTATGTTCATGACGCAGCAGCTAAAAAACCCCCAGCGCCGAAATCTGCCCCCTGGTTCTCCCCCCAGGCGGGGCAGGGGCTCGGGCGGCTGTGGCGGGGGGGCAGGCCCGGTGCAAAACCTCGGGGGCTGCGCTTGCAGGAGGGCTTGAGCCCGGCTGGGCCCTGGGGGTGGGGGGCGCTGCCTCCCCCCCTCCTCTTTTTGTGCGTGTGCGAGCAGCGCCTTTCGCTCCCGCTGCTGTGAGATGAATTTTTAATTATTCCCCGGGAAAAAAAGGAAGAGAGAGAGAGAGAAAAGAAGACGAGGAGGGGAAAAGATCGGCTCGGAGGAGCCCCGGCCCGGGCAGGGGGCGAGCGGGTCCCTCCCGGCTGCGCAGCGGTGAGTGGGGTGGGGGGCGGCGGCGGCGGGGCCGGTGCTGGGGGTGGGGGGCGGGGGGGACCCGGTTCGGTGAATATGCAATGGTCTTAATTAGCATAATTTATATATTTATGATAAAGAGAGAGGAAAACAGGGGCCGGAGCGCGGGGGAGACGCCGGGGACGGCGAGGCAGCCCTGGGCGCGCAGAGGGCGGGGGGCGCAGGCAGGGCTGGGGGCGCAGCCCCCCATCTGCTTTTGGGGGGCCCTCCATCGAAAGGAATGTAGAGGGATCGGTTTTCTGCTGGGGGGTGTCGGTGGGGGAGGATCCGGACCACACGAGGAAAGCGAAAGGCTGGCTAGGAAACGGGCAGGGTGGCAGGGGGAATTGGTAGGGAAGATAAAGCGGGGGGGGGGGGTAATAATAATAATAGCAATAATAATAATAATAATGAGGCGGCTCTCCTGGAGGATTGGAGCCCGGCTCGGCAGAAGACCGGCGGCGAGGAGCGAAGGGGCCGTTGCCGAGAAATGGGTTAGAGAGGGGGGCAGAGGGCAAAGGGGGTCTATTTGGCATTTTCGTGCTGCAAACCGCCCTGCTCGGGCGAAGGGCGGTATGCAAACTTAAGGAACGGACAGCATCATAAGTGGATGAGAGGCGGGCGCGAAGGAAGGCGAGGCTGCTTGGGGAGCCCCCGCGGGGAAAGAGGGGGCCTGGGTTCGGGGGGCAGTGGGGTGCTGGGTCCCCACGCGAAGGAGCCGGGGGGGGGAACACCCCCTGCGGTGTGGGGTGCGCGGTGAGTGGAGGGGAAGGGGGACTCGAGGAGGGTGCCGAGGGCGCCCCCTCGGAATCTGGGGCTGGGCACGAGGAAAGGGGCTCGGAGGGAAAGGGGGTCCCGGGGGCGTGTGGGGCGGCCCGCGAGGAAGAGGCTCCAGGTGCGGGGCTGAACCCGGCCCCCCGGGGAGACTTCGGAGGCAGTTGGGCGCCAGCGGGAAACGGAACAGAGAGCCCCCCGAGCGGCGGAAAGAGGGAGCCGGGCAGCGTTTGGCGTGAGCCCCGGCGCCTCTCGGCCCCGCCGGAGCTCGGCCCCCGATGCCCGAGGAATGCGAGGGCGCCTCGGGGAGCGGCTGGCGTCGAGTCCGGGGCGTCGTGAAGCCGGGCGGCACTTTCGGAGCTTCCTCGGGACTTCGCCAAATGTCGCCCTCCGACGCGGCAGGTATCTAGGTGGGTCTTAGAAGCAGGAAGGCGCACCTGGCGGGTGGCGGAGTTTGTCAACAGGGCGGCCAGAATAGGGTGAGGTGGGAAGGGCAGCGCATTTTTCTATGCAATGTCGGGCATGGCTTCCTTGCTACCACAGGCCAAGCGGGTCTCTCCGTTGTTTTGTTGGGCTTCAAAAGAAGTGGATACTTTCCCTTTTTACCTGACCACTGGAAATGCAGAATTTGGCAGCCCAGGTTGCTTATGGGGCAGGACAGTTTGAGCATATAATGCCCATCCCGCGCCAACTGCCCTGGCTGCCACTTAATTTTGGGTCCCAATTCAAAGTGCTGGTCTTGACCTATAAAGACTCAAATGGCTGAGGATTGGAATACCTCACAGACCGCCAAATAAACTGACCCGCGGTCATCGCCTGAGGCTCTTCTTCGTGTGCCTCCTCCATGAGAGGCATAGCTGTCAACTTTCAGATTTGAAAATAAGGGATCAGCAGCCTCACCTGTCCAGTCTACGGGATATCTAACAATCCAGGAGAGCAGTGGGAAACAGCGCTGGAATAAGGGAATTTCCCACAAAAAAAGGGGAAGGTTGCCAGCTATGATGAGAGGTCCAGAGGGTGGCAACACGAGAAGGGGCCTTTTCTGTGGTGGCTCCCCATTTGTGGGATGCTCTCCCCATGAAGGCTCATCTGGCACCTTTGTTACATATCTGTAGGCACCAGGCAAAAACATTTCTCTATAACCAGGCCTTTGGCTGATTAACATGCTATGGCTTTTTAAATGTGTGGAAGGGGAGTTATTGGTTTGGGTTTTTTTTTAATGTATTTTGTGTTCTCATTCTGTATTTTTCTGATGTGAACCACCCCATGATGTTCCACTGAAAGGTTGTGTACTACTACTACTATTCTCCCCAACTTCCTCTCCCAGTTGAATGGCTAATGGTAGCTTCAGTGTAACTTGTTGAAACTTAGATCTCAACCTTCTCCCAACACTGGATTCCTGTTGAAACTTAGATCTCAACCTTCTCCCAACACTGGATTCCTTTCAAATTGGCCTCTTCCTCCATGGCTGCTTTTAAGTATCTCTCTCTTTTAAGTACAACAAGATCTGATCATGGATCTCTAACTAACACCACATCTCTCTCACACACCCCTCATTTCAAGGAATAAGGGCTGGAGAGTGAAGGTCAGAGGACATTAAGGACAGCTTGACCTTTGGTACTTCCTCTCTCCTCCTCTTTCTCCATTTTTACAAATTTTTCTGCAGATTGAACATAGGAACAGCAGAAGAGCTCTGATGGGTCAGACCAAAGGCTTATCTAGTCCAGCATCCTGTTCCCACAGTGGCTAACCAAAATCTCACAAGCAGAACTGGCCAAACCAAGGACTAGTTCACACTGAGGTTGCAAAGCTGTCTCTGAGCTGTACCATTTCAAACCACAAGTGTGGGCTGTCTTGAATTAATGTTCCTTTGTACTTAAAAAGAGAAATAATCTCCGGCTCAAAAACTAGATGCCAGAGGTGAGGATTATGACGGTGTTTTCAGGCATGTCAGCCTCCTTGCAGTGTGAAATGGGACACAGCTCTACCAACTCTCTGAGGTCTCAACACTGATAGGAAGCGAGGGGGCCTTGTAAAAAGAAAGAAATAATTCCTATCTTTGCTGCGCAATGGGGCTGAATATGCCTCGAGGCTAATAAAACAGTTGGCTATGGCAACCGCTGCTTGTGTGTCTTTTTGTATAAAGGTTGATTCAACTGTGGCTCAAATATAATCTCCATCTAGGCAAAGATGTGTGCAGGCCACCAGTTGTATTTGACATAGTGTTTGGTGGTTGTGGTTATTTTGGTCACGTGTACATGGATTTGGAAGTGATTCACCAGATTGAGCATATGCTTTACATGTAAGTATTATGACTGAAGTTTAGCCCCTGACACTGCTGGGGTTTAGCTCAAGACACTGTATAGATGGGGAAAGCTTTAAAAGGATGTTAGGCAATGCAGCCGCAAGGGTCTGCTGTGTGAGACTTGGATAATCATTGCCCAGTGTATTCCTAAATAACATTTTCATCCCGCAGTTCCAAGGAACTCAGGGAGGCACACATGTTCCTCTTGCCTAAACCTAAAAGTTTAGGTTAAACATTTGGGAACTTCAACTGACTCAGTGTGTTTCATGGCTGAGTGGTGATTTGAAGCCAAGTGTCATCATTCCAATTATCTACAGACTTTACTGAGCTAAATGGATCAGTGTAAAGCAGAACCTCTAAACTGCCCACAGTTTGGTATGTGCATGTAACAAATACTGAGAGGTGAGCAAAAACTTCTGCTTTTGATGGGAAGGCAGTGCTGCAGCTTCCCTCAAGCCTATGTGTACAACCATAGGTGTGGCTGTGTGTGTGTTTGTGTGTGTGTGTGTGTGTGTGTGTGTATCTATGTCCCATTTGCTCCATTTGCTGTGCAGGTGGCGCTGTGGTCTAAACCACTGAGCCTAGGGCTTGCCGATCAGAAGGTCAGTGGTTCAAATCCCCAAGACGGGGTGAGCTCCCGTTGCTCTGTCCCAGCTCCTGTCAACCTAGCAGTTCGAAAACACATCAAAGTGCAAGTAGATAAATAGGTTCCACTCTGGCGGGAAAGGTAAACGGTGTTTCCGGGCGCTGCTCTGATTTTGCCAGAAGTGGCTTAGTCATGCTGGCCACATGACCCGGAAAAACTGGCTGCGGACAAACGTCAGCTCCCTCGGCCAGTAAAGCGAGATGAGCACCGCAACCCCAGAATCGTTTGCAACTGGACTTAACTGTCAGGGATCCTTTACCTTTACCTTTTAAAGCCTCATTTGGCACCTTTGTGATGGTGTAGTGAAGGACTAAGTTTTGTGAGGTGTGTACTTTACTGCATGCCCAGCTCTTCAGGCAGCTATTCAGACTACATTCCATTACAATACTGTTGCTTGTCTGAATATAACTCTTTTAATGGAAGTGTTTGTGCCATGCAAACACATCACAGGGTGATGGAAGATGATTGTGGCCATCCCTGCCCAGGGCACTTGGTGTTGTGATGCTGATGGCAGAGGAGACCTCAGTTCAGATCCCCAGAACAATGAAACTCACTGGTGACCTTGGGCCAGTCATTAGCCTACTTCACAGGATTGATGTACGGATAAAATGGGGGGGGGGGGGCGCTAGTATGGTAATTGCCTTGAGCTCTTTGGAGAAAAGGCAGGATTCAAATGAAATAAATAAACATCCACTTCCAGTTTGGGGAGGTTCTGTGGATAATACGTAAAGACGTCTGGATTCATTTTTGAACTAACTGATCCAGCTGTCTCCCTTTCCACTAGTAGCAGCAGAAGCTCAAAAATAAACTCTTGCATCCTTTAAAATATGTTATTAGTGAGGCAACGGGAGGAGTTGGGAGGGAAGAGTTCAGCTTTGAATGGTGGGAAATGGCCCTTCTGCCTTGGGCTCTGGCACTGTAACTGTCTTTGGTGCTGAGATTAGGCCTTCTTCACAATGGGATGTTTATTCTCTGTTGGACGGGATCAGCGGCTACGCACCCCTTTTATATTCTGCTCACTCCCGTGGGGCAAGATTGCTATCTAAAATCAACTCCTGTGTCAGCAGGGTTAACTTTTAAAAGCTAGTTGTACAGAAAACTTAAGACCTAGCGTAGTTATTCTCTGATCTATATGCCTTTGTAAAGGAGAAGGGGTCCTGTGAGCCTTGTGTTTGTATGCCTTTGGAAAAATGCATATTCAGAACACCATTAAATGGAACAAGATTTCACTTCAGAAACATTTCGATCATTTACATGGGAGGAAATGAAAGTTGCAGCACATTTGCATACTGACATTCAAAACCTTTTAATCATTGATGGCACACTAAGCTCCACCTTCTCCCTCCTGTAGCCTGGAAAGTGAATATATTACCCTCATTTAATTTTATGATATATTAACATGTTGTCTTCCCTTCTGTGCTGGGAGCCTTATCACTCTCCCCCCACCCCCCCTCTGTTTCCCCTTGCCTCCAGAGATCAAGAAATAGCTTTTATCTCAACACTACTTTTTCACGTTTTGCTGCAAAAGTGAACTAACATTGTTGCGCCTGAAATAATCAGAACGAAACAGGTGCGTTTTCATAAAATTACCATTGCAAATGTGTCCCATTCCACTCTTTTAACCACTCGTGTGCAGTAGGCATCTGCTGAGAAAGTGAGAAATAAATCTGTAAAGACACTTGAGATTTTATGCCAGTGCTTTCTGCCTTGCTGAAAGACAGAAGCCGGGTAAATGACTACACTTTGCTCCCCCCTTTTACATTATTTTACAACAGAAATAATGGAATTCTGCTTTTTTATTAAACAATACTACGCAAGAATCACAACAGGGAGGAGCGACTTGTGGCTCTCCGGGTGTTGTTTGATTTCAACCAGGGATCATGGGAGTTGTATTCCAACAACATCTGATTCCCAACCCCTATGTTACAGAATTATTTTAAGCCGGTTTGTATTCTTCCTCTGCCACCAGTTTCAGGGCGGTTAAGAACCGCATAGGACAGCTGTAATTCCCAGTTCATTGGAACCTATTTCCATATAATGTGTTCCAGTTTGGATTCATTATATGCTGAGCACCATTAATTCATAGTCCAATTCTGAAGTTCATATGGCCCAAATAGGCACATCAACTCCACCGACTTTCTGAGAAAATGGCGATCTTTTGACAATCTCCACCCTAGTTGGCATTTGCGTTGAGACCACCCTTTACACCAGAATCCTCCTCCACAAAGATGGAACTACATGGCTACCAAAGTTGGCTGCTTTGTACTTGCCCATAATCACTTCCGCTTTGAGGAGAACATGTGTATTCAGATTGATGGTGCTGGCATGAGTACCTGCTTGGCTCCACAGTGTGCTAGCATCTTGATGGCTCACTTAAAACAATGTTTTCTCAACTACTATTCCCAAAAGCCTCTCTTCTACGTGAAATACGCTGATGGCATCTTTGTCATACGGACTCGAGGACAATACGTACTTGCCACTTCAGTGGGTTGTTCCAGTGTTCATTATCCTCAGAGTAGACCTATTGAAATGAATGGACATAGAATAATAGAATTGTCCAACTTAGGTCCATTAATTTCCATGGGTTTGAGTAGAACTTAGTTGGATGCAGCCCAGTAATTTGCCAGTCCACTATCAACGTTAGCCTACAATCTATGCAAGAGATCCACTTTTGTATACAGTGGTACCTCAGGTTACATACGCTTCGGGTTACATATGCTTCAGGTTACAGACTCTGCTAACCCAGAAATAGTGCTTCAGGTTAAGAACTTTGCTTCAGGATGAGAACAGAAATTGTGCTTTGGCAGCGCGGCGGCGGCAGGAGGCCCCATTAGCTAAAGTGGTGCTTCAGGTTAAGAACAGTTTCAGGTTAAGAACGGACCTCCGGAACAAATTAAGTACTTAACCTGAGGTACCACTGTACTACTGTACAGTGGACACATTAGAACCATGCTTCATAGGAAGTGCTGGTTGCTAAGTGTGCTTTCATGCTTCCAGCTTCCACCCAGGACATACCATGAGTCCATTGTCTACAGCTAAGCCCTATGATACAACCACATCTGTTGAGGGTCATCAGACAGACTACTTAAGAATTTCATCAGACATTTGAGACTACAATACCTACCCAATGAAGTAAAATAATGCATCAACAATGCCAGAATGGTACCCAGGAACAATCTACAGTGCAAACTTAGAAGAGAAAATGACAGGCCACCGCTTGCTGTCACTTATTTCTCAGCTGAAACCACTCAGACATATCATCAGGATTCTAGAGCCCGTCCTGGACAATGGCACTTCCCTGTCACAGGCCTTGGAAGTCACTGGCTTGTAGTTGCTTCCAGACAGCACCCAACCTAAACCTCTGCATCAGCAACAACCAGCTAACAAAATTTTGGGCACAGGAAAAAGATCCTGTGACAGAGCCAGGTACCTAATCTGCCCCACCCACCCCATGCCCATTCTGGCATGGTTTTTATAAGACTTGATGTGATCCAAAGTGTCATGGGTTCATTCATCTTCTATTCCAATGTGATTTATGCTATCATCTATTAACAATGCCCTACTGCATTCTGTTTAGTGGTGTAAATTTTCCAGCATAAAATACCCTATGTGAAATAGGGGAAATGTTCAGTTTGCTTAGAGAAATTTGCTGATGACCTGAGTGACTTAATTATGTGTGTTTTACTTGTATTTCGTAAGCAAAGTGAAAACTTTGAAAATGCCAAGCTTGCATAATATATATTTGCCATTGGCATCCATTCATTTTTCCTAACAAACTTATGAAACACAAAAAAATCCATGGAAAAATAAAGCACTGGAGAGTTTCCTGCCCCATATTACTAATCGGTCTGAGAGATCAGCCTCTATTCTAGGCAAAATAATAGATAGGCACAAATCTGACATCAGAAAGTGACAATACCAATAAACCAGTGAGGATGTTTCAGCCTCCCAGAACACACTGTTACTGACCTAAAGGTGGCCATTCTGAAACACAGGGATGTCAAAAGAAGAAACAGCTGAATCACAATTCAGCAGGAAGTTCAGTGCTATACCGTGTGGGTTAAATTAAGACAAAGGATGTTCATTAACTTACCAAGGCCAGGGTACCTGCGCTGTCTATGGCTGTTTCTTGTGAATGGTTCTCTACCTCTCTATAGGTGTTAATACAATTTCAGCAATTCTTACCAATCTGCTAATGCACTAAGCGAAAGTCATGCCTCTTTAGAATATATTATGAAGCACTTAACTGACACCTTTGCATTTCATTGCCATTAAATCCCCACCTTATAATTGTCTCCTTTTTGGACCTGCCAGCAAAGATTTCAGTTCACGCATCTGATGCAGTGAGCTTAAATCCACGAAAACCCACACCATAATAAATTTGTTAGTCTTTAAGCTGCCTCAAGACACTCTGGTTGTTTTTGCTTCAAGAAGCAAATATGGCTCTCCCTCTGTCATTTTTCATTAATGGAGTGGTTTTCAACCAGTGTGCTGTGGCACCCTGGGCTGCCTTGAATGATGATCATGGAGGCTGCAGGCAACACTGGCCTCTGTCCCTCTTTCCTTCCCTCCCTCCTCTGATGCCCTCTCAGGTCTCTGCCTCCCAAAAGGTTGCACAGCTGTTTGATGTTTTAATGCATTGGTACTAACTTGAAATGATGGTAAGCAAAACCAAAAAAGTCTTGTGTCACCTTAAAAATTGTCATGGCATGAGCTTTCATGTGCCCCAGGCAGGTTTACCAAATGCATGATGTATAGTTCTGAATCTGCAAACCTATATAAGCAAGACAGGAATGTCCAGGAGAATTTCAGAAGGAAATGAATAAAGCAACATAGTACAGAAAAGAATCACAGTGTTGGTAGTAACACAAACATATCTTCATTGGTTAGCTAATTAATGGATGTAGCAAGATTTAAAAAAAAAAAATAACACAAACACCCGATGGGTAATTTCTTGAGAAATATTGGCCACCCTTGGACAATTAAAACTCAGCTTAATAAGCCAAGATATAAATGAGCCTTGTGGCTGCTCACTAGCAGAAAGGGGCTGTGTTTGCAAATGAAGACAGGAAGTCTTCGGTTAACTGTATCTTCCTGTTTTGTCTAAACCAAGAAACTGTTTAATGGCTTTGGAACAAGACGATATTAAGCCAACTTCAAACTGTGGCTTCATTAAATATAATTTCCTAGTTTGGGACACTAGAGTTAACTGACTTGTTTGTTAGCTTACATGAAGGGGCACCACACACCCGTAGAGTTTGGTTTCCAGTGTGGAATCCGGAATGCTAAGAGCTTCAGCATGGATTGTTTTTTTAAAATGTCTATAGTCCTCATCTTTATAGGATGAAAAACTTGAGTGAACTTGATATGTTTCTGCTATAAGCTTGGAACCCACAGAGAGTCAGAAGACAGTGCTGGGACAGGATCTTGGGAGATCCACGTTCAGATAGGATGGTCAAGTTGACTTTGTTAATTTTCTCATGGCCTTGTTAATTGTGCTTATTGTGTATAGCAGGGGAGGAAGAACCGTACTAAAATATGGGCTACTCTGGGAGGAAGGGCAAGATAGAAATGTAGTTAAATGACCACAATCTTATGAATTGCTGGGAAGGGAAGGGTTCAGGCATCCGAAAGCCTAGCTGCTGATCGATGAATCCATGCAGCCCACATGATGGATAACATTTGGGGGAGAAAGGCCCCGTATGGTGTGGGTTGGCATCATGGGCAGCTGTGAGGTGACATTCCATGGGCATTTTAGGGGTCCACACTGTAGAGTGAGGAGTCCCCCTCCTCACCCACCCTGGCTATGGATCCTGCTCATTGTCCCCAGTACCATCCAGAATGGAGTGATGGCATTGTAAGACATAATTGAGCCCCCTTCCAAAAGACCGCTGGGTTGTATCCAACTAAGCTCTCTTAAGTTGGGTCCAGTTGGGTCCATTAACTTCAATAGGTTTTCTCTGAGTAGAAGTAACATTAGCTACAATGACCCGTTGTTATGAGGAAGGCCAACATGATACTAAAGCCAGTTGTGAGTTGTAGGTAAGATTCCTTCCCAGCCCCAGTTGCAAGCTGCTAATTTCAATTTGGGAGAAGGTGATAAATGCTGTGAAATAAGGGCAGGTGGGAGACATGAAGGGAATGGCTGTGCTGAAACCTGGGCTACAACCTCTATTGATGGTGATGAGTCAACTGGAGGGGAAAAGTTCTCCCTCCCCCATGACCAACCAGCTCAGTTAATTGGCTCCTGGAATGGCACTCAGGCCATAGCATGGGCAGATGGTAGACCCACCAGACTGCCACCTGGCCAATGCTAAGAAACATATTGTCCTCCTTCTCCCCACCCTCCACCCCAAAAAACACACACATGCTGAATGCAACTGGGGCTCCCTGGTGATCTGGGAACTGATGATTAGTCAATAGCAGCTCTGTTTTCATTTGACGGTTGTACCACCACCACCACCAGAAAAAAATAAATTCTGCAAAATGTATTTAAATGAAGGGAGGGTGTGTGCAATCTTTTAAAGCTCTAATGAAAGAATGTGCAGCTACAAAATCAAACATATTTAGGCCCAGGTTCCAAGCTCCTTAAAATGGGGAGGGTTCCTGAGTCCCAAGCATTCTTCTCCAGGGTTGTCTCTCTAGGTGTCCTCATCTCATTCAAAGTTCAGCTCAGACCTGAACTTGTTTCCTCAGCAGCCGTAACTCGCTGAGTTATTTGGGTTCCTTCTCCCCTTCACGTGATAAAGAGATGGAAAAGTCATGCCTATAATGGAAAACAATGCCATTGAATAGATGTGGGATTTATTTATTTTTAATTACAACTCAAGGCCAGGAAGGAATGAGCAAGCTATCTTCCAGCGCCATCATATAGCTCTGCAAGTAGGAATATATCAGCTACTACCTTTTCCTGGCAAAGCTTGCATTTATTTATTTATTTGCAAATATGGACTATTGCTCCCGTAGCTAATGCTCAGCTACAAGTCAAGCACCCTTCTGCCTGCAGCTTTCCTTCCTTCTATATATGTCGGGGTTCAGAGCAAGGCTATTATTAGCCACTCTGCTTTGTTTTAGGAACAGCTGGATAGTCAGCCAAACAGCCAGATCTGATGACAGATTACTTTATAGCTTTGGGCTGCAATTCCTTCCCCACTCCACTCCCAACAGCTTTTAACAAATGCCGTGGTATCTGCCCTTATGTTTTGTCAATGTGTTTTAAGAAAATCAGCCAGCAAAGGCCTTTGTTAGCTGGCCCATCCTGGCGCAGACTTTCTAGGAATGAGGATGAGTCATCTTGAATGAGATTAGAAATGGAAAATATTGGGGCCAGTAGACAGATAGGATCGAAAGACTGCAGTCGGAGAACTCGCCAGGTTTCCAGTCTGTTCTGATGGTTTTTACAGCCAGCCATAACATAGTTCTGCCTTGAGCTCCGTCCCCCCGTCCCCCCGCAAGCTGTGTTCTGGACTCCAGTCATGTTATTTTGCGAGGGTGTATAGTATACTTCTTCATCCTTTACCTCCCTCTAAGCCTACTCACAAGTAGCTGACAATGTTTGATAATTTGGAATTTGGGGCACTTGTAGATGGAGAGTTCCAGAAACTGACAAGTGCTCTCTTTTTTTGTCTCAGTCTCTCTGATTGAAAGGTTAACTCAATAGTTAATCAGCTGAAACCAACCTAATTGACTAAAGTGTCCAGCTATAGTTCAAATAATTTTCCAGAAACATCCACATAAGTATTCTTTTATCCAGCTGGCTCCATGTTTCTTCAAGTCAGAACCCGGAGACCTCTAATTTTGAGACTGCAATGCCCAGCCCATGGCAGCCGTAAATCAAAGTCACCTGCCATGTAAGAAAAGGCTAGAAAGGGCAAGAATTCGGGAAAAAGAAAGAGACAAGATGAGTCTCCTTGTTGCTTAAAACAAAGTGAGCATGCTCAGGGAACTTGTATTTTTATTATTATTATTATTATTATTATTATTATTATTGTTATTATTTTATCATTATATATTTATTTATACCCCACCTTTTCCCTGATGGGACTCAAGGTACGTTACAAGAACCACTAAAATCATAGAAAAATCAATCGTTGGAATACAATTAAACATCGATAGAATTAAAACTATATACTGTACACATATAAAATCTGTTGATGGTTCCTTATCACATGAACCAGCTTGACTTATTCCTGGCTAGTGATCTTTTTTTATAATTTTATTTATGAATTTTTACAACTTATATATACTTCATACAATATTCATCATTATCTCTTATCCTCAGACCTCCCAGTTCATCTCTCCATGGCGTTCTAGGTAATCTTTCGCTAGCCTCATATTCTATTATTCCAACCCTCAAATCTTCCTTTATTTAATGTTATCTGCTGCTCATATGTTCATTCCTACTTGTAGGTTAAATGGAGTATTATACCCTCTAAGATACTCTTCAAAGCGCTTCCATGTCGGTTTGCATTTCTTGGTACAGAAAGTATTGGTTTGGTGTGTAATTAGTTCAAGAGGGTTCTGGATGCTCTGTGTGAAAGAAACAAGCAGAAGGTTCATGATGTTTGGGTTATACCTTCAGAGAAGCTGGGTACAGCTGACTTAAACTGGTTCTCTTATCTCTTCAGTCAAGGTCATGCTGACTATAAAAGTAAGGCCAGAAGTAGCCCGGGTTTCACTTTCTCTGTCTCTTTTCCTTCTGGTGTGATGTTTTGTACCTAGTATGCTTAGTGTTATGGTTTAGACTTATTACAAGTTATTGTAAGTTTAAACTTGCTGCAACTGGATTTCTTATGGACAGTGCCAATCCTGAATGTATTGGATTTGTGACCTTTATGCTCATTTGCCTTCAGTAGCAGAAAAGCTCTGCTGAATGAAAGAGGCCTCTGGTCTATTTTTTGGGAATCCTGCAACGTGTTTAAGTTTTTACTCTGCTAGCTATATGTTGGAATTTGCTCTGGATCAATATTGAGTAGAATTTCATGACATTCCACTCATTCCTGGCTAGTGATCTTGTGTTGGCCAGAGCAGCGTAGTGGCACATGTGTTGAACCCCACCTGATACCAATGAGTTCAAGACTTCTTGCATGCTTGAACCCAAATCATCAGTTGCTGTGGGGGACTCTGCTTCTACATGCTGTCAACTAAGAATGGCTTCAGGTGTTACGCAGAAAAGACAAGAAAGGAGGGGCAAGGGACATCCTTGCGGTGCATTCCTGTGTATTGTGCAAGGAGAAAACTTTTTCACTCCTTTGCGGGGGGAGCACCTAGAGTCCTTATTTTCACACATCAGTGTCATACATTGTCATAAGGAAAACCTTAAACACGTTGCAGAGTGCCCAAAAATAGACCAAAGGCAATAGTACTTCATTCAGCAGAGCTATACTTGTGCTGAAGGCAAATGTTGCGTAATGGTTATCAAATCCAATGCAATCAGGATTGGCTCAGTGCATACAAAATCCAGTTGCAGCATTTATAAACTTAACTCATAATAAGGCTAAACCTTAGCACTAAGAAACACCACACCAGAAGGAAGAGAGAGAAAGAGAAAAGTAAGATCCAGGCTCCTTTTGGCCCATATTTATAGTCAGGATGACTCTGCAGAATAGAGATAAGAGAACTAGTTCAAAGCAGCTTCCCAGAAAGTATAACCCAAACAATTGTTAACACTGCTGCCTCTGCTTCTCTCACACAGAGATGCTTCTAGTAGTTTCTAGAATTAATCAGAATAGAAAAGAATAGAAAAGATCTTTACACAAGATATCAACACTTTCTGCACTAAGAAATGCACACTGACAACCAGAACTTCAGAAGCACAAGCTTATTTGCACTTCCAACTTTTATCATCCGCTCTTCTACGCCCACCCCCAACTCCCAGCTAGGTACACGATTTGCAGTAATGTGACCCATCAACTAATGTGAGGTAGCCTGAAAGAGAGAACTGGTGTTTGTTTCATGTGTAGATTCCACTGTCAACTCTGCTAGACAGGTGTTGTGGGGTTTTGCATTGCTTCCATGAACAAAAGGGAAGGGGGGGGAGCAATGATAGGGAGCTATGCTTTTCTCAACCACTTTCATCTGCCTCCTATCTTAAGAAACATCCCTACACAGCAACAGACGCAGGCCTACAGTCTGCTTACAGAAGTTGGCCAGTTCTCTTGGGATTTAAACGAGAGATCTGGGGCGCTGGTTAAATCCTGACAGTTTTCTGATGGTAAGTGAGGGCATCTCTGCAGGCTCTGTGCTTCTTACCTGTGGCGCGTTCAGGATAAGATTCCCTCTGGAATAGTATCTGGGACAGTTATATTTCTGACTCATCGGCATTTGTAATTAAACATGGTAATTCTATTCACTGTGGGGCTCGGGGTGTTGCAAATCGCCCTCTTCCCTTTCCCCCCCATTTTTGCGCATTTCATTTCTTTGTCACCATCTGCTGCGAAATGGCTGTTTCTCTTTCGGTGTGCACTTTGCATTGCCATCTGGGCAAAATTATTTGTCCCATTAATTGCGAAAATGTGTGAAGAAGCAAAACAAAAATGCTACTACAAGCCAGCGGAATGTGTGCTAAATGAGATCCAGCCCACTCGCGAGAACATCCACACAGAGCTTGACATTATGAAATGCCTATTTTAATAGCCTCTCTTGCTAATTGGTCTTTGCACAGCGTCGAAAAATAGCTCTCCACTTGACTCTGTCCCACAGGGAGGGCCTGAAAAGATCTGAGTCTTTTTTACAAGATTATAAATATCTTAGCAGGAGCGCTGTCGTACTGTGGCTATCTTCAGGCTCCCACAATCGCTTTCGTGATCAGGAATCTGAGCTTCTAAAAGTGGCTCTCCAAAGGCCTTTGTTACCAAAGCTCTGTGTAGAGAGAAACTTCCCCAAGGGGGAACAGGTGTATCTTTTTATATCCCCACACCTCCCCCAGGCATATATACATCATTAGACCGTTTAAGTCCTTAGCCATCCCATCTCCCAAGGGAAACCTGGGAGCTGTAGTTCTGAACAGGGCTTCCCAAATTATCAGCACCAAACTACAGTTCCCAGTGTTCCATCTTGGCCATTTGAAGGCATGGAGCAGTTAGTGGTTAGTAAGTACAGAGGTCTGTGCTAGAGTTGGCAGAGGCAGCAAGCAGCAGAGGAAAGGAAGACCTGGCAGTCAGACAAGGCCTGCAGGACTTGGACAGCTCCCAGGACTTGGACAACATGCTCCAACCACCTTGTAGCACAAAACCCAGAAACACCATAACCAGACACTGGAGAGACCTGTCAGGAGTAAGCATGGACCAATGGTACCAAATAGTATGGGAAACAGCCCTACTAGAAAAATTAACCAATAAACTGAAACTGACACGGGGACAAACAGAAGAAGACGCCTTTACCCCGGTATGGCTCCCCTTTATCACATACACAGCCCAACAAGACAACGACAATAATCCACCAACAGCATACAAATCAATATGGCGGGTGGTGCTGTGGGTAAAAGCCTCAGCGCCTAGGGCTTGCCGATCGAAAGGTCGGCGGTTCGAATCCCCGCGGCGGGGTGCGCTCCCGTCGCTCGGTCCCAGCGCCTGCCAACCTAGCAGTTCGAAAGCACCCCCGGGTGCAAGTAGATAAATAGGGACCGCTTTCTAGCGGGAAGGTAAACGGCGTTTCCGTGTGCGGCTCTGGCTCTCCAGATGCAGCTTTGTCACGCTGGCCACGTGACCCGGAAGTGTCTCTGGACAGCGCTGGCCCCCGGCCTCTTGAGTGAGATGGGCGCACAACCCTAGAGTCTGTCAAGACTGGCCTGTATGGGCAGGGGTACCTTTACCTTTACCTTTTAACCTGCTCCAAAACACCCACCCACCCCACTCACACACGAAAACAAAGATCACCACAGCCAATCACAAACAAACAAACAACCATACCCTAGGCCAACCCCAACCTCTCTCACCACCAAAGGAACACAAGTGAACAGCACAAGCAACGCTGACACCAAACCCTACATACATTAAGCATAACAGAAACATCGCCATCCGACCCCACCTCCACCCCTTCTTTTTTTTCTCTCCCCCTAATGTTTCAACAAATGAAACGGATTTGTAAAAATGTTACATGGAAAAAATATGAGAGACATTACACTTACTTCTGTAAAACAAGAAAATCTTTAATAAAAAAAAACCAACAACAAAATGATCCTTATGTCGTGGTGAAGGCCTTGAAGACTGTCTCCAGCCCTACTTCCTCAGTGAGTTTCTTTTAAAATACAGCCTTCTGAAACCTGGTGCTTTGCAGATGTTCTAGACAAGTCCCTTCATCCTCAGCCATCATGGCCAGGGATGGAGAGCTGTAGTTCCAAACATCTGGAGGGCACAAGGTTGGAAAAGGCTGCTTTAGGAGATTGCAGTCTGGCACTCTTCTGACACCATGTTTGTGGACTGTTTACCCTCCCAGTTTGATCCCCCACAACAACCCTGCGAGGTGGGTTAGGCTGAGAGGCAGTGACTGGCCCTAGGGCACCCAGCGAGCTTCACGGCTGATTGGAGATTTGAACCCTTGTCTCCCAAGTCCTCGTCTGTAACGGCTACACTACACTGTGTGCTTTGCAATAACATCCATATGCAGGCATAAATACATAATGGAAGAGTTATGCAAACGATTCCTCTAATTAATTAAAACAAAATAAGGCTGTTTTGTCCTGAGCTAACTATGATTGAATCTTTGTTTCGTAAAGCAGAGGTGGGGCTTGAGAGAACACAGAATGAGCTTTCCTATTGCCACTTTTTTAACTCGCTATACTACCATTATCTTACTTTATTGTTTGCTTTAATAGGGTGGGAAGGGTGGTGTGTATGGCTACTTAGTTTGTGGTTTGTTTGTTTTTATAAAAAAAAACCCCTCTTTAAATGAACATTTAGTAAAAAAAAAAAAATATGTGTTGCTAGACTACATCTCCCATAATCCCAGGCCACTGGGCATGCTGGCTGGGGCTGATGGGAGTTGGAGTCCACAATTTCTGCAGAGCCTGCAGGCTCCCTGCCCTATTATAAAGTATAGTGATTATGGGCTAAGTATTTTGCTATATTCTAATATAGGGACGCGGGTGGCGCTGTGGGTTAAAGCCTCAGTGCCTAGGACTTGCCGATCGAAAGGTCGGCGGTTCGAATCCCCGCAGCGGGGTGCGCTCCCGTCGTTCGGTCCCAGCGCCTGCCAACCTAGCAGTTCGAAAGCACCTCCGGGTGCAAGTAGATAAATAGGGACCGCTTACTAGCGGGAAGGTAAATGGCGTTTCTGTGTGCTGCGCTGGCTTGCCAGATGCAGCTTGTCACGCTGGCCACGTGACCCGGAAGTGTCTGCGGACAGCGCTGGCCCCCGGCCTATAGAGTGAGATGGGCGCACAACCCTAGAGTCTGGCAAGACTGGCCCGTACGGGCAGGGGTACCTTTACCTTTACCTTAATATACTACTCCCTTGAGTCCAAAGGGAAAGAGCAGTAAAGTCTTTCAGGAAATGCAATTAAAGCACATTTTCCTGCTTTTACATTCCAGCTTGGTTAGATATACACTTTACGCAAACACACACACACACACACACACACACACACACACACACACACACGTAGAGAGCACATTGTTAACAGCTCGCCTCAAGTGGTTGAAGGCTGAACCTTGAGGGGCACTGAAGTTTTATAGATGTATCTTAAGTTGCATGTTTGGATTGTGGTTCCTGCAATTAGCAGATGAGGTGGGAGATGGGTTTCTGCATTAGACCACTTCCAACTGCAGCTGCAGTTCTTGTACACAGAACAGCAAGCATGCCTGGGAAACAACTAGATTAGAGGAACCTTGTCCCTGGCATCTCATTTAAGATGCATCATTATGTAGTTTGTGCCCCACGGTCTGAAATGTAACAGCCCAGATAATGTTTCATTTATCTCCTCATTTGCTTTGTGTGAGAGTGAGGTTTAGGAAGAAAGAATTTTAGCTATGTGCATAACAGGAAATTGTATACCGAGAGCATCATAGTTGACAAAGGCTATCTGACCTTGAGATGCCAGAGAAGGGGTGGACAATGTGAGCAGAGAACAGAGTAGCCATGTGCAGAACGATAACAAACGACTTTGGGAAAACTTGGAGAAAAGGCTCTCAAACCCATTCCGGTTTGGAAGACAGGAAAAACTCAGACCTTAGTGACTGCTAGCTCTGCCCATGGGAACCCCTAAGTAAAACCAGGCAGAGGTTCTGCTTGCAACCAAGCGGCATATACCGTATTTTTCGCCCTATAGGACGCACTTTTCCCCCTCCAAAAATGAAGGGGAAATGTGTGTGCGTCCTATGGGGCGAATGCAGGCTTTCGCTGAAGCCTGGAGAGCGAGAGGGGTCGGTGCGCACTGACCCCTCTCGCTCTCCAGGCTTCAGGAAGCTCTGCACAACCCTCGGGAGACCGGCGCCACTTCGCGCCTGCTTCCCGATGGCTGAGCAGAGCTGCCTGCAGTCCCGGGGCCAGCGCAGCTCTGCACAGCCATCCGGAGTGGGGCGCGAAGTCGGGCCCGCCTCCCGATGGCTGCGCAGAGCTGCCTGCTGTTCCGGGGCGAGCGCAGCTCTGCGCAGCCATCCGGAGTGGGGCGCGAAGTTGGGCCCGCCTCCCGATGGCTGCGCAGAGCTGCCTGCAGTCCCGGGGCCAGTGCAGCTCTGCGCAGCCATCCGGAGCGGGGCGCGAAGTTGCGCCCGCCTCCTGATGGCTGCGCAGAGCTGCCTGCTGTCCCGGGGCGAGCGCAGCTCTGCGCAGCAGTGGGGAGCGGGGTGCGAAGTTGCGCCCGCCTCCCGATTGCTGCGCAGAGCTGCCTGCTGTCCGGGGGCGAGCGCAGCTCTGCGCAGCCATGGGGAGTGGGCCGCGAAGTTGCGCCCGCCTCCCGATTGCTGCGCAGAGCTGCCTGCTGTCCGGGGGTGAGCGCAGCTCTGCGCAGCTATCCGGAGCCGGGCGCGAAGTCGCACCCGCCTCCCAATGGCTGCGCAGAGCTGACTGCATTCCGAAGCCAGGGGAGACTGGCGCGACTTACCGCTGGCCTCCCTAGGCTTGCGGATAGCAGGCTGTTCTCGGGGCTGGGATTGGGGAAAGCTCGGGCTTCCCCCGCGCCAGCCCCGTGCTTGGGGGGGGGGGGAATAATTTTTTTTCTTTATTTCCCCCCCCCCCAAAAAAAAACTAGGTGCGTCCTATGGGGCGGTGCGCCTTATGGGGCGAAAAATACGGTACATTTTGTTAAATAAAGAATAATAAAATAATTGTTGTGACTCCCGCTCAAGAACAACAGCAAGAGGTGTGTTTCCTTGGGAGTTAAGAAGCTATTCTTTATTCTGACAGTATAAACTCAGGAACAGGAGAAGAGCAGAAATTAATCAAGATGGCCCCGGGTACCACTGGTAAGGCAAACCAATTCAAGCTTCATAGTCCGCTAAAGGCAGTTCATGATTCCAGAATCAGGAGTTGCAGTCTGTGACTGTACAGGTTACACAACACTGTCAAACCGATAGTTGTGTTAATTGAACTAACAAATATACCCACAACGTAACGGGCTGTGTTTAACTATATAAATTCTTTATACATCATATAAACATAACTCTTTTCACATTATCTACTTGAGTAGAAGCAATTAAGGACCAACATTTAGAACAGGAAATACAAACAGATCAGTTCTTCTATATGTAATCTCCAAATAGAAGCTTTTGTGTTCTACATATGTACAAAAGAATCGGTTTTTTTAAACATAATGTCCAAATAGAAGCTTTTGTGTTCTACATATGTACAAAAGATTCAGTTTTTTTAAACATAATGTCCAAATAAAAGCTTTTTGTGTTCCACGTATGTCTTAGCGAATACAAGAGTCAAACGTAACAACTTTAAGGAGCACTACTTGCAAAAGATGAACTTTTCTTTGTAATGTTCCACATCTGCGTTTGCAAAGTATGCAGCTGCTGTATGCAGGTATCAGGCGAAGGATACGAAAGATCTTAACATGTG
The DNA here is from genome assembly GCF_964188315.1 of Podarcis muralis. Lineage (NCBI taxonomy): Eukaryota > Metazoa > Chordata > Lepidosauria > Squamata > Lacertidae > Podarcis > Podarcis muralis. The sequence continues at coordinate 7,708,400 of NC_135656.1, forward strand.
CCTTTGCAAAATATAGTTGTTGTATGCCGGTGTCAGACGAAAAAACTTAAACGTGACAAGGATTCCCGGAATAATACCTTGTTTTGCCCTGTCGGGCTTTGTCAGCCGAGCATACTCATATTTTGTGTATCAGAGACTTGGAACGAGTGACATGGCGATGCTTCAGAGGCCACACCTGAATTTCCTCTTCCCGACTGCTGAGTTTCCCTCCCTCCGTCTGGCATTGAAGGGGGCCTCCTACCCCGGAGCCAAGAAGGAGAGGGCCTGTGAGTCTTCCAGAAGGAGAATCTGAACAGAAAGATCTGGCTCTGAGCGGGAGGACTCTGAGCCACGACCTCTCTCCTCCCACTCGCTGTCCTCACCAGAGTCCTTGGGGATGGCCATGGCAGAAGGGTCTTTAGGTTTTTTCAGGGGCACACAATTTCTGGCCAGTTCAGTGGCTGTAATTTGTGGGCTCCTGCATGTGTCTGCATAAATAAAGAGCTCCTTCCTGCATGCATCAAGTAGATTTGAATGTCACCCAGGAAAGCCAAGTGCGTCACAGAGACACTCCTTATAAAAAATGCATGAGACTCTTATAAAGGCAATTACCTTTCCGCAAGGCAGTGGAGGGACATTACGTGACCCAACGAAGTAATGAAAAACGTGTAAGAGTGGAACACTGTTTTGTCCTGTCAACAAGTGAGGCTACCACTGCCACACACACACACACACACACACACACACACACACAGTAATTGAGCATAGCAAGGAAAAATAATCCAAAATAGGAAATTTAAGACGAAATGTGGATGATAGCAGAAAGAATAGTGACTTTCTTGACCCCCAGATGTTAAAGGTCTGACAACCCTGATTCTTCTTCTTCTTCTTCTTCTTCTTCTTCTTCTTCTTCTTCTTCTTCTTCTTCTTTAGATCAGTTCACATGATCTGTTTTGCCTGCTTTTGGCCCCTATGGGGTAATGAGCCGTTGTCATGGGATCACTTTCCTTTTCATGACGAAACCCATACTCTGTTCGACAAACTGAGCTTGGGAACATGTTAGTGGGCAGCTCAAGGGGTTTTTGCTCCCAGTTCCTGCAAAGATGCCCATGGGAGCAAAAACCCCTTGAGCTGCCCTCCAAAGACTCAACTAGAAATAGCAGGGTTGGGTTAGGTTCGGGTAGGGTCAAAGGAAGAATTGGTGAAAGTGAAATTTGGGTGGGTTAAGCAAGGCTTTTATAGTGCCTTGAAGAAAACAGGCTAAAGTAGATAAAAAGGTAAAGGGACCCCTAACCATTAGGTCCAGTTGTGACCGACTCTGGGGTTGCGGTGCTCATCTCGCTTTATTGGCCAAGGGAGCCGGCGTACAGCTTCTGGGTCATGTGGCTAGCGTGACTAAGCTGCTTCTGGCAAACCAGAGCAGCACATGGAAACGCCGTTTACCTTCCGGCCGGAGTGGTACCTATTTATCTACTTGCACTTTGACGTGCTTTCGAACTGCTAGGTTGGCAGGAGCAGGGACTGAGCAACGGGAGCTCACCCCGTCGCGGGGATTCGAACCACCGACCTTCTGATCGGCAAGTCCTAGGCTCTGTGGTTTAACCCACAGCACCACCCGTGTCCCTGTGCTAAAGAAGATCAACTGCTGTGCAAAGGGCTGTAGCTCATCTGTTTGGCACTCACAAGGTCCCAGGTTCAATCCCAGTAGGGCTGGGAGAGGCCTCTGACCCTGGAGAGATGCTGCCCGTCAGGTGAATAAGTGGCCTGAGTCATTAAAAGGCGGCTTGCTGTGTGGCTCCCTGGCTTGGACCAATGAACGCTCCCATGACCTTTGTGTCTTCCTTTTGCAGTATGTGACCCGCCGAAGGCTGCCACCATCTCTTCCAGCGTTCAGTCATGGACACCGACACCGTGCCCCCACATGAAGCCTCGTTGACAGTTAATGAGCAGGTATGTGCCTCTCATGGACCCCTAATAATAATAATAATAATAATAAAATTTATTTATATCCCGCTCTCCCCAGCTGAAGCCGGGCTCAGGGCAGCTAACAACAATAAAATAGTACAACATTCTAAAATCATTCATTATAAAATTAATTCAAATCAGATTGATGGCAACCATTGGGCTAGAGTTCTGTGAAGAATTACCAAAGGAGGGAGTCAGGCTGTGCCCTGGCCAAAGGTCTGGTGGAACAGCTCTGTTCTTGCAGGCCCTGCAGAAAGATGTCAAGTCCCGCAGGGCCCTAGTCTCTTGTGACAGAGCGTTCCACCAGATCGGAGCCACAGCCGAAAAAGCCCTGGCTCTAGTTGAGGCCAGCCTAACCTCTCTGTGGCCTGGGACCTCCAAGATGTTTTTGTTTGAAGACCGTAAGTTCCTCTGTGGGACATACCAGGAGAGGCAGTCCCGTAGGTACCGCCCTGTCAAAGGGGTGCGGGAGTGGCGGGGGAGTGGAGCTGCCGCTGGCCCAGCGGAGCCTTAGACAAGGTTATCCTTTGTTGTCTCTTTTCAGGTGATTGTGATGTCGGGTCATGAGACCATTCGGGTGCTGGAGGTGGGCGTGGATGCTCCAGTACCTGTGGAGAACGAAGGGAAAACTCTGAAAACTGCATCAGCAACCAGAGAAGAGGCTCCTGTGAGCTGCCCTCCAGAGCCCAGTGAAATGGGAAGGGAAGGGGTAGAGCAAAACCCAACAAAGGCATCGGGAGAGTCAGGTGGTAAGAGGCACTTTGTTCGTTCATTCTTTCCGTCCGCCCTGCTGCCCAAGAGGCCGTGCCGTAAAATAAATTGTAGGTTAAATGGGTCAACAAGGGGGCAACCTACAGGCCTCTTAGTCTTCTTTTTGTGGTATATTCTGCATTAGGAAAAAGTCCAACTCTCTAAAAAGTTAAGGACCCTACAATCTTCATCAGAGGCCCTTCTCTGTGTGCCTCAATCGAGGGCCCAAGTGAATCAATCTTCTTGGTGGTGGCTCCCCATCTGTGGAATGTTTTCCCCAGGGAAACATGCCTGGCACCATCATTGTCAGTTTTTATGAGGCAGAATAACACCTTTTTTAATTTGTCAAGGCCTTGGGAACTTAAGTTAGTATCTGCTTCATCTTTTAGTGAGGTGGGGTAGGACTTGTCCTTATTATGTTGCTGGGTGAGCACTTTAGGAATTTTGTATTGTACTCTGTTTTATTTTATTTTTTTATTTTTTTCCCTTTTTTATTGATTTTAATTCGTTTTGCTACATCAAACATTAAAACAAACGAAAGAAACATACATAACACATACACACAAAAAAGAAATACATTAAAAAGAAAAATAATAATAAAGAAAACAAAAGAAAAAACATCTCCTAACATAAGATACCAACAAATTAGGTTACATTTACTAAATAACACACAACACTAATTGACTTCCCTTCATCTCGGTTTCAGAATATATTATATGATTTTGTATCTGCAGTTTCTGTTCCTCAAAAAACTCTTTACATCACAAGTGTTATGTCACACCTACTGTGATTTTTAGATTTTTTTACCTCTGTTTCCATGTATGTCATAAATTTATTCCATTCTTTGTTAAACTTTATGTCTTTTTGATTTCTTATTTTCTGTGTCATTTTTGCCAATTCTAAATAATCAAATAGTTTGGATTGCCACTCTTTTATAGTTGGGATTTTTGATGTCTTCCAATTCTGCGCTATTAGAGTTCTAGCAGCCACTGTCGCGTACTGAAAGAGTGTTTGATCTTCCTTTTTGATTTCCTCTCCAATTATCCCCAGCAAAAAGGCTTCGGGGTATTGTACTCTGTTTTAAATGATCTGCTTTTTCATCCTGCCAGTTTGTATTCTATCTAGTCACTTGGAGACTTTTTAATGTAAAATGACTATCAAATGTAAGTAATCATAATAAGCAATGCTTCCCTAGCTGATGAGGAAACATGGAGCACGTGAAAACATGAGGGACATTCTGCCAGCAAGGAGCACTTGAGGGGAGTGGAAACCCAGCTATTAACTCCCAGCTTCCAGAGGTTAGGCCAAAGGATGAGTAGTTTCTCCAGCCGAAATCACTTGCCAATGAGCTTGCACACTGCCTGCTGCCAGTTGGTCCATCTCTAGGTCTTGGCCCACCATGTGGGAGTGGAGGGTTCAGGCAGCAGAGATGGATAGAAGCAAGTGGTTGCAAAGTGTGTGGGCTGGGCAAGATGCCAAAGCCAGGAACAGACAAGTTGGCAAATGCAGAAGGCGTCTGGGTAATAGGGATAGTCTGGAAGACATGGAGGACCAAGTGCTTTCTCTAGGCAGTGAGTTGTTCAGACTGGAGAACAGTAGGACCCCTGCAGGTTATCTAGGCAAAAGTGGAAGGTAATTTGTTTCCTCCTAAGTTTCTTGCTAGAAAAATTCTACCCAGATTCTTCACCTAAGAGGCCTAAGGTGCCTGCTGTTCCTTTGTTGGGGGCCAGATTTAAATGGGTGGACCTATCCACACACTGTTCCCTGCAACTGGGCTTCCTAGTTAAATGGGGCCCTCACCTGGTATGTTGGCAGTGTTAGCATGGTTCTTCTGATGGGTACCACAGTCACCGTACGGTTAGCACAGGTTTGACTCAAATAGCTATCATTAAGAAAAATGAGTCGCTTTGCAAATTCTCTAATCATTTGTCCTTTGCGTGTGAAGCAGGTGCCCCCAAATTAAAGAAGAAGTAGTAGCGAACATTTTAAATAGGATCCCTTACTACAATGCCCCCGGAAATCTACGGTCCTCCAAATATTATTAATCAACTTATAGTTTACTTTTTAAATTGACTGCCCCATTGATACCCCACTGTGATGCCAAAAGGTCTTTGTGGCTTCTGCTCAAGCCCTCCCCCTCCCAAATTGGTCTATTTTAGAAAAAAATTAATGTTTTTTTTCCCCTCTTTTAACTGACGAGACCTGCAGGTCCCATGCTATAGTTTTCCCACTTCCAGATTGAATCCTTTAAAAAAAAAAAAATGACAACACCCATTTTTACACTTTGGTGATGCCCACGTTTACGTTTTGGCCACATGCACTTTAAAGGACAATTGGAGTTGGAGGCACGTGGGCTACGCCCCCCCCCTTTCTCTGCCTGCCATTATCCTATTTCCAAGTTCCTTCCCTGAATGGCTCTTCCTTCTGTAAAGGGCGGTTTCATGCCATGCTCACGAGTGCTACCTCCATCTCCACTTGGCCCAGCATTCTGTGGGTATCACCCGAACGGGTAAACAAAACGAACTGTTTCCTCTTGTCTCCAGGTGAAGTAAAGGCATTACCTGAAATAACCCCTGCACCTATCCCAGGAATCGTCCCCTTCAGCCAAGTGACAAGCCAGCAAACACAAACTCTAACGCCCGTCACACTGCAAGCTGCACCGCAGGTAACTTACCTTACAGTTCTTTTGTTGGGCACGTGGGAGGAAGAAGCCTATTGGCCACTGAACAGAGGAAATGGTGCATTTCAATTTCTGCAACAGTGTGGGAGTTTCCACCTGTGCCTTGGAAGAGCCAGGTGTGGACACATCCTACTTATGTAGAAGCAGAGTTGCCAGAAATCCCTTGGCTTGGGGGATTGTAGAGCAGAATTCCCAAACTGACTGTGAAGTTGGCATTTGGTGTGCATAGAGCACTCTGGGGCCCAGGTGTTCTAGGATCAAGAATGCACATTCTGTTCTATGGGGCTTTGATGCTCTCAAATGGGTTCCTGTTTTCAAAGTGTTCCATCTGGCCAGACTTTGTAGAAATCAAATGCACTCTTCCAGTGTTTACTGGCAGGGATCTGTTTCTTAGCTTGTGCGAAGCGCTGTGGGGCATATGCAATGCAGCTCTGGGCCATGGGTCTGTTCAGGGTCTCACACAGTAAAGAACTTATCGCTGTTAAGGGGGATCTCCTCCTTGTCCTGGAAAACCTGGGTTCCAAAGCACGTAGGCATTTTGTTCACTGCAAGCTTATATGGAGCAACAATTTTTGTGAATAAATTGTTCTCTCCCCCAGCCCCCCACCATAATCAAAGGGGGCTAACCATCTCCAAGCCGGAGAAAACTAAAGGCATATGCTGAGGGCCTTTCCACACAATCAGCTTTTTTTGCTGAATAAATGAGCATTTGTTACCGAATTTGATGCACACAGTCCTCCTCCAAGGTTGCATTTTTTGTTGTGGGCATATCACATTTTCCCAGCATTTAATCTGCAGTATTACCAGGGGGGTGGGGTGGGGGAATGGGGTTGTGCAAGAGTCAGCTGTTAGGCATTCTGTGCTATTATTAGTGACGCAATTCCCTCCAGCACCAGAACCACCGCTCTGGCTCACATCATTTTGTAAATGTCTATTTATTTTAGGAAAATCTAATTCCTCCTGGTAGTTGTCCTCTCCTTCGTTATTCAATGCAAAACATGCCCTCAAGCCTACAAGCCACTTTTCCCTGGGCCATTTTTTGAAATTTAAATTGTTGGTTTTAAATTATCTATTTTGTTGTTGTTATTATATTTCAAACAGGTCCCTATGGGTCTTGGGTTCTTATGCACCTCACAGTTTGCAAACAAGAGTTTGTAGCAAACCAGAATTTATTTGTTTTTTAAAAATAAAATACTATAATACTAGTTTTATTCTCAATGGTCATATGCATTTAAAGTTTTAAACATTCTTTTCCTGGTGAAAGTAGATTTCCTTTTCCCCACTTATTATGGCCTCTTGAAGGAAAAGAAAAATATCCTTGAAAAAGGATTTAAAAATTCAAAATACCTTGGGCCATTTATAAAAGCATAAAACTGCTCTTCTGTGTTTTTTTAATCTTTTCCTGTGTTTTTGTCCTCCATCGCACACACATGCAGCAAGACAAGGCAATGCAGTCCTTCCATCTACTATATTGGAATGAGATATCATACTTATTTGCATTGGGACTTGGGGAGCTATCACCTACTTCATAAAATGCAATTGAATCGTGCTTCATTTGATTGTGTGGAAAGGCCTTTAGTGCTGATGTCAGCAGGAGAGATTCAATGCTCAATCATCTTCTTCCCTGCTCTGGGCATTAGCCACTTAGAGCAAGAGTTCCCAGCCGCTGCACATTTTGTGGATGCTGCAATGTCCACAGAGAGGCAAAAGACTGAGGCAGAGGTACCTGAGACTGAGATGCTTTTCTAGGCAGGAGGCTTTGTATTCAGGTGTGCTCACACCACCCAGCTCTTTTCTAAGATGAGTACAGAGGAGCTCTCCTTCCTTGCTCCTCTTCCCTTCTGAACCCTCTGCAGTGCTGTTTGCAGCGGGTGGCGCTGTGGGTTAAACCACAGAGCCTAGGGCTTGCTGATCAGAAGGTTGGTGGTTCGAATCCCCGCAATGACGGGGTGAGCTCCCATTGCTCTGTCCCAGCTCCTGCCAACCTAGCAGTTCGAAAGCACGTCAAAGTGCAAGTAGATAAACAGGTACCGCTCCGGCAGGAAGGTAAACGGCGTTTCCGTGCGCTGCTCTGGTTCGCCAGAAGCGGCTTAGTCATGCTGGCCACATGACCCGGAAGCTGTACGCCGGCTCCCTCGGCCAATAAAGCGAGATGAGCACCACAACCCCAGAGTCGTCCGCGACTGGACCTAATGGTCCCTTTACCTTTACCTTAAAGCAGCAAGCCGGAGTACTTAAAGCGATTAGATTTAATTATTTATCTTTATTAAATTTTTATATTGCCATTCTTCCGAGGATTCCAGGGCAGTTTACAATATAAAATCACAAAAATACACACCACAGTAACAAACAGTAAACCCCACCCACCCCGTTTAAAAGGCCGTAGATTGTTTAATTCACCAAAGGCCTGGGAGAAGAGGAATGTCTTTGCCTGGAACCCAAAGATATCTAGCAAAGGTGCTAGGCAATCCTCCCTGGAGAGAGCATTCCACAAGCAGGGAGCCACCACAGAAAAGGCCCTTTCTTGTATGTCTGCCCTCCGGACCTCTTGCGGAGGATGCACACAAAGAAGGGCTTCAGATTATGATCGCTGGGCCTGGGGCGGCTTGTATGCAGAGAGATGTTCCTTGAGGTGTTGTGATCCTGAGCCCCTCAGGGTTTTATAGGTCAAAACCAGCATACTGAATTGGGCCTGCAAACTAACTGGCAGCCAATGCAGTCAGGCCAGGATTTGCATTACAGTATATACTTAAACTGTTTTGCCCCTGTGAGCAACCTGGCCGCTGAATTCTGCACCCGCTGAAGTTCCCGAACTTTCTTCAAAGGCAGACCCACATAAAACATACTGCAGTAATCTAACCTAGAGGTTACCAGAGCATAGACGACAGTAGTTAGGCTATGCCAGTCCAAATAAGATGGGCCACCAGCCGAAGTTGATAGATGGCACTCCACGCCACTGAGGCCGCCTGAGCCTCAAGCAACAGCCATGGCTCCAGAAGTACCCCCAAGGTATACCTTTATCAAGAGCAGGCAATTTTCCAGCTAGCCGGTCTAGGGAACCACTCGCTAACAGTGCCTCAGTCTGCAGCTAAGTAGATCTGTAGATAGTAGATCCCAAGATCTGCTACAGAGCTTCATGGGGAGCAAATCCAATATTGCTTGCAGTGAATATTTCCTTGTGGAACATTGCAGGGAGTGTTCTCTTAAGGAAGAACTGCCACACCTACAGGTGGAGCAGCATTCAATGACTCCGCCAAGGATGTGGTACAACCGCGCCAACTTTCCCCAGGACATATCCCGGGAGAAATAATTGGCGCCAACGCATCCTTAAAATGGCTGCGCTTTACTGTGATTGCTACAAGGCATTGTGCTTTGGGTGGGTGGGGGGAGGGGAGCTGATAACAGATGCAGCCTAGAGCAATTTGTCAGGACTGTGAAAATGTCCCCATCTCGCTTGAACGTTGACTTTGCAACCAGCCCCCACCTGAGTGCCACAGAGCTGGGTCTGCCCAGCTGCTGGCACGGGGCAGAAAGCCGCACACAGCACAACTCAGGCAGGCGTCTCCTGGCTGGGCTGGGCCTCCTGTGGGCTTGCTAACGTGGCTGCTGCTGCTGCTGCTGCTGCGCTGATGCTGTCTGCAGTGGCGTTGATTTCTTTTTTCCCTTTTCTTTTTTAAATCTTGTTTACTTTTGCAGGTCTTGACTCAGGAAAACTTAGCAACAGTTGTGACAGGCGTTATGGTTCCAGCAGGGGCAGTTACTCAACCTCTTCTTATCCCCATCAGTATTGCAGGTCAAGTGGCAAGTCAGCAGGGGCTGGCTGTGTGGACATTTCCTGCAGCAACGGTTGCTGCCCTCCCAGGACTGACGGCTGCCTCTACTACTGGGGGAATTTTCAAATCACCTATAGCCAATTTGCAAGGTAACAACAGCTTCTTAGAGGGTCTCTCCTTGTGACAGTGACCATTCAGTGCTCGTGCAGAACCAGAAGCCCCCTTGCTCTGCGGAGGCCCAGAAATACTTTGCGTTCTTTAAGGAACGCAGTATTGCTCTAGGAGTAAACAGAAGGTGGAGGAGCAGGGGGTTAGTTTAAAATAACACAATGTGGAAGGGGGGGTAGTTTAAAAAGAGCCATTGGCAATATTTCCATTTCCATTATCTTAGAAGGAAGGGTGTGAAGCATGTTTTGCAGCAGGGTTGCAACCAAAGTCATGCCCTTCCAGGTGTCGTTTGACTACTGCTCCCATCATCCTTTCTCATTAGCTATACTGGTAGGGGCTGATGGGAGTTGTAGTCTATGGGCTAGTGCTTTTTTTACTGTATATTAGTGACCATTGCTCTGATCCACGTTCTGGAGCACCCTGTTGAGTTCATCTGCTAGTTTTAGTTGAGCAAACTAGATAACATTTTCATATCTGTTACCTCTTCTGAAATGAATGAGGGATCCCCTGGGAGCTGAGGGCCTCCATCAAAGCGGCCCCCGGCCAGGTACGCAGCAAATTCAGTAGCAGTCCCTGAGCATGTTCAGTAGATTACAGTGCAGTGTGTCTAGTCAGTTTCAGAGCAGCCGATTCCATTCTTGTCTCCCAACCCCCCCAACCCCATTTCATTTAAGAGAGGCTGTTGTTCCAGTCAGTGGTTTTATCTTTTTATTTAACCAATTTACAGACTGCTTCATAGCTTAAAGCCATCCAAATGGGCAGAATGAAAAGAAATGATCAAACCTGTAATTCTAGCACTTGGGGGGGGGGGCACCCAAATTATACATTTGGAAAGTTGATGAATTGATATTTGATTTGGTATTGTGATTTGATACGGATAAAATGAGGCTTATTTTGGTTTCTTGTAATTGAAAGCTAATAAAAATTATTATTTTTAAAAAGCCATCAGAATGGCGTACAAGGTAAAAACTGGATAAAACACACAAACACGGGTTCTAAAAACAATAAAACTGTTTTAGAAAATTATAAGGTCAATAACGCAATTTATTCCGAAAGCCTTCTTAAACAAAAATCTCTCCAGTGAGCACCTGGGTCCCTGTCTCGGTTTGGCTGGTAATTGATTCCAGAGAGCTGAAGCTGCAACACTAAAAGCCTGATTTCTAGTACAAGCTAGGTGTACCTCTGGGCACATGGTGCTCTCAGCAGTGCCCCATCTGATGAGTGCAATTGCCTGCACAGATAAATGGGCAAGGTGGGCTCTTAGATACCCTGGTACCAAGTTGTATGTATGAGAATAACAATTAATGAGAAGAGGGTACTAAGGCAGGGACGCTTAATGAAGAACATATGGTCACAGCAGTATTACTTCTGTAGGCACATCTTGTCATCGGTGGCCCGTTCAGGAGCCTGTGATCTGAAGCCTCCTGGTGGCTGTAGAAGCTATCGATTGAGACAGCTGCTACAGCAACTGTGAGGCTTCCAGAAAGCCCTGGCTTTATCTTGCAGTAGGGGAGAGCAAGGAAGATGCAGTGATACAGATTTCTGTGTAACACACAAACTTTCATATTCTTAATTTGGATATGATAAAAGATGCTATCTCATCTTTTATCTCAATCCTGTGCAGCTGCAGCAGCAATAGTCTGGATATAAAACACCTGCTCTTTCCTTTAGCTTTACCGCTTTCCTGCTTTACAGCACAATCCTATACGTGCATACTTAAAAGTAAGCCCCACTGTGTTCAATGGGACTTACTTCCAGGTAAGTGTGTATAGGATCGCGGCCTTAGATGTAGAGGTGTAACTTCATGGATTGAAGCAACCAGCAATGTGACCGTTTTGATTTACAGGGCAGGAGAAAGAATGGCAAAGCATAGCGGCGATATTGAGTGTTCTTGTCTTGCTCCCACAGCTGCCGCAGTGCTGAACACGGCAATACAAGCCCCTTTGCAGCCAGCCCAGCCTCTCCAGGCGCAGCAAACAGTCCAACCGCGGCCACCAGCCCAAACACAGACTGTGTTCCAGCCTCAGGCTCAGCCAGCCATTTTGCCGCAGCCGGCCGCAGCATCCACACCACCTGTCGCCAAGCCCTTGGAAACGCCAACCCAGATCACAGTTCAGCCAGCAGGATTTGCCTTTAACCCTGGAATAGTAAGGAGCTGGAAGCATCGCTGAAGAGCTAGCTCAGAAGATTGGGGATGGGGGAAGGAGGGACAAGTTCTCAATGGGCCCACAGATCCTTCCGATCTCCTCTGAGGTCTGCAAGGAGTGGGGAGAGGTCAAATGTAGTTTGGCGCTAAGGCTACCTGTCTTCTGATGTTTACAGAGAGGACGTTCTTTCATTATATGCTTCCATTGTAAACATGAGCAGCAACTTTTGGGGGGGTTCCTTTAAATACTGAACAAATACCATGGGGTTGTACCCAATGGTTTTTTATATTGTGATTCTATGTTGTGAACCACCCTGAGATCTACGGGTATAGGGTGGTATACAATCAATCAATCAGTCAATCAATCAATCAATCAATCAATAAATAAGGACTTTGTGTTAGCAGAAAACAGTCTCGTGCAAGTTGCTGCAGCATCCAGAGTTGCTTCTGGGGCTTGGGGGAGCCACTGGAGCAGTGTGAGATGTAGCACAGAGGGCTTCAGTGGAGGAGGGTGGGAGTTGGTGAAAACTGGTTGCACTACTGTGCCGGGACAGGCACTTTCCACTAGTGCAGGGATCAGCAACCTAAGGCCCATGGGCCAGAAGCGGTCCGCGAAGGTCCTTTGACCGGCCCACGAGCCGCCACCGAACCGAGCCGCCCACTCACGCACTGTGCTAAACCAGGGCAGGGACTTGCTTCCGCAGCACCGGAAATCGCGTCGACGCAGATGCCGGAAATCGCATCTGTGCACGCGCAGACGCTGAAAATCGTGGGTGCACACACAAGCAATCTGACCCACGGAGGGATCTCCGCGGGACCGATCCGGCCCAGGCAAGATAAACCTTGCCGACCCCTGCACTAGCGCAAAGCCATCCTTGGAATCAACCCATGAATCCATGTCGATAAGAAAGACTGACCCACCTAGACCAGCATCCTGGTCTCACAGTGGCCAGCTAGATGCCTGTCAGCATCTCTGACATAAACTGCCCATCACAACCCGTCTTTGGTCTTAATTCAGAGTGGGTGACTTAATGCTTGACTAGCTGCTTCAGCACCCAGAAAACATCTTTGCCCTTGAACAAAGCGCATTGGAAATAGTGGTGTAGCAACTTACAGGTAGCAACACTTTAAAGTCGTTTTGTGCTTTCAGTGTGGTAATAATGGATAGGGCAGCTACTCTGGTCAGCCAGCAAGCCAGGTGCTGATTGCAATACAAACAGACCTCTTCATGAATGCTCAGTATTCTTGATAAGGGCTTCATAATAATGGATTGCTTAGACTGGGACATCACATGCACAATACTGAAAAAGGAGAGGAGGCAGCTAAGGCAGAGAGATAAGTCTCACTGTTAATGAGAATGCAGAGTAATTCAATCCTTGGCTTCTGTTTTCTCCTGCAGATCAGTGCGGCTTCTCTGGGAGCCCAAACTCAGCTCCTCAGCTCCCTGGCTGCTACACCAGTAATTGCAAACACCATTCCTAGTGTGCAAGGGATAACTGGACAGATCCTGACCAATGCTCAGGGACAAGTAAGTGTCATTTGACTCCAGAACCCAATCAAAGCCACAGTAGATCTGGACCTATTGCACTACTAAGGGGCACAGGAATGGGTGTTAAGTGACCTCCTATTTAAAGAAAATACAGTGTTTTCTTAAATGTTTTATTTGTTTATGTAACCTTTAGTTTCACTATTCTTTGATCAAGGCAGCTTACAAGCAGTGAAAAACTGGCAGAAGTGAAAAGGCTGCTGGGGTGGAGTTTTAATTGTTGGTGTTCTCTGCTTTTTTTGTGGGGGGTGCTGTGGTTTAAACCACCGAGCCTCTTGGGCTTGCCGATCAGAAGGTTGGTGGTTCGAATCCCTGCGACAGGGTGAGCTCCCATTGCTCGGTCCCAGCTCCTGCCAACCTAGCAGTTCAAAAGCACGCCTCCCCCAAAGTGCAAGTAGATAAATACTCTGGCAGGAAGGTAAACAGCGTTTCCGTGCGCTGCTCTGGTTTCGCCAGAAGCGGCTTAGTCATGCTGGCCACATGACCCAGAAAAACTGTCTGCGGACAAACGTCAGCTCCCTCGGCCAGTAAAGCGAGATGAGCACCGCAGCCCCAGAGTCATTCGTGACTGGACTCAACTGTCAGGGGTCCTTTACCTTTACCTTTTTATTCTCTGTTTTAAACCACGCTGAACTATTTTTGGCTGTGAACACACATTTAAAGCATCACAATAAGGGGGAAAATATGATGTGTAAATGTGCACAAGTTTGACTCAGCCCTTGAGAGGTTGAAAGTCTCCCTATTCTGCAAACTCTCTCTCCCCCCCCCCCTTTTGTTTCTCATAGCACTCTCACTTTTGTCCTGCCGTCCTCCAACCCTGCAAAGGCGAGAGGGAGAGATTTGAGAACCTTTGCACTGCATCCCTGATGCATCTTTCCTTCTCCTCTCTTCCAGGTCATTGGGACTCTTCCGTGGGTGGTGAACCCAGCTGGAATTGCCACAGCCAACGCCGCCCCTGCTACATTGCCGGCCCAGAACCTACAGCTGCAGGCAGTGACGCCGCAGCTGCTTTTGAATGCCCAAGGCCAGGTCATTGCCACCTTGGCTAGCAGCACCATCCAGACAGCGACAGCGGCAGCTGTTAGAAAACCTAGCACGCCCGAAACTCCAGCAAAGAGTGAGGTGAGCTTCAGCTAGCAAGGACAGCTGATTCTTAGGGGAAACCACTGGCGGACTCTGCGGCAGAAGTATAGCAAGTGGGCATGCATGGGGCACCCATATAAAGGGGGGAGGAAATGAACACATCAGACTGGATCCTAAAAACCACTTACAGGAGTTAAAAAGCCTTTCAGGAGGCTGGGTTATGGTGTGGGTAATTAAATAATGACACTTGAGATTCTGGTGACCTGCACCCTTGTTGGCTCGGCGGTTGAACTGTATGAAACGACTCCATTGTAAAGTGTCATCTGAGGCAGTACAAATATTAAGGGCACTACGAATAAATGTTTGTGTCAATCTGTGACGACTCATATGTACATGCCAGTCAATGGTGTTAGCCATCACTGGGTGTTGCAGTTATTCATTGACGCAACGTGTGAGCGTGAGGCAGGTTCACATAACCTCATCCTGAGTGACGGTCAAGACAGACGTCGTTTTTTTAGAACCAGTGGGTCACTTTAGCAACACCCTCACTGCATTCGAACTGAGTGCGCCTTTTCTTCGCAAGACAAAGCTCTGGAAAAACAGACTCTCCTAGTTTTGCAGCTGAAGGCAGATGTGCATGGCACTGATTGGCTGCTGCCTGTGGTGTCACTAAAAAGCACATATCCACCGCCACCCCAAGGTCCCTTGAACAGATTTTCAGTTTTTAAATAATGTTTCTTTTTTAATAATAATAAAAAACCACAACGCTAGGACAGAACAGCAAAAGAAAGATGGTTATCCCTCTGGAAGCCTGAGGGAAGGGGCAAAACTATTGGCTGAGCTGATGTTTTGATTTGCCTGACTGCCGTTTCAGTAGTGAGAAGATGCAGGGTTCGTCCTGCAGGTCAGAGACTTGCTGTGACATATGTTTATATCACATCTGCTTTCATTCTAATTTGTATCAGAGGGGACAGGGCTTCCAGGTGGAGGAATATAGCTTTTGCTCAAGCAGTATGCATTGGGCAAAATTAGCAAATGACAGGCATATTAGTTTGCATGATTCCGATTGTGTTTTTGATCTTCCTTGAGTCACCAGGACTGCACACAGTCCTTGCAAATTACCATATTTTTCGCTCTATAAGACGCACCAGACCACAAGACGCACCTAGTTTTTGGAGGAGGAAAACAAGAAAAAAAATATTCTGAATCTCAGAAACCAGAACAGCAAGAGGGATCGCCGCGCAGTGAAAGCAGCAATCCCTCTTGCTGTTCTGGCTTCTGGGATAGCTGCGCAGCCTGCATTCGCTCCATAAGACGCGCACACATGTCCACTTACTTTTTAGGAGGGAAAAAGTGAGTCTTATAGAGCAAAAAATACGGTAGGTTTGTTCATCAAGCCATGCCCCACAGCTCATGAAAACCCCCAGTCTCTGATTTAAAAACAAACAAACCACTTTCTTAACGTCACTCTCTTTTGCTGCCTTGCCAGGTCCAGCCAATTCAACCCGCCCCAACTCTGCCACAGCCAACCATAGTCATTGCAAGCCCACCCCCTGCATCCAAGCTAGCTTCTGCTCCTGTCCCCATCACCTGCTCAGAGACTCCGACTGTCAGCCAGCTGGTTTCCAGTAAGCATCTCTGCGACCCCTTTGGCTTTGGAGGCAGGTGGAGGGGGGGCTGGTAATGGGAAGGGGTTCACGGTCCAGCCTTACGGCCGGCTGCGGTGGGTGCGCAAGCCGCAGTTTCCTCTGGAAATTAGGAAGTGCCCGATTTGTGTGGCGAGAAGGCATTGCAACCCACGATGCTGAAGCTAGGCCAGTCTGCGTCTGGTCACTGTCCACCTGGGGACCGCAGGGATGTTGCCTTGGGTTCCATGATGCCAGAAAGGTGGGATAGGAATGTAATAAAAATTAAGACACCTGCACAGCTCTCTTAGCCTGAAGAAGAGGCTGCTTAGCCTGAAGAGGCCTCTTGTCAGCATTAGCCTTTAGGTGCTGCAACACAGCAGCAGCAGCAACACCCTTCTCAAGGCTCTTCTCCTGGCTTCCTGCCTTGTGCTGTAAGGTGTCCACGTGTCTGTTCCACTCCTCCGCCAACTGCAGTGGACAGCATTTGTTGTGTGCTTGGCTGCAGGAGCCGCAACTGCATAGGGTTAGGATTTCCCCATGTACCATGACATGGGCATAAATTGCATCTCCTTACTGGTCCATTTTTTATTTTTTACTTCTTAGAGCCTCAGCCTCCAAACAGCGGAAGTGACGAAGACGGGATCAACCTGGAGGAGATTAGAGAGTTTGCCAAGAACTTCAAGATCCGGCGCCTATCTCTGGGTCTAACGCAGACCCAGGTGGGGCAGGCGTTGACTGCTACCGAAGGACCCGCGTACAGCCAGTCGGCTATATGCAGGTGAGATGGATGTTGCTGTTCCCCAGGGCTCCTTCATCCATTACATCTCCACTGTGTCTGTGCGGTTGCCGCGCAGTCATGGGATCCAGTATTGGGCATTTGAAATAAATGGTGTACCTGCCTATTTCCCAGCCCCTTTGAATCCACCCTTAAAATGTAACAGTGGGATCTCAAGGTAATCTGCTTGCAACCCATCAAATAATGGCCAGTTATCGGATGGCCATGTGCCTTGCCTTCACTCCACGAACACTGAGAATGCTGAATCATCCTCTGTCTCCAGCCTCATTGGCTTCCCCCAGCCTTAAAAGTACAGTAGTACCTTGGTTCTCAAACTTAATCCGTTCCGGAAGTCCGTTCCAAAACCAAGGCGCGCTTTCCCATAGAAACTAATGCAAAATGGATTAATCCGTTCCAGACTTTTAGAAACAACCCCTAAAAGAGCAATTTAACATGAATGTTACTATCTAACGAGACCATTGATCCATAAAATGAAAGCAGTAAACAATGTTCTACAGTCACACAGTCAATCAATCAATCAATCAATCAATCAGTAGCTGAATTACTGTAGGTTCCACACAGTCACAAAAACAAAACAAAAAATCCGCAAAAACAAAAATGCAAAATAATTAGCAAAAACAGACAGACCTCAGCGTAACACTCAAAATGGAAGTGTGGCACTCAAAACGGAGCACATTCAGCTTCCGGAAAACCTTCACACACTTACTTCCGGGTTTGCAGTGTTTAGGTTCCAAGTTGTTTAAGTACCAAGGCGTTTGAGAACCAAGGTACCACTGTATTTGAAAGTATTTAAGAATATATATAGAGAGAGAAAAAGAGTTTTCATTTATACTTTATTTATACTGGTTTATTGAATATTTACAGATAAATTGCAAACAGATAAAAACATTAGCAGGATTATTGTAGTAATCTGGAGTTTCATAAGGGTATATATTTAAAGTAGATAATTAAATGAGCAAATTAAATTACCGTATTTTTCGCCCTATAGGACGCACCGGCCCATAGGACGCACCTGGATTTGGGGGGGGGAATAAAGGGGGGGAAATTTATTTTTCCCCCCCAGGCGCGGGGCTGGGGCGGGGGAAGCCCAAGCTTCCCCCGACCCCAGCCCCCAGAACAGGCAGTTCTCCGACCCCTCTCGCTCTCCAGGCTTCAGCGAAAGCCTGCATCCGCCCCATAGGACGCACACACATTTCCCCTTCATTTTTGGAGGGGGAAAAGTGCGTGCTATAGGGCGAAAAATACGGTAATTTGGATATGCAGAAGATATTTTAAAAATTAAGGAAACGCAGAAAGAGGGGGAAGGAAGTCTAACTTTGTAAAGTTAAATTGATTGTAAAACTAATGAAATGTATAAACTTGAAAAGTGTTTAAGAGTATTTTAAAGGATTTGGGGAGTTGAAAGGTTAAAATTTATAAAGATTGAATAGGTTAAGAAATGTTTAAAAGTCCTTAAAATGAGTTTTAAAAGCCTGTAGGTAACTGCCAAGGATGCCACGGTGGGGGTTGCTGCAAGGCTCCCTTAAAACTGATTTACGATGCTGGCTCCTGAGGGTTGAGGGGACACATAAAAGAGCCTTTTCCCTAATAAAAGAGAAACCAAGAAACCAACAAGCAATCCCAGTCAAACCACTAAAAAAATAGCCTATGGAACTCAGCTGAGCACACCCTACCTTGGCACCATCTTGATGGGAAGTCCCCAAATGGCACTGGCAACCTTGTCAGACCATCAGATGGCCATAACATTCTCCCCCCCCCCCCCCATTTTAAGAAAATATTCCCATTTTGAGTTCTGCTCTGGGTTAAAGGGTTGGTGCCCCATAATGGAGGGGAAGAGCAGTCTAGCCAGGCACATAGGAAGCTGCCTTCTACTGAGTCAGACCATTTGGCCCACCAAACTCAGTACTGTCTACACGGACTGGCAGCAGCCCTGCAGGGTTTCAGGCAGGGGACATTCCCAGCCCTACTCTTGAGACGCCAGGGGGACTCAAGCCGGGACCTGTAGCATGGAAAGCGCATGTTCTGCACCATTCAGGTTTCGGTAGGAACTCTCAGTGCTCTTCAATGGTCCTTTGCTGGCTTTTCAGGTTCGAAAAGTTGGACATCACTCCCAAGAGCGCCCAGAAGCTGAAGCCCGTGCTGGAGAAGTGGCTGAGCGAGGCCGAGCTGCGGAACCAGGAGGGCCAGCAGAACCTGATGGAGTTTGTGGGCGGCGAGCCGTCCAAGAAGCGCAAGCGCCGCACGTCTTTCACGCCGCAGGCCATCGAGGCCCTCAACGTCTACTTTGAGAAGAATGCCCTGCCCACGGGCCAGGAGATCACGGAGATCGCCAAGGAGCTCAACTACGACCGGGAGGTGGTCCGGGTCTGGTTCTGCAACCGGCGACAGACTCTCAAAAACACCAGCAAACTCAACGTCTTCCAGATCCCTTGATCTGGCGTCAAGCCTCTTGCGTACCCTGTGCGTTGCTGGTGTGAGCACTTTGTGGTGAATATTTCCCTGCACATGCTGACCCTTTTGACAGTAAAGACTGGAGCGGAAGGCGTGAGATACGGGGGTTTCCTCTGGTTTCGATGTGTCCCGGCCTTTCCCCACCCCTCACATGACCCAAATCGTGTAAATGTCAGCCGTGTCCCTTCCTTCCTGAGTGTTGTACTGGAGCTGTGAAGGGTTTTAGTAATACATACGCATTTAGCTTCTTTCTGTGTCAGACAAAACATTATCAGGGTTTTGGTTTTCTGAAGGACTTCCTGTGTTTTTTGTTTTTTTAAAAAGATAGCGTTAGGGATGGCAGCAGAATAGCACCCACCAGAAATTCCTGTTTCATTTCAAGGAGAATGTGTGAAACCCTATTTCACTTCAACCTATTTTCATGGACACTTTTATCTCTTCATATCTGGTAACAGGCCCAGTTTAACAACATCTGCGCAGAATAGTGGCATAATTTATATCTCCTTTTTCTTGTGAATATTATTATTATACAGAGCACTATTAAACTAAAAGACTTTTTATTCACTGAAGAAAATTATTATTATTATTATTAGTCCACTTTAAGTCCCCTGGGTCTGCTGCTGTTGTTGCTAACGTTGTTTTTAAAAGTGACAGTTTTGGTGGTTGCAGACGGGATTTGCTGAATGGGTTCATATCGACCCCTCCAAAGTCATGCTGGGAAGGGAGAGGGAGGCAGGGATCAGGCACCTTTCTCCTGCCCTTGTGTTCTGTGGGAACCACACTTCAGCACTGGGGTGGTGACAAATGCCAGTAGCATCAAACACAAGTGCCTCTTGGAATTGCAAGGAGACTCTATGCGAGGAAAGGCAGACCTTTGTAGAGCATGACTTCCCAAACTGGGACACTTCTAGGCTGTCTAACTTCCTGGGCAGATGATCTTGGTTCTAAATCCTTGTCAAGTGGGATCTGGGCAAAGGGACTGGCTGAGGCTGCCTTGTCTTCCTCTAGCACCGCAAGCCCGGCAGCAGAGAGGACGCATAAACCAAGGGATGTGCATGAGGGCTTGTTTGGCATACACAGTGCGATGATGAAGAAGAAGAGTTTGGATTTGATATCCCGCCTTTCACTCCCTTTAAGGAGTCTCAAAGCGGCTAACATTCTCCTTTCCCTTCCTCCCCCACGACAAACACTCTGTGAGGTGAGTGGGGCTGAGAGACTTCAGAGAAGTGTGACTGGCCCAAGGTCACCCAGCAGCTGCATGTGGAGGAGCGGAGACGCGAACCCGGTTCCCCAGATTACGAGTCCACCGCTCTTAACCACTACACCACACTGGCTCTTTGCGATGCAAAGTATGGTGTCAAATGCCATCTTCCACAGAGAAGTGATCATGGCTGTTGGAGTAAGGTTCAATCCCTGATTTGGAATGTGGCTCATACACAAACGATAATACAGTGGTAAAGGTAAAAGGTAAAGGTACCCCTGCCCGTACGGGCCAGTCTTGTCAGACTCTAGGGTTGTGCGCCCATCTCACTCAAGAGGCCGGGGGCCAGCGCTGTCCGGAGACACTTCCGGGTCACGTGGCCAGCGTGACAAGCTGCATCTGGCGAGCCAGCGCAGCACATGGAAACGCCGTTTACCTTCCCGCTATAAAGCGGTCCCTATTTATCTACTTGCACCCGGGGGTGCTTTCGAACTGCTAGGTTGGCAGGCGCTGGGACCGAGCAACGGGAGCGCACCCCGCCGCAGGGATTCGAACCGCCGACCTTTCGATCGGCAAGCCCTAGGCGCTGAGGCTTTTACCCACAGCGCCACCCACGTCCCCTTAATACAGTGGTACCTCGGGTTAAGTACTTAATTCGTCCTGGAGGTCCGTTCTTAACCTGAAACTGTTCTTAACCTGAAGCACCACTTTAGCTAATGGGGCCTCCTGCTGCCGCTGCGCCGCCGGAGCACGCTTTCTGTTCTTATCCTGAAGCAAAGTTCTTAACCTGAAGCACTATTTCTGCTGAAGCACGCCCTTTCTGGCGTGTGTAACCTGAAGCGTATGTAACCTGAAGCGTATGTAACCCGAGGTACCACTGTAATCAAAACTTTGCAGCAAAGTTAATCTTCACATGTTGGATCACTAATCCCTTTTTTTCTTCCCACCTCCCCCTGAACCAGGAGTTTTCAAGATGGTCTTCCTTTGCTCACCTTCTGCTTTTAAAAGTAAAGGGTGGCTTCAATTGCTCAGTATAAGAAGGGGCTTGTGGGCTGGCTGCACGGGTTTCTCTTAGATGAGAGGCTGAATCAGCAAAGGAAACCACTGAGGGCCATCTCCCAGGATGAGGCCCTGCTCAAAGCAAGCAGGTTGCATGCTGCGGCGCTGCCAGTGCCGACATTTGTGTTTTGACCATTTGCCAACATGTGTAGCATTCAGTCTGCATGTGGCAGCTGCGCATGGTTGGCAGGGAATTGATATATGCAGGCATGTCATCAATCAAGATTTTACCCTGGACCCAGCGCTCATTGACACAGACGCTGGGTTAGAGAATATGCTTTCAAGCATGCCTCGGTCATTCTTCCTCCCTTCTCAAATGGAAGCAAGCCATTATTCAGTTGTGTCTCCTGGAACTGAACCCGAAACCTGTAGAGTGGGCAAACTGGGAAGATGAATGGGTTGGAGCTAGAGAAGGTGGATTCATTCAGGAAGGGTGCCCACGGTGTGCACCTTTCCCAAGAACTGGCCCTGCCTCTGAACACCTGGAGCTGCAGGCATGAAGAGCTGTCACAAATATTCCATGCTTGTAAGCTTCCCAGAGACTTGAATGTTGACATTTTGGCCTGATCTTATGCCGTATGTTCTGCTTTTCCATCGCCAGGACTGTATTCAGTCCAGTACACGCAGGGGTTGCTTGTGGAGAATAGCTGTGCTTTACATGAGTCAAGGTTGTATATGCCTGTTGTCTTTGTCCATGGAGTTTTCTTGGCAGGGATACTGGAGTGGCTTGCTGGTTCCTGCTCCAGGTGGATCACGTTTTGTCAAAACTCTCTGCTATGACCTGTCCATCTTGGGTGGCCCTGCACGGCATAGCTCATAGCTTCTCTGAGTTATTCAAGTCCCTTCGCCACGACAAGGCAGTGATCCATGAAGGGGGAAAAACCTCAACCCATGTAAAGCACAGCTATTCGCAGTCCCATGGACTGCAAGAAGATCAAACCTATCCATTCTGAAGGAAATCAGCCCTGAGTGCTCACTGGAAGGACAGATCCTGAAGCTGAGGCTCCAATACTTTGGCCACCTCTTGAGAAGAGAAGACTCCCTGGAAAAGACCCTGATGTTGGGAAAGATGGAGGGCACAAGGAGAAGGGGATGACAGAGGACGAGATGGTTGGACAGTGTTCTCGAAGCTACCAGTATGAGTTTGGCCAAACTGCGGGAGGCAGTGGAAGACAGGAGTGCCTGGCGTGCTCTGGTCCAGGGGGTCACGAAGAGTCGGACACCACTAAACGACTAAACAACAACAACATGAGTTGAGGTTGGTAGGATGTGAGAGCCTGTCTTCAAAGCACATTGTGTCCTTGTAACTGAAGAAGAGCTGAAGAACACCACTGCTACATCCATAGCACACTCTTGAAGCTGTGTTTTTTGAAAGCTTTCTGTGAATATCAGTATTTAATGCATTTGAACACACTAGTTCTCCTCCCGCCACCGCCGCCTTTTCTTCCCTGTGGGAAGTGGAGACAAGGCAGCTACAATCAGTAGGTGGCAGCATCAGGCAATAATAGATAACAAGCTGACAAGATCTACACTTATTCAATGAGGTGCCCAATCATTAAAATACTTTCAAGGGAGCAGAGAAACAGGCTAAATTAGCTAGCCCTCTATGGGGGGGGGGGGCGTTCCTGTGTGCCAATAAAAGGCTTTTCTCTTACTTCCCTGGCAGAGGCTCTCTTGAGGCTGTTCCTCTGAACTCCATTAGCATGGGGTCAAAGGGAACAGCCAAGTCTACTCAGCCCCCTTACTCCACAGGAAGACATAGGAGTCCTGGACTTAAACCTGCTGAGACCAATAGCACAGAAGCCAGGCATCCTAGGAGAGGAGGCCTACAGAAGGAAGGTTCATATAGTTGAGAGTAATCTAGGACATAGGAGGAGGAGGCCTGTGGAGGAACAGGCCTGAAATAAAGCGATCCTCTCGCCAGACCAGATGCCTTCTTTGATCCCTTAGTTAGGTGTGGGAAGATACTTTTGTTTTGCATGCCACCCCAATCTGCAAGCAGGGTGAGAATTCACAGGTTCCAGGCACTCACCCAGGGTTCATGTTTCCTTTTGCAGAGGAGGCACAGCGGAGACTGTGGTGTCTTTATTAAATATGGTTTATTTACATATATGTATGCCTCGAAAGCACCCCCGGGTGCAAGTAGATAAATAGGGACCGCTTACCAGCGGGAAGGTAAACGGCGTTCCGTGTGCTGCGCTGGCTCGCCAGATGCAGCTTTGTCACACTGGCCACGTGACCCGGAAGTGTCTGTGGACAGCGCTGGCCCCCGGCCTCTTGAGTAAGATGGGCGCACAACCCCAGAGTCTGTCAAGACTGGCCCGTACGGGCAGGGGTACCTTTACCTTTACGCCTAGAACTGAGCTCCCGTGAGCTCTGGTTGGAGAAAAAGCCTGATAATAACTAAACTGCTGAATTTGGATGATGCACGTTCCCAGCTAAGTGGGGTCAAGATTGCAGATTTAGGTGTACCTTGAGAAATAATTAGTGGTGCAGCAATAAAACTGCTAGTGCATTTGCAAAGCTAAGCAGGGTCTGATATGGTTTCAAGTTGGATGAGAGACCATGTGTTATGATTCCTGCACTGCGGGGGGTTGGCCCAGGTGACTTCCGGGATCCCTTCCAACTTCAATTCTGTTATTCTAATTTAAAAAGAAATAAACCCCGCAATGCACACCATGGGGCTGTCTTCCGAGTAAGTGCGCAAGCAGGTTCAGGCCCTGCGCATCCCGGACTCGGGTCAGCACAACCGCGCCGCACCTCGCCCACCCCAGCATTTAAAGGGTGCCACGAGGGGGAGCGGGAACCCAACGCGCACGCGCGCACCTAGGCCCCTCTCTCTCACTCCCAACGCACGCAAGCGCGGACTAAGCCCCGCTCCTCTCACCCACGCTTCTGCGCCGGGCACCCAAATAACCACCTTCGAGGCCCCGCCCCTTTCTGCGACTCGGCCTATGGGTCGAGAGAGGCCTCCTCGCTCCCGCCCTGCGATTGGCTGAGTGGAGGAGTGGGCGGGGCGGGGCGCTTGCCCGGCCGGGCTTCTGCGTGTGTAGCGGAGTTGTCTGCCTTTCTCTCTCTCTCTCTCTGTCTGTCTCTTTATCTCCCTCCTGCCGCCTCCATGTTGGAGGAGGCCTCGGGGCTGGCGGCGGCGGGAGCGAACGCGGCTCGGCTGGGCAGCTTCCTCGCGCGCGCGGGCTAGGGGGCGGGGAGGGCGCCGGTGGCGGCGAGCGAGGGCGGCCGGGCTCCGCCGTGTGGGGCTGAGGGGGCGCCTGCCTCACGGGAAAGCGCCGGCTGAGGGAGCCGCTTGGGCTTCTCCCGCGTCCTCGGGCGGCGGGAGCCGGAGGGCGTGTTTGGGTCCACGTGGTGGCGGCGGCTGTGGGGAGAGAGACCCTCTTCTGGAAGGGGGTCGTCGTGAGGCGACACGGAATAGCTGCCCACAGTTGGGGTCGCTGAGGGGGGTCGAGTTCGGGGGGCCCAAGACTTCTCCCTCACTCGCGCTCCCTGAAACCTGCCTGCCTGCCTCTACCCTTCCCACGTGAGGAAACGTAGCTGGGGGGGGGTCCCTAGCAGCCCAAAGGGGTGCAGGCGGGGGGGGGGTTGCTTTGCAAAGACGTGGGGGGGGCTAAGCAGGGCTGCCCCCCACCCCGCAAGAGGATGGGCGTTTGGCCGTTGGGGTTCCCCTCCACGTGTCCGGTGTTCGTCTGAAGGGGAGGCTCTCTGGGATAGGTAATGGTGCCTGGAAAGCTGCCCGGGGCCATCCTGGCGTGCCTGTGAGTCTTCCTGGAGGAGCCCCCCCCCCCACTTTCTCTCTCTGCCCGAGGCTAGTCAGCCCCCCCGAGGTGCTGTGCAAAGATGGCTTGGGCTCTGAAGCTGCCCCTCGCGGACGAAGTTATCGAGTCCGGCCTGGTTCAGGACTTCGATGCCAGCCTCTCAGGAATTGGCCAGGAGCTGGGCGCTGGTGCCTACAGCATGAGGTAAGGAAGGGAAATTGCTCTGACTTTTTGGAAGGATACCCATCTGATTGATGGAGCTCCTCGAAGGGCTGAGTTGTGAAATATTTATTTGGGAAGGCTGAACTGGCATGTGTCACTTTTCGTCTCTGTGTCTGGTGCCCGGAGTGTAATTGAACCAAATGGCATCTCATGTTACTTTTGGTCCAGTATCCTATGAGCCGCTGCTTCCTGCCTGCACCATGTGATGTCCTTTTGTAAGGAGGGTGTATTATGAAAATGCTGTATGTCTTCCTCTAAAATTGTGAGGGGACATTAATCTGTCACGCAAGCTACACATCCCCATAACTTGCTGTAGCTTGCTGAATGAAACTGGGGTGTGCAACACAAGCACAGTTTTACCAAGTTGTAAAATAGATAAATCCATAGATGGTAAGACTGTCATAATAAGCTGCACACATGTCAATCTAGTAGCAAGGTTAAGCTTGATCTTGAGTTGATCATACTTTTATCCTGAAGAGTTTGATTCCTAACATGTTGCTCTTGCATTAATCAGTACTGTAAGAATTAAAACTTGGTAATGAACATCACATTTGCACCTTATTTAGAGTGATTATCTTGTACAGCTTTGCCCGGGATTTTTCTTCATAGCAATAGGATTGTTTAAAACAAGTGCTTTTTAGGAAACTGTAAAGTAGAGCCTACTATTACTTCCCGAAGTAACTGTTCACATTCATGTCATCAAAATGTAACTTTCTTGCTTTCACTGCATAACTTGTTGGACACCTAGTTGGATTTCAGAATGCATCTAACCATACTGTATTGATGGCCGACTTTCTGAATCTAACTTCCACAATTTTTCTTTCTTGCGAGTAAGATGCAGCCATTCAGGCTGCCATCTTGGATAGACTGCTTCATAAAAGGAAGGATAGGGCAGATCACATGTTTTTGTGTTTGTCACCTGCTGCTATTTGATAATGGATGGAGGAAGCAGACATAGACATCATAGGAACACTGCTGGATCAGATGAAAGGCCTATCTAGTTGAACATGGTGTCATCACAGCGGCCAGCCAGATGCCTCTGGCAAACCCATGAGCAGCACCTGAGGGAAATGGTAATCTGGTTGAGATCGGCAGCTGCTGGTACTTGCGGCAAACCTCTTAATACTGGAGCTAAATAACCATAATGACTATAATAATAATAAATTTTATCTATACCCCGCCCTCCCCAGCTAAGACTGGGCTCAGGGCGGCTAACACCAAATATAAAAACAATTGATTAGAATACAGCTTAAAAAACAACATTAAAATAAAACATTAAAATGCAGCCTCATTTCAGTGGAACTCAAATCAAAAACTTTTTGGGGGATAAAAAGATCAAGTCTTCACCAAGGCTAACTATCCAGACTGGTCCTACATGGGCCAGAAAAAAGCCAGGGAAGTCCCCAAATAGGAGTTCCGACACAGAAAGAGAAAGAAAAAAAAGAAAGAGGGGGAGGGAATCAAATTGATTCCAAGCCAAAGGCCAGGCGGAACAACTCTGTCTTACAGGCCCTGCGGAAAGAAATCAGATCCTCAGGGCCCTGGTCTCATGAGACAGAGCGTTCCACCAGGATGGAGCCAGTGTTGAAAAGGCCCTGGCTCTGGTTGAGGCTAATTGACTTCCTTAGGGCCCGGGACCTCTAGGGTGTTGCTATTTATGGACCTTGAGGTCCTCCATGGGGCATATCGGGAGATATGACTAGTAGACATTGATAGACTTACCCTTCGTGAATTAGTTTGATCTCCTTTTCAAGCTATCCAGTGTGGTGGCCATCACTGTATTTTATGATAGCAAATGCCACAGTTTAGCTAGTTTCCACGTGAATAAATCTGTCCTCGCATCTGTCTTGAAACCAAGTGTCCCCAACTTCTGTTATTATGAGAGAAGTCCTGCCTATCCACTTTCCTTATGCCGTGCATAATTTTAAACACTCCTATAATGTTCTTGATACCCCCCCCCCTTGCTTTTTTTCTGAACTAAAAATTAGCTCCAAACATTACAACCTTCCTTCCCTGGGAGAGTCCCTCCATCTCTTGGGTTGCTTTTGTTGCATTTTTTGAGCTCTGTACACTAGTGCCCTGGATCTGCTGTTCAGTGAGAATGAATCCAATGCCACTTTTATGTGGTGTACAGACCAAGGATTATTGAAGCTTTAAGCTTGTTTTCAATAACTACCTCTGTGTGAGTGGGAAGATGTAGTCAGGTGTAGCTATTAGATGTAAGGGCAGCTGCCCTCATTCTGACTAAGCACATTTGGGACTTTCCTGAAGTGCTTTTTTTACCTTTAAACAGTTACTGGGGTCCATTAGTATACCAAGAGAATTGAGTCCCCAAAGCCTACACATGGTGAAGGCTGCTTTTTAGATTCCCCCGGAGCTAAGTAATTCATGTCCTGTGTCAGCCTTATGCAATTCCTCTTGTTCAGTCACAACTAGCTCCCCTCAGTGGAGTATGCACTGATAGTTAGCTACGTAGAAACAGGGGATGATCTTCACAATCTGCATCTGATTGATTGATTGATGTCAGCATAAACTTTAGAATGGTTACATGTATGCTGGCTTCACTTCAGAAATAAGGCTGCCTCAGAAGTTGCCCAAACTACAGCATGGGTAGGTATACTTTTGCAGCTCTTTCCTGACTGCTCCTTCACAGCCCCTGAAGAAGGCAGAATATGGAAACTGCTTTACTGAAAATGTCTTTAAAAACGCCTTCTGATACTAAGCCTGTTCAAACATAATAGGCCAGATTCAACTAATTAGTCCCGCTAGCGGAAGCCTGCACAACGACTTCTGCTTGTGCAACAGGGCTTTCCCCCCTCCACTTGCTCCCTGAAGTTGGCTCAGAGGGGGAGAAGAGAACCCCTAGAGCAGCCTTTCTCAGCCTTGGGTTCCCAGATGCGGTTGGACTACCACTCCCATCATTCCTGATTGCTGTCCCTGCTGGCTATGAATGATGGGAGTTGTAGTCCATCAACATCTGGGAACCCAAGGTTGAGAAAGGCTGCCCTAGAGCAGCACATGGGATGAGAAGGGAGAATGTTTCAGTGCAATTGATTGCACTGACAGAACATCTGCCTCAGTGTGGTGTTGAATTCCTCCCATTTTGGTCCTGGGTTCCAAGAAGGAGCCCTGAGGAGTCCTTAACTCAGACACTGTCTCTTCCCCATTGAGCAGTGGTTCCAGACTTCCAATCATGATTTACTGTCAAACCACAATTTGCCTCTTTGAATGAACAGCCAGGCTAAGGTCCGTGCTTGCTACAAGCCCGGATAAATGCTAGCTTCCAGAAAGTTGCTGCTAAGCCATATTTTGAAGTCCGAGACTGGAGAGTGTAGGGGTAGATGAGGCAGTGTGTGAGCCTGAGGCTTATCAGGGATTGCTTCCGTGAAAGTAAACCTTGGTTTGCCATTATTTGACTCAGGGGGTCTTTCGACACACACATTGATTACAGTGTGCTGTCACATTGTGAGGGTGGTGTTGTGATGAATCCTTAATGTGAACTGGGCAAGCCAAATCTTTCTGAAAGATACTGCTCTGGTTTAGTTTCAGCAGAAAGCTAAGTAATTGTTCAGATTCTCCTCCATCTTTGTTGGGGATGGGGAGCAATCAACATTTCAGCTGACTGTTTTGGCGAGGGTTAATTTGTTGCATACCATTGAAATTGCATAGATCAGTTGGCTGATGGGTAGACAATTCTATCCCATAACATGGGGTTACACTAGACAGCTTTTAGGTTTTTTCCAGTGCTGATCTTCAGTGACATAGGCACTTTTATTTAGATTTGCCCAAAGGAGAAAGAAACATTGTAGAAAGGAAATTAAAAATAACAACACTCTGAGCACTAATTTCCCGATGTGACATTTCCTCTTGGTGATGCTGATGCAATCATATAATCCAGCAGTACAACTCAGTTAATTGTGTTGCTTTACCTGGTGACACACTCAGGAGGGACTGAGCCTTGAAGAACCTGGAATTTCACTTTCAGCACAGTTACCGTTTCTTAAGGTACATTGGCAGGTTGTGTGCTTTTGGTCATGCCATCTGCCACTTGGTAATTATTCCTTAAAATCAGGCATTCTGGAGTTTGCTTTTATTAACTGAGTAATAAAAGAGGTGAAAACCCAGGGACTAGCTTTCAGTAACTTAGCACTTAATGAATTCTGGAAATCTGCTTGTAACTCTTGAGTTGTTGTTAAAAGTGATGCTTGAGGTAGTAAAATTAGAATTTGTGTGGATGTAGGAGTACTGTACATATGCGGAGGTGGCTGAAATTTCTCCAGCTGCCTTCAAAAGTCTGCACTGTATCATTACTGCTTTTCTTTTTCTGGCATGGGTGGCAGGGAAGCATTTCTGTTTACTCACCCACCCCCCAAAAAAACTTGCGAAATGACCTTGTGAAATGACTTTCTCCTTATACCTATGAGAGCCCAACTGTGCAGTCAATGAAAGTAGACAAAATGGGTGTGTGTGAATATTAGATGGGTTGAATGACATTCCCCTGTAGAAACATTTAGATTTACAACACTTTGGTTTTCTGCGCTCTCGGAACAGTGAAAAACAGAACTATTTCTCAAATGCTGCCTGTATTCCTTTTGCAAATGATGTATGCTATTTATCAGTTGTTTGTGCAATCTGCTGTGCTTCTTAAGAAAAATGTTCTCTATTCTGAGGGTTGTTCCCAGTTTTGCACAACACTTGTGCAAGCTGCTTTTTAACAGCGATTCATTCTGCGTGCTGTGATGAAGACTGAGGAGCTTGACACAAAGTGAATTTTGTGGTTGTCTGTAGAATGAGTCATGTTTGGGGTTTTCTTAAGGGCACAAATGCCTGACAGGTTTGCATTTGGGGGCAGATAAACCTGTGTTTGCAAGGCTTTGTTTTGCTGGAAGAAAGCAATACATTTCTGTAATGTACAATCTGTTAATCTAGGTGGTTTTGAGTCTTAAAAGGGGCAATAGGTGACATTGAACATATAAATACTAGCATCTTCATGGTAGTTATCTACACTCTCTCCCCTTTATCTGCATTTTACTGCATGTTCTGGGATTACATTGTGCCCCATTTAATGCCAATCTCCTTGTGTAAGAACATAAAAGCCCTTCTAGATACATTTATCTTTCAACACACCCTGGTTATGAAACACTTTGCCTGGGAGATTTGTCTGGCACCCTCTTCAATGATCTTTTGTTGTCTCTTTACTCATCTTTTTCTGCAGGCATTTGTTAATCTGGCTGGCGAGTGTTCTTGTGCTTAACTACTGCTGCTCTCTACTCTTGGAAGTTTTAATTCTCTTCCTTTCCTTAGACTTTGGGTACTGCAGTGAAATGTTGCAGTTTGAAATGATTCTGTTGAGTGTTCTACCCACTTAATTCCACCCCTCACCCACTTGTCATCTCCCTCCCCCTCTCACTCAGCACTGAGTTGTTGCACCATTTTGGATTTTTCCACTCCATTTTAAGGGGTGTCTGCAAACCTCAGGATTATCCTGCATCTCCTTGCCTTTCTCTTGTGCATCAGTTGTGCTGTTTTGGCTTCAGCTCAATGAGCACTGGAAGACCAAATCATTATTAGAACAAAATATACCTGCCTAAGTGGGGGTATAAAGTCCGTGTAATCCTGCATACCATTTTCCTCAGACGCCATCCAGTTGCTTCATGCCCTTTTTGTGGGTTTCCCAGGTGTAACAGCCATTCCCTTCTCTTCCTCCCCGCTCCCCTCTCCAGCTCTCTCCTACAGTGGCTTCCATGCAGGCATTCATAACAAGAGAAATTGAGAAATCAGGGGTGTAGAAGGGGATATGACGAGTACACCAGAGGTCATTCTATGGCAAATGTCTTGCAGCATGGACAGGACTTCAAATTAAGAGCATCAGGTTGGAGCTTTATTGATTAAACAAATGCCTAAACCATTTCACAGCATACAGGCATTGAGGTGGCCTGTGTACACATTAAAAACAGACTAAAACACAAGCTTTATAAACGACAAAATGATACATACCAACAACATCAGATACAAAATTGATATTCCATAGATGACTGGGTTACACTCAGTGAAAGCCTTCCTAAACAAAAATGTCTTCAGGTAGGCACCTAAACAGGATTGCGCCAGGCACCTATCTGATTTCAGCTGTTAATTGATTCCACAGAGCTAGAGCTCTATGTCTAACATTGCTCCGTGTGCTCCTGATGTAGTTTGAATTGATTGTTCTGTGTAATTGAGCGTTTTGCTCTGGGGCTCATTGCCCTGTGGATATGACATGTTGTGAGTCTGTCCTATATATATTTATCTCTAGGGCAGGGGTTGCCAGACTCCGGGCTTGGGGCTAGAATGTGTTTCTTCAGACCTTTTAGTTCAATCTGTGGGACTTTCCCCCAGGCCACACTACTCACTAGTCCTGCTCTGCACCTTCTTTCAAGTGATTTTTCCTAACTGGAATGCCTCATTGAACTGTGATAATGCATTTTGCTTGCCTAGGTAGAGGGGTGAAATGTCTGACTTTTCATTTGCTGAAGAGTCGGACACAACTAAACAACAAAGCCTATTGTATAAAGGTGAGTCACATTCAGAACACTACCTATCTCCCACCATTGGTATTCATCCTCTCCCCCCTCCCACAACTCACAAAGAATTTGTGACCCTCAGGTAGAAAATGTTTCCCTTCTCTTTTACTAGGGGACAGATGTGTGGGTGGTCCTGTTTCTCGCCTCTTGTTCCCTTCTTATTCTGGCTTTAAATTTTGTGTATTGGGGACAGGCAGTTGTATGATAGGGACGCGGGTGGCGCTGTGGGTAAAAGCCTCAGTGCCTAGGACTTGCTGATCGAAAGGTCGGCGGTTCGAATCCCCGCCGCGGGGTGCGCTCCCGTTGCTCGGTCCCAGCGCCTGCCAACCTAGCAGTTCGAAAGCACCCCCGGGTGCAAGTAGATAAATAGGGACCGCTTTATAGCGGGAAGGTAAACGGCGTTTCCATGTGCTGCGCTGGCTCGCCAGATGCAGCTTGTCACGCTGGCCACGTGACCCGGAAGTGTCTCCGGACAGCGCTGGCCCTCGGCCTCTTAAGTGAGATGGGCGCACAACCCTAGAGTCTGTCAAGACTGGCCCGTACGGGCAGGGGTACCTTTACCTTTTTTTTTAGTTGTATGATGGTGGAAGGTCAGATAAGTTTGTGGTGATAGCAAGCAGAACAGAGAGGTGACTGGATACTGTGAAGAACAGGCAGGCTATTATAAAAAGTCTAGAAGCTCCTTCCTCTGAAAAACAAGCCTCTTGTATCTGCCTTGTGCTGGTGTTTGAAAAACGAGGAATTGTGATAGGTTAAAACATGGTGCTTTCTTTAAAAAATCAAAGCTGAGAATCTTGATTCCTGCATTTGATATCTGAACCTGAGCACACCCCTCTGTGCAGAATCTCTGTAAAAGATTCAGAAAAGTATGGGAGTACTGAAGGTCTTCTAACTTCTTCTGGTCACAAACCGGATATGGTGACAGGCAGAATTCCAGTGTGAAGAAATGGGTAGTTCAATGCTCTGGCCTAAATGAGGCTAGAGTTAACTGTGTTAGGGTCAAAGGGCCTTCTTTAATAAGTAATTTCCACTGAGGGTGCTAATTCTGGGTGGTGGATTGTGGGGGTGGTGGTTGTTTTGAGCTGCTTAACTTGGTTTCCTTTATCATCTTCCCTACAAATGGTTAACCTTTTTATTACACACGGGTGACATGGGAAGCTGACCTTATGGGAATTGTATAGAACTGAACCGCAGTAGTACTGATAACTTAAAACTGCTTTATTTCCTAGCTTAGGTGCTCTTATCACAGTTCTGTTTTTAAAAAGCCTGTTCCTACTAACTTGGTTGTTAAGAGTCTCTTTGTTGAGTTGTCATCTCTGTGTGGATTTACTGGTATTCTTAATCTAGTACCAAGGTCATTTTCGTAACTTGAAGTTAGGCTTACACATGAACATATGAAAGCTAGTAGCACGCCTAAGAGGAGAGAAAAACACCCAGCTAGTTCTTTTTCAACGTAAAGGAACATCCTCACGTGCTTCCCTGGAGCCATATAGACAACCAATCTAGTGACTGAGGTTGGGGTGTGTGTGTGTGTGTGTGTGTGTGTGTGTGTGTGTGTGTGTACCATAAGAGACTGCTGAACAGTCACAGTGCTAGATCAGGCTTCTGAGTCATGTCCATTGGGTTCACGACTGCCTTGATGGTGCTTCTAACAGGAATCAGGTCTGCACTCATCTCCGCTTTCAGGCCGAGGGAGCCAATGTTTGACCACAGAGAGCTTTTCTAGGTCATGTGGCCAGCATGACTAAACCACTTCTGGTGTAACGGATCTGGATCGAAAATAACAGGTCGCCAGTCATTTTTTTGTGACTCAGGAGCACCACCCAGCGACACAAGTGACTCCTGCCGCACCCTAATAAAGGCGAAATAGCAACTGTTTAGGTACACTCCAAAGCTGATAGAATTTGAAGGTAGCCGTGTATATTGTTTCTATATGGATAACTGAAGTAATCCCACATTTGCCTTCAAATTAAGCATTGTGGTATGGTGTTGGAACTGGCTGTTTTGTGACTTCATTTAGGAAACACAGTTGGAATTAAGTATTCACCAGCTGAATTTGCAAGCCTCTGATATCATGGCATTGCCCACTTCCAATTATGATCTGTGGCTAATAGACAAGCTAATCTTCTGGAACAGAGCATTTTAACCAGATGCTGAATTTGAATAGTTATGTAAGCCCCAGACAAGATTGCTGTTGGTTCTGTATTCATTGTTCGTGTATTGGAACTGACTTCCTCAAAATAATGTTATTGAGGCACAGAAAAAATGAGCTATAAGGAAAAGGGGGGTATTGCTGTCTTAAATGGAAAGTTTTAATCTAATGTAAAACCAGTGTTCCTTCTCCAGTGTTTGGCCTGTTTCTGACATCTGGGAGCTCTCCCTTTTGATAACTGCTGAGGTAGAAAAACACCGTGGATCAAAAATAATTTTTTGTTCCTCTGTATTGCATTGGCTTGTAGAAACCTTAAACAGTATATTCTGCTTGCAAATTGTGGGCAAAATTTGGTGTGGCAAGCAAAACTGGCAGCCTGATATACCAAATGTTTGTTGTTTACTCACCAACTCAGAACATAATATCCCATCATAAACTGCCAAAATCATTGGGCATAAATTAAAATAACTTCCCCTGGGGTTAATACATTCTGGTAGTTGGTGCTAGCCCAGGTTTGAGGGGGTTATTGAACCACCACCCCAAATTTCTCCTATCATGCCCTCAGCGCTACACAGGGATGTCTCAAGGCTGTATTTTGGCCCATGCTGCTCAGATTCCTATGGAAAATCTCAGAAGTGGCTTGGAGCTGAAATGATGGGGACATTTTCGTATCCCTTGGGCGGTATGCTTAGATGAGTGGGACCCACTGATGGACTAGAAGCAAGGGTCTTGAACTGCTTGTGAGTTGACTCAAGGCAACATTTTTTTCAATGACTGCCTTTTTTATGTTCCTGAATACTTTCCCTACCAGCCCATGGACTAATTGTACTAGATGTACCTTGGTTGTTCTGACGTCTGCATTTGTGCAAGCATGTTTTTAAAGCTAACATTCATGTCATATTTTGGATGTGCTGTAGGTAGAGATAGAGGCAAGTTGTTTATGAATGGAGCCCATCCCTCTCCTGCCTTGAAAACAATTCTGTACCAGCTTCTTGTCCTCACCTGTAGTCTCCCTGCTGCCCATATTGACCCACTTTTTTGGTGAACCATGGAGAGTGCTGGAGAAGCACCAACACACCACCTTGATGACTACCTGCACATGTTCTCTATTGGCCTTGAATGGCATGGAAGGGAAAGCAATTCAGTGCTCTGGTTATGGCACATGCTATTTGTCCTGCAGTAAGGTGATACATATCCATTACTTCTGGTGGAAGCGGGAGCGTTCGTGTGTCAAGCTCCCCAGAGTCCAGTATTTTTCTCAAGCCTCCTGACTGCAAGACCATCTTATTTAGTCTCTGTTTTGGCAACTGAGCTTATTCATAGGAATGTTGGTTTCTTAGCCTGTTTGTGGCAGTAGGTATACAGGATTTCAGTGGGTAGCAGAAATACCAAAGTTGCAGCATAGGGCATTTGGATTTGAATGTCTTTAAAACCATCACGTTTGCAGGTACATAATCAGAACATGGTAAATAAACATGAGGAACTAGGAAAGAGGAATTTTTTAAAAGAAAGGGACTATGACCCAATATACCATTATAGGTAAAGGTACCCCTGACTGTTGGGTCCAGTTGTGGACGACTCTGGGGTTGCGGCACTCATCTCGCTTTATTGGCCGAGGGAGCCGGTCATGTGGCCAGCATGACTAAGCCGCTTCTGGTGAACCAGAGCAGCACACAGAAACGCAATTTACCTTCCCGCCGGAGCAGTACCTATTTATCTACTTGCACTTCATGCTTTCGAACTGCTAGGTTGGCAGCAGCAGGGACCGAGCAACGGGAGCTCACCCCATCGCGGGGATTCGAACCGCCAACCTGCTGATCGGCAAGCCCTAGGCTCCGTGGTTTAACCCACAGCGCCACCCGCATCCCTCTATTCCATTATAAGCTTGCATAAATAAATCAGCCTAAGAATGTACCGTATTTTTCCATGTATAAGACGATGCTTTTTGCTAAAAAAAGAATTAGGCAAAAATTGGGTGTCTTACACATGAATAGTGAATGCAGAGTGGGGATGTGCGATTAATGGCTGCAGCAAACAGGAGATTGGCAGCGGCGATTGGGTGGGTGATTGGTGTCTGCGGCAAGGCCTGCTGGCAATTGGCTGTGGCAATTGGGCAGGTGATTGGCAGCTGTGGCAAGGCGGGCAGGTGATTGGCAGCTGTGGCAAGGCGGGCAGGTGATTGGTGACTGTGGGTGGGTTGGCTGTTGGTGGTGGCAAACAGGCAGACAATTGGTGCCTGTGGCGAGGTGTGTGATCGGTAGTGGTGGGCAGGCGGGTGAGCGATTGGCAGAAGTAACTCTCCCCCCAACCCCAAAAGCTGAACAACTTAATTTCTTAATTTGGGGTTAAAAAAATAGGGGTCGCCTTATATATGGGGGTCACTTACACGGAAAAATACGGTAATTCTACACACACTTACTCTAGGAGTAAGTACAGTGGTACCTCGTGTTACATACTTAATCTGTTCTGGAGGTCCATTCATAACAGGAAACTGCTTGTAACATGAGGTGTGCTTTCGCTAATGGCGCTGCCCACTGCTGTCGCGCCGCCGGAACGCAACTTCCGCACGCATCCTGGGGCAAAGTTCGCAACAAGGGGCATCTGCTTCCGGGTTAGCGGAGCACATAACCCGAAGCATTCATAAGGGGGATAGTACGTAACGCGAGGTACCACTGCATCTCTGAACTTCATGTATAGAACGGTTGCCTGATGAACAGCTAATTGGGGTAATAGAGTTTGGTTTTGATGACATGGGACCTGATAGAGTAGGGATTGGGAAGCTTTTTGGCTCCGGGGGCCAGATCCCTATTGGGGTTGGCCTTGCAGTCCCAATTTCACAGGTGGGAGGGCAGGCAGCTACTTGTCAATTGCATGACATCATTTTGATGGCATACGATTGGTAGGTGAGCAGGGCTGCCCACCTTACAAAATCTCTCACGTTGAAAGTCTTCCCACACTTCCCCTTGAAACTTAAATGTTGGAGGAACATGGGAGACCTGCAAAAGTAAGTGCTTTAACAGTGTGTCTTAAAGCTGCAAATCACCTTTTGAAGTAGTCTCTACCCCACTGTTTGTTTGAGAGACGCCTTTTCGTGATGCTGATTTAGGGTGTTGGTGTGCATCACCTCCAACTTGTGTTTGGCAGTGAATCCAAAATGTGTGTCAAAGGTAGCTGTTATGCGGCATATAGATGTATTTCTCTTGTCCTCTGCTAACTCCATTATTCACAAAGATCTGTAAGGTAAAAATTACAGTTCTGCTATGTTTTGGTTCATGCTGTCCAATATAAATTCAGCTACATCCAATAATAAGGATCTTGCTTCATGACTTGAAGACTCTCAGATTATGTGTGTGTTGGATTTATCACTTCATTCTTTTAAGAGTCAATATTCCATTTCAAAATAGCATTCCTCCTACGTTTGTAAGAGCTGATGGATCTCATTCTCACTGCTTTATGGGAGTTTGGGGTGGGGTACAGATGGCAGCCAGGGTTCAATCCACCAAGACCTGCATGAGTAGTGCATCGTCAACTGTGGAATGTCAGAGATGCTTGAAAAAAGGTTTCAGGGACCCATTCATTAGAAATTGGGGCGGGGTGTCTGTCTGCTAATCTAGTTCTTCCCTGTAGGATGGTAGTCTGCTAGTCTAGTTCTTCCCTGTAGGATGGCAAGGGGGTAGGTGAGAGATTTAGAGACAGTGCATCTTGGGCATGGTGTGCTCAAAGTCTTTTAAACCAGGACCAAGATACTGGAAACAGTGGCCTGCACTGGGTCTTAATACAAAAAACCCTTAATTCCTACAAGAAGCAATTGAAATATTAGGTCTTTCTAATGATATTAGGTCTTTCTAATGATAAACTTAAAGCAACCGTTCTCATTCTTCATCATTCACCTCATCAAATATATGTTGTCTGGGTCAAGAAAACAGTGAAATGTGAAGGTCACCAGTCAGGGATGTATCCCACACCTGTGTGTCCTTTAGTCTCACGTGGCTATTGGAAGAGGCAGGCCCTGAATTCTAACCCATTTGACTTTTTTCTCACCATCCTGTCCTCTCCAAACCTCTCAGTGGCGTGAAGAGTCCGAGTAGTGCAACTTGGGTTTGGATGCTGGTCGCAGGCTTGTGAGAGAAATGGGAATATTACTTCATCACTGTTTCCCTAGAAGTCTTTGCACTAAGCGAAACCCAATTTGCACTTAATCTTTTACCAGTTTACTGTACATGTAATTCATGGGCATACTTGCCCATGCAACTTCTCCTGAGTACAAATTTTCCATCTGTCTATGCATATACAAAATGGAATGGAGGGGGTCAGTGCTTTCTTAAGCTTCCCTTTTTAGAGCGGTGTGTGTGGAATTGTTGCTAGTCCCTCTGAATGGAACAGTTTTCCCGTTTCCTTTGGTTGAATAAACTGATGTTTTGCTAGTATTCTGGGTCAGCTGCTCAACACGACAAATTCTGGAAAATGTGGCAAGATATTTTTTGTACCACTATAGATCGTGTGGCAGGAGTGTTCCAAAGTATGTTCTGAACATTGATGTAAGAAACCATAGTTACCATGGTGTAGAAATCTGCTGTGTTAATGAATTCCTAGTAATCTTAACTAATCTTCCTGATGGAAGGAAGGATTTAAATCCCTACTTCCTAGCAGCATAAGCATTGTAGCACCAATCTTTAAATAACAGAAGCTGCTATGGGTTTTGTAGGGCAAGAGGCTGAACTGTGCCTTGCTTTTACATAAAAGATCGTTTGGGCATCAGTTTTTATGTGTCAGTGGTAAACAATATCTGATGATATTGGCTTGGATGTACATTCTTGTGCAATTGTGACAAGCATGTTTCACGATATACAGGAAAGATTGTGTGCTTGTTAATGGTTGTGATTTACTAGACAAATCCTGGCTGAGATATTTTATGTTTTTATGGTTTTTATGTTTTTAGTCAGCAGAATGAGTGCTTAAGCCAGTGTTTCCCAACCTTTTTTGGGCAAAGGCACACTTGTTTGATGAAAAAAATCTCGAGGCACACCACCATTACAGCCCCGTGACGTCAGCGCGCAGCGTCACGCCGGGAGGGACGCACGAGCTCCTTCTCCTGCTCGTTCAGGGCCGGGTCGCCGCCGTGAGGGAAGGGCGCCGGGGCGCTGCTGCTGCTGCTGCCGCCGCCGCTCCCGGCAGGCATGGACCCAGCTGAGGCGGCGGCGGCTGTTGTGGTGGCGGCGATAGCGGGTGGAGGAGGGGGCGGCGGCGGGGCCGAGGTGGCCGGCGGCGGCGGGGGAGGCGGCGGCGGGTGGAGCAGGAGGGCGGCCGAGGCCGGTGAGGGAGTAGGGTTGCCCGGGGCTTGAGGAGCCGTCGCCGGGAGTTGCTGCTGCTGTTGTTGCTGCTGCTGCCCGGACATGCCGGCCTCCTCCTCGTCCGCTGTCTCGCGCTCCTCCCTTTTGCGCGCGCTGCCCCGCCGCCGCCCCATTGGCCGGGTCCTGTCAGCTGATCCTGTGTTATTTCCTGTGTGTGTGTGTGTGTGAGGGGAGAATGGAGAGAGAAACCTCGGCACCACCACCGCGGAGCCGCCCCCGGCTCGACGCGGATCCTCGCCGCCCCGCCTCTCGCCACCTGACTCGCCCGCCTCCCTCCCACGGCACACCAGGCAACGTCTCGCGGCACGAACACCGGTTGGGAAACACTGGCTTAAGCATAAAGGGTTCTATGTCAGATGTAAAGAAAGCTGAGGGTTACAGCTTATACAGTGGTACCTCGGGTTAAATACACTTCAGGTTACAGACTCCGCTAACCCAGAAATAATACCTTGGGTTAAGAACTTTTGTGAGCCCTTTATGCAAAAACATATACAAGAGCTAGAAACTTTCCCCCCAGTAAACGACAGGATTCTCATTATTGTAACAGGAACCTGAAGGCCATACCAGTATTTTAGGGACCTCTTCTTTCAGGTATTGTTGTATCTGCATTGAGTCCCGTGAATTGTTATTTCCATTTTACATACAATAGAAGGAGCTTCTTGCCAGAGATCATCCAGTGGGCAAGGTTATGGCTCCTCTCCAGGAAATGGTAATTTAGTGAAGCTGTTGGAGATATCTATCCCCTCACACCGGAAATGCATTCCTCAGAGAAGCAAATTAAAAAAAGACTATACAGTCATACCTCATGTTTCGGACACTTCAGGTTACGGACCACGGGAAACCCGGAAGTAGCAGAACAGGTTACTTCCGGGTTTCTGCGCATGCGCAGAATCGCACCGGCTCCTGTGCAGACGTGGCGATTCAGGATGCGAAAACTACGGGTTGCGGACATGCCTCCGTCACAGATTACGTCCGCAACCAGAGGTTCCACTGTACCCTTAAATTGGTTTTAACATGTATGTACCCAGAGACTCCCTTGTGGAGTTAATATTCTATCTAAATCTAGTTCAAAGCCTAAACTTCATAGTAAAGGTAAAGGGACCCCTGACCATTAGGTCCAGTCGTGACCAACTCTGGAGTTGCGGCGCTCATCTCGCTTTATTTGCTGAGGGAGCCGGCATACAGCTTCTGGGTCATGTGGCCAGCATGACTAAGCCGCTTCTGGGGAAACCAGAGCAGCACACGGAAACGCTGTTTACCTTCCCACCGGAGCGGTACCTATTTATCTACTTGCACTTTGACGTGCTTTCGAACTGCTAGGTGGGCAGGAGCAGGGACCGAGCAACGGGAGCTCACCCCGACGCGGGGATTCGAACCGCCAACCTTCTGATTGGCAAGTCCTAGGCTCTGTGGTTTAGACCACAGCGCTACCCGTGTCCCTAAACTTCATAGTAGGAATAGACAAATCATTCTGTTTTCAGTCCAGGTCACTTTCACCTCTATAAATCTGCACCTGGACGTGCACATATTACACCTCTGCTGGGGGAACTGCATTGACTGCTAAACGGCTACCAGACCAAGTTCAAGGTTTTGTTGTTAGCCCTGAACAATTTGGAACCAGGTTACCTGAAAGACTGTACAGTATATGCCCCTGTATAGGCATGTAAAGTCATGTGGATCATTTGGGGAAATTCTACTTGTGGCACTGCACCCTACATAGTATCGTAGGACAATAACTCTGTTCTGTTGAATGCCTTTTCCTCTGCAGTAAATGAAACGGTAACGCTCAGTTGCCTCAGAAACCTTTTAAAGGCTTATATTTTTGTCCATACTTTCCTTGGCCCAGAAGATTAGATCCTGATTTTTGTGTATGAATCACCTGGATTTCTGATTTACTTTTTTATGTCTTGTATTGTTTTACTGCTATTGGGGGTGTATTTTTGTTGAAACGGATAAAGTTTTTATATTGTGCATAGTGTAGACCACTTAAAATTTGTAAAGATATTAATCTATTATTGCTTCAAAAAATACATATTTTTGAGTACATATTTTTTAATGTTTTGTTTCAAAATACAGATTTCTACAAGCATTTAGAACTACACACACATATATAGCACTGAAAGATTCAGAGACATGCAAAATCCAAGTGATAGCTATGTCCTCAATCACGCATTAGTCTAGGACAGAGGTCGGCAACCTAAGGCCCATGGGCCGGATGCGGCCCATAAGGGTCACTTAACTGGCCCATGAGCTGCCACTGAGCAGCCTGCTCAGCAAGTCCTCGCGCACTGTGCTAAACTGGCACAGGGACTCTCTTCCATGGCTCCTGAAATCGCTTCTGTGCAGGCATGATTTTCGGCATCTGGGCATGCGCAGACGCGATTTCCAGCGCCACAGACATGCGCAGGCACGATTTCCAACATTGCGTTGCGCCAGTCCAGCCCACGGAGGAACTCCACGGGAGTAATCCGGCCCATCCCCGGTAAGCCTTGCCGACCCCTGGTCTAGGAAGTGTGGATTGGGTCTGTTTGTATTGGAATTCTCAACCGCTGAATTCTTCAAGCATCCTGGTTTCACAGGCTCCAGGATTTAAGCCCTTATTTTTACAAGACTTTATCCAAACTTATTCAAAGGTAGACCCTTGCTCTAAACATTTAGTTTGGAATACAACTGACCACTCAGTCTTGCTGCTGGCTCCCTTTTTCTTTTATTAAACTCATCATTGCTGAATCTTGATTTGAAGGGGATCAGTATCACAGAGCTTCCAGAAAAGGCCAGTTGCAGTCTGGGAATAAGCCATACAGACACTTCAGTCAGCTCTCTTCATTTGATATCACGAGGCATTCTAAATTTCTGTGTCGCTTTTTGAGGGGCTTCAAAGGGTAGTTCCCCAAACACACGTAACTGAGGAGAACATAACCAGAATAAGATCATGGTTGTTTGATGTTGGATATGGCCACTGCAGAA
This sequence comes from Podarcis muralis, assembly GCF_964188315.1. Classification (NCBI taxonomy): domain Eukaryota; kingdom Metazoa; phylum Chordata; class Lepidosauria; order Squamata; family Lacertidae; genus Podarcis; species Podarcis muralis. The sequence goes on from NC_135656.1 coordinate 7,750,647, forward strand.
TTTAAATGGATTAGCTGTGGACCTCTGGCTGATAAGACTTCTCTGAAGATTTTGGTGCCGAACTAATTGTGAATCTGAAGTGGAATCTCAGCAGACCCATTGTTTTTAAAAGGCAAATCCTGGAGAGGGGGAGTGGGTTTTTCCCTAGTTATCTTCTCCCCATCTACAGTTTTAGGTCTTACACTTCAGTGAGTTGAAGCTGTTTCAGACTCTTGTTAGTAAAGTTAGCCTTCATTGGGTAGGGAGAGGCTTACAGCTTATGTAAGGGATATTGTGATGACTCAGACCCCTCTCCTAGAGTGGCATTTCTGTGAGGCATGTGATCCTGTGCAGATTCCCACCCCCCACCCCCCCAGAAAAGGACTACCCAGTCCGAGCTATAACCAATGATGTAGTAATGCTTCAGATCAGTAGCTGTTTGAGGACAGGAGCATAGTTCTCTTTCGATTCGTGAAAGTCCTTATCTAAACTTTAGAGGCAGGTGGCATTCACTCTCTGGGGTCAAAAGCAAAGGGCTGGCTGACCTGCTGTTAGGACAACAGCTACCGTATTTTTCGCACCATAGGGCGCACCCAGTTTTTAGGGGTGGAAATCAAGAAAAAAAATCTTCCCCCCCCCCAGCCCCAAAGAGCAGTGTACAGGCTGTGCACAACCTCTCTCTGCTGGAGGGGTTGCGCACGGCTTTGGCACAAGCCAAGGCAGCGAGCAGGATGGATCCCGCTCGCTATTTTGGCTTCCCCTTTAGCTCCGTTCAGCCTCTCCCTCCCGGGAGAGGCTGCGTGGGGCTAAATAATCCATAGCCCCGTGCAGCCTCTCCTTGCCGGAGGGGTTGCGCGCAGCTATGGAGCAAGCCAAGGCAGGGGGCGGGATGGATCCCGCTCGCTGTTTTGGCTTCCCCTTTAGCCCCGTGCAGCCTCTCCTTGCTGCGCAGGGCTTTCCTGGCTTTACTGGGAGGTGGGGGGATTCCCTCACCTCTCCCAAAAGCCCGCAGAACCGCGCAACCCCTTTAAAGAGATCACGGCTTCTCCTGGCTTTTCTGGGAAGTGGGGGAATTCCCCCACCTCCCGCAAAACCTGCAGAAGCCGCGCGCACTTTAAAAGGGCTGCACAGCTTCTTCTGGCTTTCCTGGGAGGTGGGGGGATTCCCTCACCTCTCCCAAAAGCCCGCAGAAGCCGCGCAACTCCTTTAAAGAGATCACGGCTTCTCCTGGCTTTTCTGGGAGGTGGGAGAAGGGACTGATGCGGCCAGTCAGTCCCTTATCCCTCCTGTGGAAAAGCCCGCAAGAGCGCACGGAGCTTGTGTGCGGCTCTTGGGGGCTTTTCCCGCCTGCCTCCCCCCTGCATTCACTCCATAGGATGCACACACATTTTCCCTTGCTTTTTAGGAGGGAAAAAGTGCTTCCTATGGTGCGAAAAATACGGTAGTTTGCCTCTTTAGACATAGAGAGATATTGTTCAGTGATTATAATTGTTTACACTTCCTTTAAATCCAAGTTGTTGTTACTGCAAGAGCTGTGGATGGAAGTAGAACAATTCTTAATATAAACCTAAATGCCAGACTTCTCCAAACTGGTATCCTGTTGGACTTGGGAACACCCATCAGTCACAATCAGCATGGCCAATGGTTATAGATGATGCATTAGTGATGTCTGCCATACGGCCTGATCAAATACCTCTTATAAGGATCGCTGGCTAGACTGAGGATTATACATGAAGAGTAGGTACACACACACACACACACACACACACACACACACACACTATCATATTTTGTCTCTCTCAATGAAGATCCTGGAAATAATTTTTTGTTTTAATATCCTGATATGCTCTATGAATTTGTTCAGTCGCCAAATATGGATAAACAACTCTTAACGAAAACCATTTTCTTGTAGTGATGTCCTTGCCCTGCCCATCTTTAAGCAAGAAGAATCCAGCTTACCTCCTGACAATGAGAACAAAATCCTACCTTTTCAGTATGTTTTATGTGCTGCCACTTCCCCTGCTGTGAAACTCCATGATGAAACTCTCACCTATCTCAATCAAGGTAAGCCACATTTCTGTTGCCAGAACATCAGGTGGGGAGTAGGTGCTTTCCCAGTCATGGCATTTATATTGCTTCCTTGCTGCATGCCTCTTTTAGCTCACTTTCCAGAGTGCACACTCAAGGCCGCAGCACAAATTATTTTAGACTTGCTTGTCTATCTGCTGTGCTCTCTGTGAGGGCCGTGAATAGCTTTCTTCTGAACTCTTGGTTAGAAATTAGTGTTCTAGTTTTTGCTTAGTGATTGAAAGTCTGAAACCAAAGCTGGAAAAGATGCAGACAGAACTCCAAATTATTTATCTAATTAAAATACTTGTATGCCACGCTTAAGTAAATCTATAATCCATGGACCAGAAATCATATCAGGGGAATAAACTATGTAGGTTTTGTCAATTTAGCACATTAAAATTTTTGGGCTGTGTTAGCACAAATTAAGACCCTGAATGAAAACAGCTGCAATGTTGTGGAAGATGAAATGCTACCTGCCTAGCAAGTCCTTGTTTCTTTCAGCAGAGATTAAGTTCTTAAAAAAAATTAAAAAAAATTAGGACCAGATTAAAGTACAGTGGAACCTCGGGTTACATATACTTCAGGTTTCATACGCTTCAGGTTACAGACTCCGCTAACCCAGAAATATTACCTCGGGTTAAGAACTTTGCTTCAGGATGAGAACAGAAATCGTGCAGCGGCGGCACAGCGGCAACAGGAGGCCCCATTAGCTAAAGTAGCTTCAGGTTAAGAACAGTTTTAGGTTAAGAACGGGCCTTCAGAACGAATTAAGTTCTTAACCCGAGGTACCACTGTAAATAGTGTTCCTAACAGAAGCTAGGGCAACAGGGTTTCCCCATGAGAACCTTCCTGTGCTTGTCGCACCACGGCAGAAAGGTTTATGGTGAAGGGATGGAGGGGGAGCGATACAACTTCTTGCCAAGGGCATAAGGGTCCCTAAGTCTGGGGCTGCATGAAAGTGGACTTCGACAAGCACACATCCTTTCACCCAAAATGCCTCCCCTCACACTGGATAGGGGTGTGTGTAAGTTACCATGATGCTTTCTTTTCAGTCAAACTTGTTATACTATGACCTCAAGAAAAGTGGATTATTATTTTTTTGTAGCAACTTCAGAGATCTTTTTTCCTCAGGTCAGTCCTATGAAATCAGAATGCTGGACAACAGGAAAATGGGGGAATTGCCTGAGTTAAATGGAAAGCTTGTAAAGGTGAGTGCCCATAATAATCTATCCTCTCCTAAAAGCTCTGGGTTGGTGACAAGGTTAAACATGCTTGTCAGGGAACTAGTGACACCTGTGAATGTAATTCAGTCAATCTCTGGTGTCAGCAGTTGGGTAGAGCCACTGTCTATCCAAGCAGACCCCAGTAGTGTTGGGTTCATACCCCTCTAGCTGTGAAATGAACCTTGAATGTAAACTGCCTACACATGTAAATGCCAACCTGTGTGTGCTCCATTCACACCATCCATCAGTTTCATGGTGGAGAGATGGTGCAAGGTTACACTTTAGAAAAGCGAAAATCTTCCAACTGGCCACACCAATTTGCCTAAGCTCATCTAAACGTTCCATGTTCCAGCATATGCTGTTTACTCAATGAGAAAATCTCCTTATTAACCTAGAGTATATTCAGAGTGGTGTTCCATGATCGGCGACTTCAGTATACAGAGCATCAGCAGCTGGAAGGCTGGCGATGGAACAGGCCAGGTGATAGGATACTGGATATTGGTGAGTGACTTCTGCAAACGTGGACTAATTTGGCATTGTAGCTTTTTGTAGCATGGACCTTGGAGGGCATTGGAAACTGCCACCACTAGAGGTATAGAGCTCTTTATTGATTTTGAGAGTGGTTTCAGTCTCTGCTCAGAGCGTAATCGTTTGCCATAGTTTGACTTAGGTGGCTCCGATTTTTTTAAAATGTTGCCTTCCGATATGAACATAGCTCAGTTCACTTGCTTATACCACCTTGTGCCTATTGCTCTGTAAGCACTTTCCTGCAATACACCTGCACTGGGATACATGACAAGGATTGTGTAGTTAAAGGCCCCCATATTTGGGTAGGCAGTTTTCTGGTCCCTTCTGGCTTCCTACACCTATGTCAAATGACTTAGCACTTCTGTTTTTCCCAGGAGAGAGTGAGCCTCTTACTGTTGGTACAGGGGTACCTCGGGTTACATACGCTTCAGGTTGCATATGCTTCAGGTTACAGACTCCGCTAACCCAGAAATATTACCTCAGGTTAAGAACTTTGCTTCAGGATAAGAACAGAAATCATGCTCTGGCAGCGCGGCAGTAGCAGGAGGCCCCATTCGCTAAAGTGGTGCTTCAGGTTAAGAACAGTTTCAGGTTAAGAACGGACCTCCGGAACGAATTAAGTACGTAATCAGAGGTACCACTGTACATTCACTTACTGCCTTAAATTCAGTAGATTATTATAGTTGACTCAGAGGTGAAACTTTTGGCCCTTTAAAGGTAAAAGTAAAGGACCCCTGACAGTTAAATCCAGTCACGAACGACTCTGGGGTTGCGGTGCTCATCTCGCTTTACAGGCTGAGGGAGCCAACGTTTGTCCACAGACAGTTTTTCCGGGTCATGTGGCCAGCATGACTAAGCCACTTCTGGCGTAACCAGAGCAGCGCACAGAAACACTGTTTACCTTCCCGCCAGAGTGGTACCTATTTATCTACTTGCACTTTGATGTGCTTTGGAACTGCTAGGTGGGCAGGAGCAGGGACCGAGCAACAGGAGCTCACCCCGTCTTGGGGATTCGAACTGTCACCCTTCCGATCGGCAAGCCCTAGGCTCTGTGGTTTAGACCACAGCTCCTCCCGCCTCCGTAAATTCCAAGTATGAACTGCTATTGTGTTGAAGTTTGCTGTCTTTTTACTATGTTCTATTTTTTTTTTAATATGGGCACACGATGTATGATTTTATTATTATTCAGGTAACTTTTTTCTGAGCCACTCGAGTGAAGCTCCCTCTATATAAGTATTCGGAGCAACTTCTTTTTCTTGTCGATTCATGCAGTTTATGAGGTTTTTTGTAATCCCTGCAAATGTGGAATTGGGTATGCAGAGCCTGAGCTAGCTCTCTCTTTTGACAGAAAGAAATTGTTGTTATTTATAGCTGGAAACATAGGTTTGAAAGTATGTGGATCTCAAAAGCAGGCAGATATTAGGTGGCACTTCCAGTGCTCAATACAAGAGGTTTCAATAGCCTGAATCTCCTCGCAACTAAACAAAGTGAATAACAAAAATTTGCATAATTTATAGGTTTCAGAATTCTGCTTTTCTTGGTATATAATTTGGTTTCTGCTTAGAATCATAGAATTTTAGAGTTGCTAGGTTCCTAGAGGGTCTTCTAATCCAACCCTTTGCAATGCAGGAATATGCTTCATCAGTTCATCAGTTTATTGTTCTAGCTGAAGGCCATGACAAACATGTAGCAATAATATTAATAAAATAATACAGATCATACATCCTTAATATAAACCAGCATCCATGATGCGTGAGAGAGAAGATACCAGCAAAGTATGCATTAGCCTGTCGTTCTGAATTCCTAAATTTTCCTGAAATAGGTTAGCAGGGCAGTCCAGAAGCAGCTTACATAGATAGTGCCTCAGTTTTATACTGTAACAGGCATGCTGGTACCTAGATTTTTACCTTAATTAATTAACATCCTGTCTTCCATCCTGGAACTCAAGGTAGAATACATGGGATTAACAGTTGGTCTCCCACATAGGGACTGACCAGACCAAAGTTTGCTTAGATTCAATGATGTCGGTGCATTGTGTGCCTTCAGACTGTACTCTAAATTACCCAGTCTTCTAAGCTCTTGGTGCATTATTTACTACATAAGTCCCTTAAAATTTTGGTGGACTTGCCATGCCTCTCCTAGCCTCGTTCTAAAGGGTTGGGCTTTTCTCTTCTGCAGATATTCCAATGTCCGTGGGTATAATCGATCCCAGGGCAAACCCCACGCAATTGAATACTGTAGAGTTTCTGTGGGATCCTTCAAAGAGGACTTCTGTATTTATTCAGGTAAATCAATACTACATGGGAGGTGTTTCTTAACTGTTCTCTCTGGTTAGGTCTGTAGCAAGCAAGATAGCTTTGAGATTTGCTGCCATCAGTTTTGATGGATCTCTACCGCCATATACCTGATACAATCACCCTGTTCCTCTTCCAAATTCATATATTAGAGGAATAAAAGAGCAGTCCTATTCTTCTGCAGGGTGAACCACTGAGTACCATTACAAATTCATAGCTGCCAGGCTCAGATTTCAATTGACATTGTTTTAAGTGTCAGCACAGAGACAGTGAAAAAAAGTCAGTTCATGGGTACCTGAGGATTCTTTCAGCTCCGGTGAATGCTGATGAGAAGCTGTCTGTCTTAGTTACAACTGAGATGGCTCAACAAATTGTAATCTCTACTTGGGAGGCTCACTATAATGAACTTTGAGAACCCTTGAACTAAAGAGTAATGCTAATTGCCCTTGACAAGAACAAAGTGGAATTCTGACTGGCAAAGCTGACGGGGAAAGCTACCATTCATTTCACTGCTGCGAGGGTGTTGAACACTGAGGTGCCAGGGAAGGATTCTGATAACTGGCTTTAATTTGGTTTCTGTTCACTTCAACTGTGGTGGGGGCAGGACAAATGCTGGCAAAGTCGAAAGGGAGCAGACCCCTCCTAGGACGATGAGTCAACCAGAATGAGGCCACACATTCAACACCTATTTCTAGGGATTTTTTTATTTGATCTCTGCCTGTTGGAGGATTAGGTCAATATTACGATTTCACTAATCCTTGTGGCTTGTTGAGGCAGGTCACTTTTAGAGGCATGGTGCCAAACCTGTGAAGCGCTGAAGGTCACCTGCAAAGTCCATTAGGAATAAATGGTGTGTATTCAGTCCATTCTGGACAGCACTGCCTGGTTTTGATTTTGAAAAATAATGTTTGCTGGTAATCCAGGGGTACACAGTGTAATGTCCTCTGGATGTTGTTGGGACTACAGCTCCCTTGACCATTGGCCATTCTGGCTGGGGCTGATGGCAGTTGGAGTTCAACAGCATATGGAGTGTATTGGCTGCCTCTTACGTTAAGCCATATTTTCTCCCTTCAGAATAAGACTTTCAGTTGTACTGAGTGGAAGCATTAGCCTATTCAAGTATTAAGGGCATCTAGGAAAAGGAAAATAACCCAGGCTGTTTTCCTTGGACCCCACAACATGCCTTTTCAGCTCTGTGGGCTTGGTGCAGGTTTAACTATGATTACAAGATCAAAAAACATTACGATACTGGGAAAATATCCTTCCTCCTTGGGCTCTTCACTTCTGATCAAATTCTCTTCCCCTTTCACTGTAAGCTGTGGTTAGCAGGTAGCTTCTCACTGCAGTTAGTTCAACTTGATGCAGTTGTTGCTCAGAAGAGGAGAGCATACACCCAAGGGGGAAGAGGGAGGGGCTCTGCCATGTGCTCCCAGTCTAAGAGATCAGCCCTGAGTAGGAAATGCCTGCTGGGTGTGATTGCAGTTTACAGATCTTGCTGAGAGATAACTTGGGAGCAAACATAAACCTTGGAATATAATTTGAAAAGCAATCTTTGGTTTTCTCCATATTCTAGGGTCCCACAGACCGATCCATAATCCCTATTGTCCTCTGCTAGCATTTTCCATTGATAAGTTATCTCTTTCTTGCATGCGTACTTCTGTAGAGAAATTACAGGTTTCAATTGTGCTGAATTGCAGAGCACAATATCATTTCGTTCCTTCTTCTGGCCTGGCTGCTGATGCCCCCTGCCCCCGGTTTGATTAAAAGCCAGAGAGCAGGATGTACTCCTTCCTGTGCTCAAGAGCTTTGTTTGCTGTGGGAAATGGAGTCCCCAGACTAGCTGGTATCCTACGCTATCACTTTCCTGGAGTAATGGTTAAACTGTTCGTGTGCACCTTTGTTGTACAAGCAGCAAGCTTGCATCCTGGAGCATCCCTGTGTCTGTTTCTCTTCACAGGTGCACTGCATCAGTACAGAGTTCACTATGAGGAAGCATGGTGGCGAGAAGGGTGTGCCATTCCGAGTCCAGATTGACACTTTTAAGGAGAATGAAAATGGGGAATACACTGAGCACTTGCATTCTGCCAGCTGCCAGATCAAAGTCTTCAAGGTATGTGTGTCTTTTAATCCATCCAGTGCATACCACCCGCCCCGTTAATCAAATTGTGAACTAAAACCTGACTTTCTTAGAAGAACTTTGATGTTGGGGAATCTATTAGTATCCTTACCACCTGCAGCCTTTCACCAGCTGGTCCCAGGCAGGTTACAACAATTTAAAATTCAGTATTAAACACAGTTAAGACACATTATAATTGACACATGTAACTTTATGATGAGACATCTCCATTTGGTTGCCTCTACTGGAATGTCTAATACTGCAACCATCAGCTGATATTTTCCTTTCCTTTCTGAACAACTACTAAGCTCTGTATTTCCTTCATGGGTAAAAATATTGATTTGAAAGACAAATTACAGTCCCCAGAATAGGGTGTGTCCTGAAAACAGATCAGAGTTAAGAGGTGCCTTTATAGCATTCACCGAAAGTTGTATCATGAAGCTGCCAGATGCACCTCTGTGGAAGGGAAACCCAAAACTTAGGGGCTGCCACAGAGAATGTATTCTCTAAGTAGGTCTCTGGGGAGGACATAGTCTTGTCTTCATAGGCAACAGGCATATCCTCCTCCTTTTTTGTTCAATGGGCCCATTGAGACCTAGCATTAAGATATTGGTGATATACATCAGTTATATTATTGTGCTTACCCGAGGCAAAATAGCACTGGATATTTCTGAAGGGAGCTATTCAGGAATAAACAGGCCTTGATGAGGACTTAGTAGTAGAGGAATGTTTGGGGAAACTAAAACCGCAGTTTATGCCTGCATATGCACAGTGCACAGTATTAGAAATGCACTTAAAAACTGTTTAGTACACTACTTTTCTTTAAAGCATGTGAAATTGCATTGGAGCCAATATTAATGTGTTGGATTGGAGCAGTTGCTGATGTGGATGTTTTAGGGCCTAGCTGATTGACCAGGTCATCCTGTAGAAAACTTATTTACTCCAGGAAAAGCTGAGCCAAAAATCACCGTAGAGGCAGGGGAACTCTTGCCAACATCAACCTTTTATCTCCTCTCCCTCAAAAGTTCCCATTGGCATGTGATACAAGAGCTCCAACTTACAGATAATAAATGTGTGGAATTAGCCTAAAACGTGTGCAGTATGTGATTATTTCCTACAAGAAAAGTTGCCATGCTTCCTTGTTTTAGAAACTCTGGAAAGGGCTTCAGTCCATTTTGAAATTCCAATGAAAGTGGCAAATGCATTTTCCTTTAAATCCAAGTCTGTCTCTCATTCAATCACACAGAAACATTTTTTGTGGGGGCAGGGGGACATGTTGTTTCAGAGCAAAAGCTTTATGTGCCTATTAGGGGAGGTGAACTCCATACCATGTCAACCATTTTTTGTAGCCTCTTCCCCCACTCCCCTCGACCAAAGCTTCTCTCTGTACATTCACTTCTAATATTGGAGCTTAGGTGAAGATACAATTTCCTGAAGGTGGGCTGCCCCTCATTTTCTTACATGTTTTTATATGTAACGGAACAGATGCCACAATAAGACTACAGCCATAACATCTAGTTTGGCCCAGAGTCCCTCAGAACAGCACAAGTAACTTTGAGGATACAGGAAAGCGAGGCTTTTGTATATAATCCCTGTCCAAAGTGAGCACTTCTGATTACTGCTACCTATAGGTATTTGGGCAGATTTATAGGTGTTTTAGCTAGATAAAAATCTGCAGGGCTTCAGCAAGAGAATTCAAAGTGCAAGAGGAGCAGCAGAACAGGTTTTTCATGTTTGCATGTATTTCCAGAATGAACTTTTAAGCTCTTGTAGGGGAAATGAGTATCTCCCATCCACCAGCTCACTTTTCTCTTTAGGGGTCTGTTGCCAGTCTAGTTCCCTTGCCAGGATCACTGAGAAACATTTCATTTGTACACATAAATGTATTACTGTGTGTGCATGTATGTATTACACACTCACACATAAACCTAGTGCTGTCCTTATCAGCTGAAAAAAACTTTGGCTTAGTGCTTCCTTTCCCTACATCCCATGTTCTGGTTTCACTAACATGTTGGTTTCCAGCCCAAAGGAGCCGACAGAAAGCAAAAGACAGACAGAGAGAAAATGGAGAAGCGAACACCTCATGAGAAGGAAAAGTATCAGCCTTCATATGAGACTACAATACTTACAGAGGTAAGGCACGCAGTGTGAGTCGTAGTATCTAGAACCTCTGTTTTTGAACAAAGCCATTTAAAAGGCTGGTGCGGGTGGGTGGGCTGGCTTACTTACAGGTAATATGCTTGCAAAAGTTCACTCGGAAACCCAAGTGCTAGAATGTTTGCACCAAGGTACAAGACGTGGCAAAGGTGTGATTGAATGGCGTTGTCTGGCCAAAGTAATGGACACTTTCTCAGAGCCATTGTTTGTCCAGGAAGTGCCTAACAACGCAAGAGTATGCTCTAATACCTTGGAATAGTTTCTGTTCCTGGTCCTGTGGCCTCTGGCACATGATTCTGGACACGTTTGTTAAACAGCAACGAAACCAAAGCTGCAGCTCTATGGGTTTCTGTGTGGTCGATGTCACAAATAAATAAAAGTGGGTGGCAGCTGTGCATGTAACGTTGACACTGCTGCAACATGCTCCAGGCCATCAATCCCTGATGTGCAGGTGTTACATGTGTAAATACCAGCAATTCACTTTTAACCTGACAAGTACCGTATTTTTCACTCTATAAGACACACTTTTTCCCTCCTAAAAAGTAAGGGGAAATGTGTGTGCGTCTTATGGAGCGAATGCAGGCTGCACGGCTATCCCAGAAGCCAGAACAGCTAGAGGGAGAGCTGCGCAGTGCTCCCTCTAGCTGTTCTAGTTTCTGGCTTAGCCGCACAAAGCCTCCGCAGGGCATGGGGAGCCTTCATTCCCGTGCCCTGCGGAGGCTTCATGGGCTATCCCAAAGCCAGAACAGCTAGAGGGAGCCCTGCGCAGCACTCCCCATAGCTGTTCTAGCTTCGCGCAAAGCCTCCGCAGGGAGAAAAGCCCGCAGGAGCCGCGCACCCTTTAAAGCGCGCGGCTATTGGGGGCTTTTGTGGGAGGTGGGGGAAGGGACAGAGGGCAGCCCCTCAGTCCCTTCCCCCACCTCCTGGGAAAGTCCCAAAGAGCCGCACTCCCTTTCACTAGCCACGTGGAGCATGTGTGCGACTCTTGGGGGATTTTCAGTGACGGGCTGCCCTTCTCCCTCCTGGGGAAAAGCCTGCAAGCGCCACACACACGCGACTCGTGAAAGGGAGCGCCGAGCAGAGCCTGGGATGCATACAGGCTCTGCTCGGCGCTCCCTTTAAAAAAAAAATTTTCTTTCGTTCACCTTTTAAAAACTCGGTGTGTCTAATGGTCAGGTGCGTCTTATGGAGCGAAAAATACGGTATATGAAGCACCACACGAGCAAGGTTTTTGTTACACACCTGACCTCATGGCTCCAAGTCACTAATGGATATGAATCCATGCACCATGAGTAAGGATGAGTTGAAAGTGTGTTGGAAAAATACCACTTTTAAATCATCCCAACTCATACAGTATGTGACTCTAGCTGCAAAGGTTGTTCTTCCAAATATAGCAGCTTCAAATGTATGATCTTCATACAAACAAAACAAATTCAGTTGGGTTCTTCTTAATCCCTCACGAATGGCTAGGATTATAGAGGAGCAGTGAGCTTTAACATTTGACTAATTTTCTGAATAAACATTGTCTCCTGTAGCATTCAAGAAACAATCATTTTAGTCAGGGCTGTGTGTGTGTTGTGGCTTCAACCTAGAATAAACAACTACACTATGTAAACACTTACAGTTGTGCTCAAAGAAACAAGGTATGCTTTTTTTTTTTTTTTTTTGGCTTATCAAGGACTGAAGCAGTAAAGGAAATGGAGGTTTTACTTTATTTGACACATGGAGAAAGAAAGAAAGAAGGATGGATTTCTTGTGTCCTACCCACTCACTACTGAAAGATTTGCTCTAGTGTATTTTAGCTGGCTGAGACATCTCTTCCACATGTTCTTACATGTTTCCAGGTGATTTTCCACACGCACAGAGGCTAAAATCCTTGACATGCTACAGGAAATACATGGCACGCATGCTTTCTTCCACAGGAAGCAGTTTTGAGGTTCGGGACCACAATGCTTGTGAATATCTCACCATTGGTTTTTCTCTTCCAGTGTTCTCCATGGCCTGAGATCACATATGTCAATAACGTGCCATCCCCAGGCTTCAGCAGCTCCCACAGCAGTTTCTCCATTAGCGAAGGGTAAGTCTGGACATTGAATTTTTCCCCCGGCTTTTGCCCATTTACCTTTCCTAATACATTTTTGGTCGCTTACCTGCATCGGTAGCCTGTAGGATTGCAAGTTGACAGAGCAAATTAATGACATGTTTTCATCTTGTGCCTTTTCATGTTAAAATAGGGGGGAAGTGGCTTCTGACAAAACTGTGACAAGAAAGGGAGATTGCTAATTCTCTCTCTCTCCTGCTGTACTGCTTTGTAGAAAGGCAAAGAGCTTCAACCCCTCTTCTGAACACCCCTGCATTCCTCCTTCCTCTTGAGTACAAATTCCACCTTCCCTTTCTCCATTCGCTGGCCAGCAAAGGCTGAGCATGCTATAGCTATAGATCAGCTTTGGCCCTCTAGGTGCTGGAAATGCTTGATGTTTTATTATGTTTTGTATATGTTGTAAGCTGCCCAGAGTGGCTGGGGGAACCCAGCCAGATGGGCAGGGTATAAATATCATCATCATCATCATCATCATCTCCCATCAGCCCCAGTAAGCATGGCCAGTGGCAACATCTGGAGGGCCAAAGGTTCCCCATTGCATGCTGTAGCTGTTATGCACTAAGCAGGGGGTTGGATTAGATTACCTACAAGGTCCCTTTCCAAATCTATGAAAAACCAAAGCAAGCCACCCTGATTTAAGGGTTGCATCTCCATCACCTTCAACTATTTTTAACCCTAACATGGCTTCCATCTTAAAAGTGGATCCAAAGTTAATTTAGTGGAGGAGAACTGCAGGGTCCCTTGGCCTGTCTCTGGTCCCCTTCACCATGGTTAAAAGACAGGCTTTGCTGAGTCCACACAAGCCCTTTGTGTGGACTAGAGCAGGGGTGGTCAGCTCTCAAGAGACTGCAATCTACTCACAAACTGGCAGTGATCTACCCCCTTTTTGGGGGTTTGGGTCAAAGTTGTTGAGTTTTTTCAGGGAGGAGGTAAAATGTTGAGCTTTTTTTAGGAGAGCCACAGTTGTTCAGCTTCTTTGGGGGGAGCCAGTGATCTACCACAGACGTCCAGTGTTCTACCAGTAGATCACGATCTACCTGTTGGACACCCCTGTGCTAGAGGAACAATTCAAATCACAGCTGGTTTGAAGACAAGCAGAGGAAAGCAAATACCAACTTCCTTCTTCATTTCTTATTTTAAAAATAGAAATGGGTCTCCAAATCACCAGCCTGAACCTCCTGCTCCCATTACAGATGTAAGTCTCATTCATATTTTGTGTTTCATTCCTCTAATGTCAGTGGGGTTGTCTCTTGAGTTAGCAGGCTAACACTTCAGGGGACTGAATGTGTGGCTAGCTGTGAGAAAGTAGTTCTTTCAATCTGTTGTATTAGGTCATCTTGCATATTTGCACTGTGTTACTTTTTATTTTATTCTGTTTGTCTTACACTATTGACATTATATCGTAAGCTGCCTTAGGATCAGGAAACTGATGAGGGCTGGGCCAGAAACTGAATTAATAAGGAGTAACGAATGACCTACTGTGGGTGCAAAAGACTGTAGGTGACAAGCTGCAAGTCGTGTAAGTTGTCTGTGCTGCTCTTGCAAAGAATGCATCAGGTTTCCCTCCCTCTATCATAGAACCTCCTGCAGACATCCACACCTCAGGAAGCTCAGCAGTGGCTGATCCGGAACCGCTTCTCAACTTTCACACGGCTTTTCACCAACTTCTCAGGTAGTGGCAAAAGCCTCTCCCCGCTCTGCGACGACACAAGGGGCATTTGGAATCCATCAACTTTCTTGTTGATTCCTCAGACAATTTATTCTGCTCTCAAGCAAGCTTCTTAGAAACATCTTCTGGGGGTTGTGAGCTCTTTGACCTGTGGATCTTCTATTCTGTCCTTTTCCCCCTGCCACCATGACAATAGGAACACCTCTTTGCAGTTTGCCACTGCTAATTGAAGCCAAAACCAGCTCTAGCCTCTTTGAACGGACTAAAGTGTACTGTTTAAGTTGTGTGTGTGTGTGTGTAGGCGTAATGACATCCATCACCATGTAAACCTCACTAGATTTATCTGAATCATGCACTTCCTTTATCCTTTAAAAAACAATATGCAAGTGGGCTTTCTAGGGCCTCTTTCCTTCCTCAGTGATGAGAGCCCTGCTTAAAAGCAGCAGCAGATACCCTGGATATGTGTTCACTGAATATGAAACTCAGAAGTCTTTTTCATTAGGTGGTATTATGTAGAAGGATTTGTGTGGAAATATGAAGTCTTCTATGTTGAAACCTATGTTTGCTACCTCCCAACTGCCTTTCTTTTTTTCAATCCTAGGGGCAGATTTATTGAAATTAACCAGGGAAGATGTCATCCAGATATGTGGTCCTGCAGATGGCATCAGACTTTTCAATGCTTTGAAGGGACGGTATGTATCATCTAGACTTCCTTTTAAATGGTTTGGGCTTTTAATGTGCTGTGCAGCGGAATTTCTGCTTTTCCAGTTTAGGATTTCCGTATTTTATATTTTATTTTGGCACTTGAAAACCAGGTGGCATGTAGTGCTTCCTTTGGTCTGCCCTGAATATCCCACCTTTCAGCTCTATTGAATGACCCTGGGTTCAGAGAAAGGCTTCTCTGTATGCATACAATGCAGTTTTAGACATTTAAATCATGTTCCCTCCTTACTCATCTTTTTTCTAAACCAAAAAAGTCCCCATGTTTCCCATTAGGAGAACTGCTCTGGTCCCCTGACCATATTAGTTGCTCTTATCTGTACTTTCCCTTCCCTGGCAGTCCCATTTGTGTTCTTAGATGTGGGACAGGCACCATACTGTATCCCTCCTCCCAACCCACCCCCTTTCATGCTTGCAATTTCTTGCTGCCTGTGGCTACCAGACTCATCCTTAATATACAACTCATGCCTCAGTAAGACAGATGGGAACTTCAGACACTGGGGGGGGGGGGCGTATCCTGTAATAAGATCAGATGCGTTAAGGACAAACTGACACAAAGCAGATACCTGGTTTTTTGGGCACCTAGGAATATGAAGTATATCTTGCACATAGTACAAGACTGGAACTCGACTAGAAACATCTTTGCTTCCTTTTAAGGTGGTTTGGATATGGATGGATGAGAGCACTTCTGTGGCTCCTTCATTAAATAAGTCTCGCTTCATTATTTCCTTTGTGAAATAGATATGCAATTGTTTGATTCTGATCTTTCCTCCTGCCCCTTTGAGCTGGAGAGGGCTTAATATGCTCTGCTGTTTCTTGAGTGATTGTTAGCTGGTCCCTCAAGTAAAGAAAGCAAATGTTGGCCAGCTCCCAAATCCACAAGAGTTAGGCTCCTGGCAAAGGTCAGCAAAAGGTGCTGTGCTAATAGCAAATCATACCATGGAGTTAATGGACCAATTCTGATTGTTCAGATAGTAGTGTTTGGGGGTGGGATGCAGTAGGTGAGATGTAGAGTTGCCCTGCTAAGGCAAAAGCTCCCCTTTCTGCAAACATTTTGTGTATTTTTAAGGTGTTCTCTGGCTCCCTTTTCTTTCTGTACCATGTAGCCTGTGTGGAACCTTCTTTCCTCTTTTCTGTCCCCTCTTAGTGCACATGCTCTTTCCTGTTCACCAGCACCCCACCTCTCTTTATTTCTCCACCTCCACTCTTTCTTTTTACCCAATTGAAGAAAATGCTATCTGCACTGCAACAGGCCTCTCTGCACGACAGCTCAGTGCCTATCCGTCCTCAGCCACCCTTCTGCAACTGCATACATGGGTTTCACTTCCCCAAGCAAAGTCCCTCTGGATTGGGCGGTCTGGCTGGTTGCAACAGACTGGAAAAAATGGTGCCATCTCCACTGCACATCTCTGATTCCAGTGAGGAGCAGGGCACAATATAGATGAAATTGTCTTCTTCCTCCCTGCCCCCTTTTGTGGGTTTTTGTACGGTCCTATGCTTTTTGATGGGACGCAGGTGGCGCTGTGGGTTAAACCACAGAGCCTAGGACTTGCCGATCAGAAGGTCAGTGGTTCGAATCCCCACGACGGGGTGAGCTCCCATTGCTCGGTCCCTGCTCCTGCCAACCTAGCAGTTCGAAAGCACATCAAAGTGCAAGTAGATAAATGGGTACCGCTCCGGCGGGAAGGTAAACAGCGTTTCCGTGCGCTGCTCTGGTTCGCCAGAAGCGGCTTTGTCATGCTGGCCACATGACCCGGAAGCTGTACGCCGGCTCCCTCGGCCAGTAAAGCGAGATGAGCGTCGCAACCCCAGAGTCGGTCACGACCGGACCTAATGGTCAGGGGTCCTTTATGCTTTTTGATGGGAGTGGAGCAGGCATGCATTCTCCACCAGCGGGAAGTTGGAACAGACCTAGGAGGTCTGTAACATGGCCTTTCCCCCACTACATGTCCGAATTTGCCAAGCATACTTGTGAAATGTTTTACCAACTTCTGCGTGCTGTTGAAGTGCTTCTTAATCAAATTATTCCTCTCTTTCCTTTACTCTTCGTGGCCCTGTCCTTAAAACATTCCCTGTTAACTCTGGAGTGCTCATGTCTTATTTTCTCCCAAGGATGGTACGGCCAAGACTGACCATCTACGTCTGCCAGGAGTCGCAGCAACTGAGGGAGCAGCAGAAGCATGAAGATGGGGATGCAGCCAACAATACTTTCTATGGTGAGAACTTCAGGAAAGAAACCTAAGTGCCTCTGTTGGCTAATGGACCCACAGGCTCTTGCAATGGCAGTACTTACTTCCCTTCCAGGAAATGCTGCGGTAGCTCCAAATAAGTAGGGGTACAATCTTCAGTCCAGCCTTCCCCATTCTGGTGCCCTCCTGATGATGATAAACTTGTAGGCCTCGTGGAAATGTCCATGACGTGTTTCTTAGGCGGCAGATTCTGCTGGAAGAAGTGGATTATGAGACTTGCTCAAGCAAGCTTTAGTGGGCAGAAAAGAGTGTGGATTTATTTTTAATCTTACCGAGAATACTGTATAGCTGAATATGTTGTTGATTGCCTCGGAGTCTTAGGAGGATGAGGTTCCCTTTATAAATATATAAAGGGAAAACAGCACTACTCTAAATATAGGTTACTCTACGGCTAATTCCTGCTGAACTTGTTGCCTGACAGAATGTGCTCCTTGCCAACAACTGTTCTTACTTTTTCAGTGTACCATGCCATCTACTTGGAAGAACTGACAGCTGTGGAACTGACAGAGAAAATTGCCCAGCTCTTCAGCATTTCCTCTCAACAGATCAGCCAGATCTACAAGCAGGGTCCCACAGGGATACACGTGCTCATCAGTGATGAGGTAAGAGGGACCCAGTAGTCTGCTGAAACACTGGGAACAGATTTGGGAGTTTAAAGTATCATTGCAAGCTCAGCTCTGCTTCCAAAAGTGTCCCCACTTTTGATGTCTTCTCTCATCACCATACAGTGTGAGGTCTGTCACCTGTAGTTTCAGAGTAGACTGAGCAAGCAAGAAGTTGCACTTTTATACAGCTCTACTTAATTGTCCATTGACTTACTGAAAAACACAACAGCAAATAGCATGCTTAAATGGGGAAAATAAACCCCCGCTGAGTAAATACTCTGTGTGTTTGTCTGTGTGTTAAATACTGTTAAACCAAAGTAGGTACTAGTGGGGTAGGAGAGCTGGAAATAATGCCAATATATTTCACACCTGGCAACCAATGCGCCCCTTTGGTTTGAGATAGTACATGGGCAGATGAGTCTAAAAAGCCCTGGACACAAATTTTCATGGTCCTCTAGTGGCTATGGTGGCTCATTTAACCAAAGTAATGTATTTAGCATTAACTCTGGAAGTGTATACTCAATTCTGACCAAACTAAGCCTCCTAGGAGCTGGAGGAGACAGCATTATTGTGCTCTAGGAGTCTTGCTTTTCTCAATGAAGTCCCTATTGCTAAAAGGAAGGAGAAATATTCAGATGGTCATATTGCTTGAACTCGCAGTTATTTTTGAGTAATGCCTGGAGCCCTAAAAACTTCGGTTTTTCATTTCTATTTTAGATGATACAGAACTTTCAGGATGAATCATGTTTTGTCTTGGATACAATGAAAGGTACCAATTTTTTTTAAGTGCACATTATTATCCCAATCCCCTAGTCTTTTTCCTTTTCTCTGGAAAACCTAAGCGCTCCATTCTTTCCCGCCATAGGGTATCAAAACCAGCATGCCATAATAGTCGTGCATTGTATTTATTAAATTTTTAGTCACTTTATCCTGCCCAAGGCAACCCAGAGCGACTTACAACCAAGCAAATTATGAATTGTCGTGGGGTGGCAGACAGGGGGATTGTACTCCTTGTGTTCATCCAGTCTCATGGCGCTTTGCTTTCTTTGCAGCTGAAACCAATGATAGTTATCACATCATCTTAAAATAGAGGGACTTGGACTTGTTGCATCTCCTCTCGTGCACACAGCTTCATTTGCCTGTTTGGCACCTGGACACACTGACAGAAATCCACAAGAGCAACAGAAACTCATCTTGCTTCCACAGCATGTTGCCTTCTGTTAGGTGAACCACCTGTACCATTGCTGGCATGCTGTAGGCACCAGTTTGCAAGCACGGGGCTGCTTCTTCAGAGTTCAGTGCCATGGCTGCACCCACTGCCTTTTGAAACAGCCAGACTGGCCAGTGATGGATTTGCAATTATGTACATTGGGGGTGGGGTGGGCAACTGCAACATTTTTGATATGCGACAGCTTGGCCGGTTGTGATGGATGCTCTGGGAATCCCTGGACAAATGAGCATCTATTCTGAGGGTCCTCTTTCAAAGCCGGTCCCAGCTATTCAGGCCTCTCAGAGGCATATTTGGCTGGTAGAGCCAAGGAGACTTTCAGGTTTGCTGGCCGGTTGGGTAGGGACTTTGTTCCGATTCTGACCTTCGGACCATGTTACAGGTTTGTGGGCGTGCAGCTGTCCATGTGTGAGTGATACGTGGCTGTCTTCTCTGCCAGTGTAAGTTAGGAATAACGCCTATCTCGTGAGATCCATAGGGTTGCCTATGGCTTTGCTATACACTGCAACTGAAGAGACTTCAAATGCAAAAGAAGGAATTGCTATCCTGAGCTGTTAAGGAACACAACGAACTGAGACAGAGGCAAAAAGATTGTGTTTTTTAAAAAAATGTGTTGGCTTTTTTTTGGGGGGGGGGAATATGTAGAAATGATGGCTGCCTTTGAATGAAATCCCACAGGAGGGCCATAATAACATTATCCCAGAAACAGCTCATGCAGTAATAGTCCATAGTGCTTATTTGAAAAGCCTGTGGAAGCTCCATGGTGACAGAAGGGCCTGCATGTCCGTTTCCCAGGCAGCAGCCAGCCTCTTGGGTAAAGGCTTCAGCCTTCTGACATGGATGGGATGCCAAGATGCATTTTTTGAGCTTCGGAGAAAAATATGGGAAACTGTTACAACTGTAGTGATGATGCTGTGAAAATCACAGGCGAACAACTTGTCTGAAGAGGAAAAGACCACTTCTCCTTTAGCCTTCCAGTCCCCCTAGAAAGCAGCAATTCTCTGGAAGCTGCAACCTTGTGCGTCACAATGTCAGTTGCACAATCAAGTCTTGATAGACACTGCATCGGCTGTAGAGCTGGCAGCTGATGTAAGCTGTGCTTAAGCTAAGTTGGAGAGGTGGGAAAAATAACTTTCATTTCATTAAATGAAACCTAGTTACATATTTTTCTCAGTACCAGATTATTGGAGGGTTTTTAAAATCATTTTGACTTGGTATTTTTACCAAAAAGTGCTGAACTTTTATTTAAATCAATTAGGTTTAGTAGGTTGCTTCTTAAGGAGGCAAGAAACTGGGTCCGGTCAAGGTCAAATGAAATAAAGTCAATGAAGAAGAAGAAAAACCTTGGCAGTTGCGGCTCCACAGCTTTTAAGTAGAAATGTTATGTCTCATCATATATATGCCAATAAAGATCAATTCTGTTTTCAGTCAGTCTCTGGCTCAGTTGTCTTCGGAGCTGGGAGTTTACAACTATGACATAGCGCCCCCTCCAGGATCGTAGGTGGCCAAAGTTGAGGTTTCGTTTGTTTTCAGAAATACCAAGACTTCACAATCAACAGTTTGTATGGTTCAGCAGAATGCTTATTCAAGACTGGAAACAGTGATGGAACCAAATCTGAAGTGACCCAGAGAAGTTCACATTTTGGTAGCCTCTGTTTTGATGAAGAAGAAGAGTTTGGATTTGATATCCCGCCTTTCACTCCCTTTAAGGAGTCTCAAAGCGGCTAACATTCTCCTTTCCCTTCCTCCCCCACAACAAACACTCTGTGAGGTGAGTGGGGCTGAGAGACTTCAGAGAAGTGTGACTGGCCCAAGGTCACCCAGCAGCTGCATGTGGAGGAGCGGAGACGCGAACCCGGTTCCCCAGATTACGAGGCTACCGCTCTTAACCACTACACCACACTGGCTCTCAATGAAAAGCCTCTGATGAAAGCCAGATCTACTTGTTCCAGCTCAAGGTGATGATCAGCTGGCTGGTTGGAATGCAGACACACACACACACACACACACACACACACACACACACACACAGAGCCAGAGTTGGACTAGCAGTAACCGTATTTTTCGCTCTATAGGAAACACCTTTTCCCCTCCAAAAATTAAGGGGAAATATGTGTGCGTCCTATAGAGCGAATGCAGGCTGCGTGGCTAAGCCCAAAGCCAGAACAGGGAGACGGAGCGCTGCGCAGTGCTCCGTCTCGCTGTTCTAGCTTGCGGACGGCTGCGCAAAGCCTCCGCAGGGCAGCGGGGTGCTTTCACCCCGCTGCCCTGCAGAGGCTACGAAGGCTGTACAAAGGCGGGGGGTAGGCTGCAACGCTTCCCCCCCACCGCCAGCCCCACAAGCTCAGGGGGCAGCAGGGAAAGCAGCGCTCCCCCCCCCCCCCGCCAGCCCCAAAGAGCAGGTCGAAAGGAACCCAAAGCCTCCGGAGCCCAGCATGAACTCCCGCTGGGCTAGAGGCTTCGGGTGAACGCATAGAACACACCTTGTTTTAGAGGGGGAGAACAAGAAAAAAATTCCCCTGTTCTCCTTCTATGGTCCAGTGTGTCCTATAGAACGAGCAATACAGTAACTACCAGAGATCTCCCTGCTGCCCTTGAATAATAAAGCTGTGATTTAGCGTCTTCCCAGCAATAATCCAAGATAGTGCAAACCAAATGGCAGAGCATGGTTTTGTGGTACCTGTTGAGAAGGTAGTGGCCTCGTTCTGCCACCATGATTTCGCAGTCCACTTGTCCTTTGCCTTTTGTTTTCCCCTTGCTCACTAGCTCCTGTGTTGATATCCTGGTTTCTTAAACCACAGTTTCCGGTCATGTTTTGAACTGGGAAACTATGGTTTAAAGGGCTCCCTTCAAACCTGAATATGGAACTTGGTCAGAGAGCAATCATAACTTCTGAACTGGCCGTTGTCATGCTCCTTCATTACAGCCTGTCAGCAGGATGCAATTTTCAGTGCACAAGTGGCAGCATATTTTGTTTACTTCCCTCCTCCCCAAATCTGTGTTTGAACACTTGGAGGATGATCATGGGTCCCCCGTGCCACAAGCTCAAAAAATTCCCATTCTTCCTGGTGTTGTAACCGTCTTTCATAACGTGTGTGTATTGCTAAAACATAGAATGAAACCTACAAACTCTAAAACATGACGTTGGGTTGTGTTCCTTTTTATATTCTGGGACCTTTAATAATGTGGGAGTCATTAGCCATCATAGACCATGCAGCATCACTTAGTGATGCTGTAAAAGATAAGAATTGAATATAATATTTGGGGTCTTTTTTGCTGCAGAATAATCTCTGCCACTAGAAACTGAGAATAATATTAGCTGTACATAGGGAAGCTTTTAATGTTTAACAGACCACTGTATTTTAATATTTTGTTGGAAGCTGCCCAGAGTGGCTGGGGAACTCCAGCCAGATGGGTGGGGTATAAATAATAAATTATGATTATATAGAGAAGTGTCAAATGTTGGGCCAGTACATATTTTTTTTTTTTTTGCACATACAGTGGTTTAGGACTGAGAATTTACATTCTAATTAGTTTCTCTGATCATGTGTGACAGGTGTAATGAGACAAATGTACAAGTGTCATGCTTGCTTAAGCTTTGTAGCATTTTTGCTTTTGCTTTCAGGTGTGTAAATGCATCAGTAAATTCATCCACTATGTGCGTCCACAGTCAGGTGTGCGGACATGGTATCCATGTTCAAATGGAGCTGTTGAGTAGACCAGGACAATAATTAATACGAAGTGTTGAACACCAATTATGTGGGGTTCAGAAAGAAGTGCAAAGCAGGAGAGCTTCTGCATTTTATATTAGTTTGCTTCTATTCTGCCTTGGCAACTTTGGTAAAGGAATGATTCAATTTTTGCTTGCTTAGGAGTAATTTGGCTAGTTATAATCAACAACGGCATTGCTGACGCAGCAAAAGATTGCCTGGAGCTTGCATTAATTGGTGTATGGAACATAAATTATCATTGCAAGCACAAAACCGTTGTTAAATTTAAAAAAATAACTCCAGCATGCTTGCTTCTCGTGCTTTTATGCTCTTCGTAAATATATCAGCTTTCTTCCATGTGTCTGGCTAATGTGTTTCGAACACATTATTTTGTGTGTAGGAGATACCAACCTGGCTAAGATATCTGATCTCTTTATTTAAACAGCAAATTTACACCACTCTGGCACAACTGCATCAGCGCAACCGGATGTCTTCATCTGCCCCAATTGCAGTTAAACATGTCTCTCCAGTATCAGTCTCTATAACCACAGCAGGCGCTGTAACTCTTCACTGGTTTGACTTTACCCCCCAATGGAGCACTCATCCATTGGCTCTTGAGACACACTAGTGCCAACAACAAGAAGTGTGGCAAAAATCAGTTTCTGGATCAGATACCATTGCACTGAATACAGAGCGACTCCTGTCTCACTCTTGAACCCTTGTGAGTTAGAGTAAGCATTGCAGTTGTTCGGCGTTTGTGCCACTGGCTCTGGTAGCCCAAAACATTTCTTTCCCTGCTGCTCCAAGCTACTATTTAGTAGCAACAGCAACAAAGTGCTATTGTTCATGTGTGTGATGAAAGCATAATGCCCTTTAGCATGGATGTCGTGTGTGGCCTGGCTTGCATGTAAAGGTAGCCCATGGTTTAGATTGCATTTTTTAACCCATAGTGGTATTTCCGTCACCTGTCTCTACGCAGTTTTGCATAGGTTACAAGTAGATAGGAATAGGATTGCACGCCTAAGTTCCATGAGACTTCCTGGGAGTAAAGTGTATTACAATTACTGTATTGCAATTGGAGTAGGTAATTTGTACACTTGAGGCCAACCACATTTTGTTGTCGTTTAGTCGTGTCCGACTCTTGGTGACCCCCTGGACCAGAGCACACCAGGCACTCCTGTCTTCCACTGTCTCCCGCAGTTACAAGCCTCTAATAGGATGGAGAGAGGAGGATTCTGTTCAAATAGGTCCAGCTTTGAGACACACAGAATGAAATAAAGCAGCATGGCCACCAATGAAATATTAAGTCTGCATCTGAATTTAGAGGTGTGTGTGTTCAAATAGTGAAACTACTTTGGGCTGGTTAGGTGCAGGGGCGGTGTCGCCCCAGGTCTGAGCTATAATTTTGTTTTTCTCCTTTTTCTAATTTGTTGTGGCACAGCAATTACACTTGCATTAACTGAAAACCAAAATGAAGTGGCCTGGACTTGTTTAGCCTCAGGGTTAAGGCTGCAATCTTCATACTTGAAAGCAGTGGCTCTATGTATCCTGTATGCAGCGTATAGGATTATGCTGCATGATTTCTGCTTACAGTGAGAAACTTCAATGCCCTTCAAATTATTTCTTCACCCCTATAGTGAAGAGAAGTACTGTACTTAATTATGGCAACAGTTTCCCCCTGTTTCAAAGTCATCCCATCTAGTAATAGGGCTAAGGTAAAGGACCCCTGAAAGTTAAGTCCAGTTGTAAACGACTCTGGGGTTGCAGCGCTTATCTCGCTTTACTGGCCGACCAACGTTTGTCTGCAGACAGTTTTTCCTGGTCACGTAGCCAGCATGACTAAGCCGCTTCTGGCGAAACCAGAGCAGCGCACGGAAACGCCATTTACCTTCCTGTCAGAGCCAGATTATCTACTTGCACTTTGACGTGCTTTTGAACTGCTAGGTTGGCAAGAGCTGGGACCGAGCAACGGGAGCTCACCCCGTCGTGGGGATTTAAACTGCGACCCGATTGGCAAGCCCTAGGCTCTGTGGCCAATAGGGCTATAAAGTAAAGGTAAAGGGACCCCTGACCATTAGGTCCAGTCGTGACCAACTGGGGTTGCAGCGTTCATCTCACTTTATTGGCCGAGGGAGCCAGCATACAGCTTCCGGGTCATGTGGCCAGCATGACTAAGCCGCTTCTGGCGAACCAGAGCAGCGCACGGAAACGCCGTTTACCTTCCCGCCGGAGCAGTACCTATTTATCTACTTGCACTTTGACGTGCTTTCGAACTGCTAAGTTGGCAGGAGCAGGGACTGAGCAACGGGAGCTCACCCCGTCGCGGGGATTCGAACCACCGACCTTCTGATTGGCAAATCCTAGGCTCTGTGGTTTAACCCAGTGTTTCCCAACCGGTGTTCCGCGGCACACTAGTGTGCCGCGAGACGTTGCCTAGTGTGCCGTGGGAGGGAGGCGGGCGAGTCGGGCGGCGAGAGGCGGGGCGGCGGCGGCGAGGATCCGCGTCGAGCCGGGGCCGGCTCCGTGGTGGTGGTGCCGAGGTTTCTCTCTCCATTCTCCCCTCACACACACACACACAGGAAATAACACAGGATCAGCTGACAGGACCCGGCCAATGGGGCGGCGGCGGGGCAGCGCGCGCAAAAGGGAGGAGCGCGAGACAGCGGACGAGGAGGAGGCCGGCATGTCCGGGCAGCAGCAGCAACAACAGCAGCAGCAACTCCCGGCGACGGCTCCTCAAGCCCCGGGCAACCCTACTCCCTCACCGGCCTCGGCCGCCCTCCTGCTCCACCCGCCGCCGCCTCCCCTGCCGCCGCCGGCCACCTCGGCCCCGCCGCCGCCCCCTCCTCCGCCCGCTATCGCCGCCACCACCACCACAACAGCCGCCGCCGCCTCAGCTGGGCCCATGCCTGCCGGGAGCGGCGGCGGCAGCAGCAGCAGCGCCCCGGCGCCTTTCCCTCACGGCGGCGACCCGGCCCTGAACGAGCAGGAGAAGGAGCTCAAGCGGCGCCTCAAGCGGCTCTACCCGGCCGTGGACGAGCAGGAGACGCCGCTGCCGCGCTCCTGGAGCCCGAAGGACAAATTCAGCTACATCGGCCTCTCGCAGAACAACCTGCGCGTCCACTACAAAGGTAGAGGGACGGAGGGAGGGCGAGGCCGAGGCCACCGCCATCCCCAGGCCCCCTCCGCCTCTTCCTCCGAAAGGCAGGCTGAGAAACTCCCAGGGAAGCTCTGAACGTCTCCCCCGAAACCGTCGGGAGGCTTCGGTTGTTGCCTTTCTCCGCCGAGGTCGGTGGAACCTGAGCCTAGGCTTCCTTCCCGCACCCCGCTTTCCGAAGACCGCACACCAGTTGGGCCAGTACATATTCCCCTCCCGTGACTGGAGCGGAATAGCCCTTTCTCTTCTTCCCCAACCCTTGTCGTTGGAGGAGTCCCTCAGTCCCTCGCTTTGCTGCCTCCTCCCCCCCCACCCCCAAACTTGGAGGTTCCCCGACAAGGGGGAGGGGAAAAAATTGAAACTTACACTTTCGTGCGTCCCTCCCGGCGTGACGCTGCGCACTGACGTCACGGGGCTGTAATGGTGGTGTGCCTCGAGATTTTTTTCATCAAACAAGTGTGCCTTTGCCCAAAAAAGGTTGGGAAACACTGGTTTAACCCACAGTGCCACCCGCATCCCAATAGGGCTATAGCCAGTGCTATTTTTTTAGGAAAAGAGTTGCCAAAACTCACCATGAACACCTCCCTTGTTCTCTTCTAATGGCACTGGCACCCACCTGGAGAGGTGCCAGAACTGAGTTCCAGCAAGTTCCACCTGGAAAAAAAAAGCCCTGGCTGTTTCACCATTGAGAATGCCAATGCAAAGTTGACACATACGTCTCATTATAGAATCGTAGAGTTGGAAGGAAAATGCTCCCGTTTATAAAATCTGGAAATCTACCAGAAGGGGATGGTATCCTGATGTTCTAGAATTCCCGTTCCCCTAGAACAGACATGTCCAAAGTCCGCTTTGGGGGCCTAATCTGGCCTTCTGGTCGGTTTAATCTGGCTCCTGTGGCAGTTTATTTCCTGGGGTAAAATCCTAAAAAAAGTTAACAACCTTAATAATAAAAGCAGCTCAACAACTCCAATCCTAAGAAAAGCTCAACAACTTCAATCCTAAAAAGGTCAATAACTTTGGTCGGCCCCCACGGCCCTTCACTTCATCAAATCTGGCCTTCTTTGAAAAAAGTTAGGACACCACTGCCTTAGAACATCAAGCAAGGAGCTTGTATAACAATGCAGGTTTTTTCCAAAGGCATCTGAATCATAGCCAGAAGGGGCAGTGAGGGTCATTTAGTGCAACCCCCGTGCAATGCAGGATCTCAACTGGATCACACAGCAGATGACCATCCAACCTCTGCTTTAAAAACCTGGAACTAAGGCCTGGGGGCCGGATCCGGCCCAAGCACCTTCTAAACATAGCTGCCAACATTTCCCTTTATTAAAGGGAAATTCCCTTATTCTGAATAGGATTCCTTGCAAGAAAAGGGGAAAGTTGACAGCTATGCTTCTCAATCCGGCCGGCGGATGGTCTGGGAATCAGCGTGTTTTTACATGAGTAGAATGTGTCTTTTCATTTAAAACGCATCTCTGGGTGATTTGGGGGGCCTGGCTGGTGTTTTTACATGAGTACAATGTGTGTTTGTATCACAGCTGTCAACCCTCCCTTTTTTTGCTGGAAATTCCCTTATTCCTGCTGCTTCCCGCTGCTATCCCAGATTGTTAGATATCCCTTATTTTTGAGGCTGCTGATCCCTTATTTTCAAATCTGAAAGTTGACAGCTATGGCTTGTACAGTGGTACCTCGGGTTACATACGCTTCAGGTTACAGACTCTGTTAACCCAGAAATAGTGCTTCAGGTTAAGAACTTTGCTTCAGGATAAGAACAGAAATCGTGCTCTGGCGGCGCGGCAGCAGCAGGAGGCCCCATTAGCTAAAGTGGTGCTTCAGGTTAAGAAGAGTTTCAGGTTCAGAACAGACCTCCGGAACGAATTAAGTACTTAACCCGAGGTACCACTGTACTGTATTTAAAATGCATCTCTGGGTTATTTATGGGTCATAGGAATTCGTTCTTTTTTTTTTTTTTTCTTTCCAAAATATAGTCCGGCCCCCCATAAGGTCTGAGGGACAGTGGACCGGCCCCCTGCTGAAAAAGTGTGCTGACCCCTGCTTTTGGTCATCTCTTCCTATCAGACAGTTCTCCCTCTTAAGTAAGGTTTGGGTGAAGGAGGCGGCGAGAACCATGACGAGCTAAGCTTGTCCTCTACCCTCAGCGGCCGCTAGGTGGAGCGCCTGGAACAGCAAGCCCGCTTTCCGCGCGCTGTCATGCGCTTCCCGCTTCAAGCCACCCTTTCTGGACTCCATTTCCCGGTGTGCAAAGCGCCGCCGTTCTACCTTGGGAGACTCTTTCTCCCCGCTCCCCCGCCTCCTGAGAAAAACTGCGCGCGCACGAGCCGGGCGCCTCTCCGGAAGCGCCTACATTTCCCATGCTGCCCCGCGGCCCGCCCCACGCGTTTGTGAGGGAGAGAGAGGGGGGGAAAAAAAACCCGCGCCGAGGAGGCGCGTCACGTGGCTCGTGCTATATAAAGGGAGGCGCTGCGCCGGCAGCCCTATTGTTATCGCCGAGCCGGAGCCGAGGAGGCCGGGGGTCCTCGCCGCCCGGGGCTGTCGCCTGCCAGAGCCGCCGCCGCCGCCCCCACCGCCCCCACCGGTTTCCCTCTCCCTCCCCTCCCGAAGCACGGCGCCGCTGCTTGACTCCCGTCCCCCCCTGACCCTGGGGGAGCTTCGCCCTGCAGCCCCGGCCTGTGCGGAGGGAGGGGAGGAGGGACCGGCGGGAGGGAGGAGGAGCCCCCACCCGGTGAGTGAGGGGGGTCGGGGGGGGCAGAGAAAGGAGGCTGAAGGGACCAGAGGGAGGTCAGAAGGCGCTTCATCCTCCCTTCATATATACAGATATAGAGCATCCCAGACCATAATTATCTGTATACTGTATGCAGATACCTGCATATATACCTGGTTTGAAGGCAGTAGGTTTCACTCATTTCTTGAGGGGAGCTCCCTCAGCCTTATTCTCCCTCCTTAGATTATTTCTGCAGTTCCTTAATTATAATTATAGCATCCCAGGACCATAATTATACTGTATATCTGGTTTGAAGGCAGTGGATTTTACTCACTTCTTAAGGGGAGGGGAGGTCCCTCAGCCTTATTCCCCCTCCTTAGATTATTTTGTAGTTGCTTGAGATTTCAGAAAGGGGGGGGGGGTGAGAACCCCTTTAACCTCCCCCCCCCCTTCCTTATCATCTCCTTCCCCATCCCTTTTCAGTCCCTCCCTGAGGCTAAAGGCTACTTCATGAAGAAGTGATTATTGACTTTTAACGCTCTTTTTTTTCACATTGCAAGGCTGCGGGGTAGACTTCCACTTTCAAATGGCCTGCTGGCTGCCCACCTTTTTTTTGGGGGGGGGGTGCAGGGCTTACCTACCCAGCTGGGTTGAACTAGGCCCTGCTCCTGAACATTGCATGCTTTCCCCCCCCCCCCCCCAGTGATGCAGCAGGTTGCTCCTTTTCGCTCTGTCTCGCCTCTCCCTCCCCACGTCTTAAAAGATGCCTTTTAATGCATGTGAGACAAAGAGAGAGAGAGCTGTTGTGTCTATTATCCTGAGCTGAATTAATATTATCTTTGAAATTGCTAAAGAATTCAACTTATTTCAAGTTTACATCAATAGCCCGCCCCCCCTCCTCCCACACAGGTGTCTTACCTCTAGTTGCTGCTTTGGTAGATCTTCATCTATCTCAAGAAGAACTCAGCAACTATCTCTTGGTACAGCAGCTATGCTAATGCACACCCAAGCTGGGCTGATTGAAAAGGGCAGGTGCTTCTGAAAAGAAGTATTTTGTTCTTCCTTATGGCATTGAGACCTTTTGTGGTGTAGAGTAAGGACTGTGGCTTGCGGATATGTGCCTAGAGAATCTTTGGGGCCTTCATGTGCTGTTCTTGGTTTTGTGGCCTAGAACGGGGAAATGTTATATGGGCTTATTGGATGAGATAATATGACATTCATGGGGGACTCTTTCTGCTTCATTGATGGAGTTCAGAGTGATGTTTCGGACATGTCAGGCAGTGATCTTTTATTCTTGAGATTACATTAGAAATGGTTTGTCAGAGTCAAGGTGGGCTCATATGCTTTTAGAGCTCTAATATCAAGAACAGTATAATGGAAGTTTGGCCTTGAAGATCAAGTGTTTTAACAGCAGTTGAATCCCCGGCAATTCCTGAATACAATGCATATTACTTTTCTTCCCAGCATTTGAAGGCTCTTGTAAGCCTTTTCTTTAGAAGGTTCTGGAAAGTCTCTCTCTTTCCCCGCCTTAGATCGTCCACCTCCCCATGACCAAGCTATGGGGTCAGATGTGAGATACCCTATTAGTTATTTTTAGCAAGAGTGAAGGTCGTGAGAAATGGAATGGCATTGTCTTACTGAGTTGCTGGCACTTCCTGAGTTGAAATGTTTCCTCCCCCTCTTTCAATGTGATACATTAAAGGTCAGCTGCCCCCTTTCACTGGAATGCTGCACTGGATAGATTCTTCTGTGTGTATTTTGATGAGGTTTGTGTTTCGATGAAATCTTCCTTTTTGAAATGGAGCTGGGGGTGTGAGGAAAATCTTAATATCTTGAAGAGTCATTCTGTTAAGCCTGGAAAACACAGTGGCCTCTTACCTCAGCTTGTCATTGAATGTGTTGGAGTCAAGTGCGTAAAGGTAGATAATAATAATAATTATTATTTCCCCAGCCACTCTGGGCGGCTTCCAACAAAGATGAAAGATACACTAAAATTTCACATATTAAAAGCTTCCCTGAACAGGGCTGCCTTCAGATGTCTTCTGAATAATATAATAATAATTGCAATAGGGTCATGATCAAGGTTCCCCAAAGTTATTGGCAATACAAAACACAGCCCAGTCATCAGATGTTGCATGAAAGCCAATGGTATATTCAACCAAAAGCATAGACTTCCGTACAGGGTTCCACAAAGTTTGAAAATTGCTCAGCCCTGCATGAAGTGATGGAGAACTTGAGGGAGTGGCAGTGGTGGTATTTCTCATACATGGCATGAAGTGAGAAAAAATCCCCCTCCTCGCCTCCCACATTATGAGTGTTCAGTTGTGGGTAGAGAACTCTGGGAGGGTTTTCCTGCCACGCTTGTGCATAAATACATTTGCCAGGGAACTGATTCCCTGATTGCCAGTGGCAACAACCTAATAAGCCCTGTGGGCATAATACAACCATCACCAACCTGGTGCCCTCCAGATATTGCGCTCTATCAACTGTAGCCAGCATAGCCAAGCCATTGGTCTGGGATGATGGGAAATGTTGTCCAACAGCATATGGAACCCACCAAGTTAGGAAAAGCTGGTATATAATAGCTCAAGTGTCTGCCTCCAAATCCTCATGTTGATGTCCCGAAAAAGTCAACCATATGTACTGCTGATTTTGAATTTGTAAAATACTATACAGTCGTACCTTGGCTCCCGAATGCCGCAAACCCGGAAGTGAGTGTTCCGGTTTGCGATCGTTCTTTGGAAGCCAAACGTCCAATGGGGCTTCCACGGCTTCTGAATGACTGCAAGAGCTTCCTGCAGCCAATCCTAAGCCACACCTTGGTTTCCAAACGTTTTGGAAGTTGAACGGACTTCTGGAACTGATTCCGTTCAAATTCCAAGGTACCACTGTACTGTGTTCAAGTGAGTCTTCAAGATGTTGGGCTTATAGTATCAATAAGTGATTTTAATGCCATGTGTGTCTGTACTCCTGCTTTTTAGAGTTGGACACTTGCCTATTCTGTGTATTTGCCCAGTGTAACCTGCTGAAACATGGTGATAGAGTTCATAAGAAGATACATGAGAATGATTATGTGATAGTTTGGAAGGTGATGTTAGGCCCAGTAAAATGGTCCTAGAGTAGATGAGGGAACAGCTTGCCTTGGAGCTTAACCAAAGACGTGTCTTCTTTGCCTCAGAACAAGTGATGTCATAATGACTTTTCAAGAAGGTTATCTTTCAGAGTCTGATGTATAAAAGTCCGAATTATGGTGAGAACATAGAAGAGGCCACAAAGAAACATAGCTTTAACTGAGCTAGAATTCTTCTGTAATTGTTTAGGATGGTGCATTTCACACTTGCTGACAACAAAACTCTCATATAGCATATCTGCACTTGAGAGCAAATTCAAACATAGTATTCTTACCCCAGTGGTATGAAATAAGCCACTTTTTACATGGATGAGCAATAATCTGCTCCTTATTTATTCCACAGCATGTTCCATTGCTGCCAAGTGAATGGTCTGAGTTGTCTGTCATCCTTTGTAAGTTCTCACTTACAGAACAGGCTGATTCTGACTAGTTCAAGGAGTGCAAACAGTGTTAGAAACAAAGATATAAATTAACTTATATAATTGCCAAATGGCATCTTAATCCTAAATTATGGTCACCACAATGTAATTCCTATGTGCCATTTTCCCTCCATGAAACATTATTACTATTACAATTATTATTATTAATTTTATGTCTATGTCATTTTAAATTATAAAGGAAAAAAATCTCAAAGCTGTTTACAACACATTAAAACATTAAGTAAAACAACCCAGAATAAAACAAATTCAAGCTTCAAGGAAAATATAGCAGATCCTTATCTAAGTGACATTTTGCTTTCCCCATATTTATTTAGCTGCTTAATTTATATTGTTGCACCGTAGCAGAAGCACTCTGAGAAGCCAGTGTGGTATAGTGGTTAGAGGGTCAGACTAGAACCTGGGAGATCAGGGTTCAAATCCCCACTCTGTCCTGAAGCTGACTGGGTGACCTGGGGCCAGTCACAGCCTCTTAATCTACCTCACAGGGTCATTGTAGGGATTGATTGATTGATTGATTGAGGGAGGTAAACCATGTCATCATTGAAGGGAAAGCTGGGATATAAATGCAATAAATAAGCTCTTCTGCTGAGCTGCTTATGAAAGCTGGAGGAGCCAGCCAGATGGAGATGTCAGTTGCCACCCTGCCATCCATAAATCTCCACATGGTCGCAGTTGGATCTGCACCAGTCGCAAAATGTGCCTGGCACCTGGGAATTTTAAACTCTGAAAAAGGACTAAAGACAAGTTAACCCTATTAAAAATATGTCTGACCTTTGAACCCCCCTGAAATAGAGAAGAAGCATCCGGCCAACAGACATGATGCAATTAAAAATAAATATTGAGAAAAAAATTGTAGATGGGTTAACCAGAAAAATCTCTCTAAATGCAATATAGTTATCAATAAAATTATTACTAATAGAACACAAAATCAAGATTCATTCCTGCCTTTCCTCCAAAGCTCTCAAGAAAGGGTGTGTATGGTTCTCCCTTCTCTCTTTTTTTAATCATCACAGCTCCCTTATGAGAGAGGTTAGGGTGAGAAAGAGCAACTGGCCCATGTTTTACCCGGTGGGCTTTGTGACTGAGCAGGGGTTTGAACTCTGTGCTCCCATGCCCTTGTCCAACTAGCTTCCTAAGCAATGCATACTAAACTAGTTGCAGTAAGACCGTGCTCTTGATTGTCCTCTGATCTCAGTTGTAGGTTCAGCTCACAAACGTTATTTAACCTATGTGATTAACCTATTCTCTGGAGTATGGTGACAGGGCGATCCGATGTTGTCGCTTAGAAGCTGTGCCTTGTTATCTGAATGACTTAATTGGTTTATAGTGCAGCAAAACACATGGACTGGGCTCAGGCAAATGGGCTGAGAGATAAGTGAGCCTTGTTGCCTACCCATGCATCCCTAAGTCTCCAATTATCAGTAACAATGCCTTTGGAACAAACCGGGATCTTAAACCATGGTTTGATGTTGCTTTTAAATCCTGGAAGAGGGAGGAGAGTAGGTGCTGTGTGTGCAGACAAAGCTATCTCAGCTTCTTAAACCAACATGACCACCTGAACCTAGCTGCGTAGGGTCACACTTGCAGTTGCTTACCATTTTTGCTACTCCCTCCTCCTAGTTTATTTCTTTGGAAATTTGTGGGTATGTGCAGAGCATGTTATTTATTGCCCCTCTTCCCCTATTCAAAGTGCGGCGACATCCCCTCTTGTGACGTTCTTGGAAGTTGGTTCCAAATCCTAGCGTACACATTTGAAAAAGGAGCTCTTTGTTTGGCAGAGCCCTTGGTGCCTTGACAAGAGCTTGTGTGGTCCACTGGGTGTGCATTCAGTGTTGGTACTGGGTCTGGACGAAAGCTTATTTTGGATTCCACCCATAGACAACAGGATAGCTCTGTGCTCAAAGCAACCAGACCAGACCTGTCCCTCAAAAATAATGGCTTTTTCAATTTGTTCTGTAGGGTATCTGTGTCAGTATTTAATTGCTTTGTACAGAGCACCATCCACACTACTGACCCTACAGTAGTTTGCAATAGGAACATTAGTGTTGTTGCTTTGGGATATTCCCCATGTTTGTTTGTTTTTATGGCAGGAGAGCAGTAAGTATGGGGTACTTGCAGAGCCTCTACGTTCCTCAGCATCTTCAGATGACATCACCCAATACTAGTGCAGTTTGCTTCTCTCTGCAGTGATGGTGCCATGTCATTCTAGGCACCATCATTTCTGCTGTATATGTGGTAACTTTGTGAAATTGGACACTCGGGGAATTCTTGATGAGGTTATTCTATTGCAGAGGTTATTCTATTGCAGAAGGGTATGAGATCACAAACAGCCTGATTCTCCACCCCACCCCCACCCCGCCGCCAAGAAAAATGCAATTTAAGAAAGAAGATATGTACACTCCCTTATTTCAGAGGCTCACGCCAGCTTTCTTTGATGATTGATGGTTCTTAAATTTTCAAAAAAAGATGTGTCTTTGATTTACTTCTGTAGAGTCCCAAAATAGCCTGAGCTTTTTGCAGCAATACAGAGGGAGTTTGTGCTAGTGGGAGCCCCAGGCCTGCAGATGGGGCCATGTTGTCGTCCCTGGGTCCTCCCCTCATTCATGGGCTTTTTGGTGTGAGGAAGGGGCAAAGGCTCCCTGCCGTCAGTGTTGGCTCACCTATTGCAATTGACTGGCTAAAGCTGGGCTTCCCGGTGTTCGTGTGAGCACCACAGGGCACTCGGATGCCCCACTTTGGCACCCACCTCTGGCCCCTCCCTTTACACTTCATTGGGCAAGGCTACAACGAATGACGCAGAGACACAGTGGGCAGCCTCCCTTGTGGATGAGTGCCTCGGGTTCCCACTAGTCTTTCATTTATTTCTCTCTTGGCATGCAGTGTGCCCTGGCATACAGTCTTACAAATTTGGGCAAGAACCATTTATTTGGAGCCTTATTTTTGTATATTGTTATCTCATGGGCGTAGCCAGGATTTATGTTGGGAGGGTGCAGAACCTCAGTTAAGTCTTTTGTACACTCATGTATCATCTCTTGGTGGGGTGTTTCCTGTTTTAAATTCCATCTCTCTGTGTCTCTCTCTGCCTCCCTTTAGTAGAGAGAGTCCCAATAGGTGAGCCTTGTATCCCTTCGTCTGTCAGTCTGCTGTGACAGTTTACTATGAGATAGTAGGTAGCACCGTGATTTCAGTACGTTCTAATGTCAGCGTTTGCTGGAATTGCTCTTCCAGTGAAATTAAGGTCATGGCAGGAAGCTTGCACTTTCCTGTCTCTGTTTCAGGTTGCCTGCAAACTCGGGAAGACAATGCAGCATTGCATTACATGGAGAACGGCCTGTGCGTGAGCGCTCTGTGTCGGCTTTGTTCACAAATGCTTCCTTCTAAAAGGAGCTTCCTTTTAAAAACCGAATACTGGCATTACGAAAAGAAATTGCAATATGCCAATCACAAGAATATATCTAGAGAGTCTCCTGTCTTATATCCCCAGCTTAGAAGGAGGATTTTAGACCGGGAGTTATTTTAAAATGGAGATCATCTTATCTTGACAAAATGACTTTTAAAATACGTCTCGGAGTTTGCAGAATGATAATCACTGTAATGGAAGCCTTGACATTGCCAACTACAGCTCATGAAACCTTCCTTGAAGGGAAGGGAAGGAGGAAACAATCAGCCCCTTACCCATAATAATAAAAAAGTGTTTTTAAAGGTTGGTGGAGATATACATGGGACTTGCCTCTTGTGTGTGTTAGGCAGACTTCCCCCTTCCCCTTCTCGGTTTCAAAGTTAACTATCTTCAGATTTGCTTCTGTGTGTGTGTGTGTGTGTTTGCTAACAGTACTTGGGGCCAAACCATGATTAGAAGCAGGTTTGCATAGTGCTTTTAACCATAGTTCCAAAACTGTGAAAGGGAGGGGAGCACTGGCGGTGTGGGTGAACCAGAGCAGGGCTGCTGCTTTTTCTTTCCATCATAGCTTAGAGGCTGGACAGAGTTGCATCTGTGCCGGGCCTCAATAGGTGGCAAGCCCTGACAATCCAGTTCTGAACTGGGACCAATTCAGCCAGCTGTGGAAGGCTTTGAATATGGCACTGCCTTGTTATTTTCGGGGGTGTGCTTTCTGGAAGACCACACCTTTTCATTTTGCCTTCTTTGCTTTTGTAGTCTGGCATTGCACATCAGGATGGTTATTAAAGCTTGCATTTCTGGGAAGTTAAGCAGTGACGATTTCGCAGATGTTCTAAGATGGGAATGGGAGATGTTCTGGGAATGGGAGAGAACTGATAAGAAAATGGAAAAAGTAGCAAGATGTTGCCAGGAACACTTGCAGCTGGAATGAGTTTCCTCTAACGATGAAGGTTTGAAACCTGAATTGCAACCAATTACTAAGGGGGATTGTTGAGTGTTTCATACTGAGTCAGACCGTTGATCCAGCTAGCACAGTATTGTCTACCCTCGCAGGCAATGGCTCTCCAGGGTTATGGCGCAAGGGCCTCTTCCCAGCCCTACCTTGAGATGCCAAGGATCAAGGGATCTTCTGCATAGAAAGCAGATGCTCTACCGTGAATATATGTGATTGGGAAGACCAGCAATTGTTTTTAATCCAGCCTAAAATGCTGCCAAATGCAGCATGTAGTTCACACGCTGAAAGTGCTGAGGCTACATTGGTTTCCTCTGGTTGTATGCTGGGGCAGTCCAGAAGACATATTGGCAATTGGCTTGATGTTGGCCCTGGCAATGTGTAGTCTCTGCAAATTGGCGCTTTCTGTTATGGGATGCTTTCTCATTCTTCCGCCATAGTACTGAAACCAGCGGCTGATGAAACTGCTAAGCAGACACATGTTTCAACAAGCCAGAGGGGATGTTTGAGCTGTGTGCGAAGTATAACTGGGGTGGGGGGCAGTGATGGAGATGGGGGAGTTTGGGTTGGTAGCAGAGTAAAGCTTGACAGCCTGTTTTATGGAAGGAAGAGAGCGAGGTAGCGTTGCGCGTAGAGAATAGTGTTCAAGTTGCAAAGTCTGGCGTGGGAGAAAGGTGCAAAGCGAAAAGTACATTCTGTGGAGCAGAGTGTGTGTAGGGCAGGGATGGGGGTCCTGTGGATCTCTTGGATGTTCCTGGTCTAGAACTCCTGTCATCATTGGCCAGACTAGCTGCAGCTGATGGGAGTTGGAGTCCAGCCACATTGAGAACACCACAGGTTCCCTAACCTTGATGTAGGGGAATAAAAAGAGGTAGGAGACTCTTGAATGTAATCACAAAGCGTCATTGAGCTGTTAAAGTACCAAGGTAGACTTAGGGAAGAGTAAAGAGCACTGAACACACACCGGTTCTCATTTCAGTCAATTGAGTGCGAAGGATGAAATCTGTGTACTACTTTCAAAGGTACAGAACAGCGTCAATTGAAATAAAAAACAACCACAAACTTGAGGACTCTTTTGCGGTGGAGGTCAGAGAGCAGCAACCCCCCCCCCCCCACATAAGCATGGTCTACGAGGAAAAACAGCCCTTGCAGGCATTGAGTCATTTTCAATACACATAAATTCATCCCTGAAGTAATCTGAGATTGACTTTCTCTTGACTGTCCTGGCTCCTTTACCATGGCAGAGGTGTTCAGTAGCACCTGCGCCTGGAGAACAGGCTCTCTTGCTTCTCTGGGAAGTGGGTGAAATATGTGTCCTAGGGCAGCAGTGCAGATGGGAGCTGTAGTCCCAAACCAGATTGGCAAAGGCTGCGCTAGAGGGTGTAAAAGGAGCTCACTTCTCCCTCCCAGTAACACCACGTTGTGTCCCAGCTTGTGCCAGTTCCTGTCTTCAGATGGGGTTGGGGGTCAGTAATTAAAAGGCTCCAAGTAGGAGTATTGGCCTCCCACCCCCCACTTCTCTTTCTCTCCCCCTTTTGACTGTAGTCAGTGGTTTAAGCTCCTTGTTTGACTGCCTCAATTATGTGATGGGGCTACTCCTACATGCATTTCTCTGCCAGCACTTTGCCAGTGGTACTTAACTGCTTGAATCTCTTTCTTGTTTGCTGCCTTGTGTGTGAGATGTCACTGGGGTTGGAAGTCTGCCTACTCGCATACCATTGCAAGAGAAGTTATGAGGTAGGGGGAGGATCACAAAGTTTCTTGCATGTTTTGTTTAGTGCTATATATGTCACTTCGCGGGACGCGGGTGGCGCTGTGGGTAAAAGCCTCAGCGCCTAGGGCTTGCCGATCGAAAGGTCGGCGGTTCGAATCCCCGCGGCGGGGTGCGCTCCCATCATTCGGTCCCAGCACCTGCCAACCTAGCAGTTCGAAAGCACCTCCGGGTGCAAGTAGATAAATAGGGACCGCTTACCAGTGGGAAGGTAAACGGCGTTCCGTGTGCTGCGCTGGCTCGCCAGATGCAGCTTTGTCACGCTGGCCACGTGACCCGGAAGTGTCTCCGGACAGCACTGGCCCCCGGCCTCTTGAGTGAGATGGGCGCACAACCCCAGAGTCTGTCAAGACTGGCCCGTATGGGCAGGGGTACCTTTACCTTTATATATGTCACTTCAGTCACTTTTTGCAGAGAATTCAATTAATAAATCTATACGTAAATTAATCTGGGGCTGGCGAGAAGTTTGCCGTCTGTCAGGCATGCAAGTTGTAGCATAGTGGTGCTTTTTCCACACATGTAAGCTGATTTGCAGAGGGTTGAAGAAGGTAGATTTTAAGCAAGATGACTTTTTAGCCCCCCCCCTTTTTTTCCCATTCTGATTTCAGGGCTGCTTCTCACGTGTTGGATCATCACTTTATTTCTGTAACCTGCTGAATTGCTGCTGAATTTGTGAGCTAACAAGGTTATGCCAGTTGTATCTGTGTAGGTAGTTCTGTGAGGACCCACTTGCTCGCGCATGCCAGTCATCACCAGTGCCTGAGAGGAAGGATCATGACACTCTGGCTGCAGTGTTTCTGCGCTGGCTATGTAAGCATTCTGCCTTCATTTTTAAAATATAGCTTCAAAAATTTCCATGGAGCAACAGCAAAACTAATACCACATTTGCTGGCAAGGGTGAGTTCAGTCATAGTAGACTGGTGACTGGGAGTGGCCGCCGGGACCACATAACACCGGTTCTGAGAGATCTGCATTGGCTCCCAGTACGTTTCCGAGCACAATTCAAAGTGTTGGTGTTGACCTTTAAAGCCCTAAACGGTCCTGTATACCTGAAGGAGCGTCTCCACTCCCATCGTTCAGCCTGGACACTGAGATCCAGCGCCGAGGGTCTTCTGGCGGTTCCCTCATTGCGAGAAGTGAGGTTACAGGGAACCAGACAGAGGGCCTTCTCGGTAGTGGCACCCGCCCTGTGGAACGCCCTCCCATCACATGTCAAAGAGATAAACAACTACCTGACATTCAGAAGACATCTGAAGGCAGCCCTGTTCAGGGAAGTTTTTAATATTTAACGCTGTATTGTTTTTAACACTTGATTGGGAGCTGCCCAGAGTGGCTGGGGAAACTCAGCCAGATGGGCGGGGTATAAATAATAAATTATTATTAGTAGTAGTAGCAGTAGTAGTACTACAAGTGCGCTAAGTGGCACACAGCAGAGTGGAAATAGTATATGAACGGCATACCTTTTCTCAGCATGCTTGCAAAGTGCAGGGGCCCACATATGCTGCCAGGATTTCTTGTAAACAAAGGGAACCTTCTCAGGTGCCCAATAGCAAATAGTTCCATTGAGGTAGACCAGTTGGCACATGTGTTGCTCAGCCCAGGCTGTTTCAGTTTACACATAACTCTTGCTGGTAGGAAATCCTTGAGGGTGATGTAAACCTGCATTCTGGCAGCTCTCCACCCACATCGCTAATGAATTGACATAAGGACTACTAATGTGACAAAGGTGAGTTGCAGTGGTGTGTGCCGGCTGCGTTCTGTTCTGCCCTAAAACGCACGTGCAGAGCCAATGGTCTGAGTTTTATTGGAATAGCAGTAACCAAAGTCAGTAAAAAAAATTTTTTTTTAATGCTTGACTGATTTTAAAGGAGGCAAGGGATGTCTCATCTGTCCTGTTCACAGATTTGTTTGAGTCCATAGATTTTCCTCTGTGAATGAGTTTCGTAGTCCAGAAGGTGGAGAAAGGGGTGTTGAAAAAACTTACCCAGGCTGACCAGTATTAGAAACTCAGATACCTAATCTAAACCTGATCAACTTGTACCATCAGGAGGCTCTTCATAATTTTTATAAGTCAAAATTCCCTTTCTCGCAGTTAGAAGCCATTAGCTTGGGTCCTACCTGTGGTAGCAACAGAAAACAAATTTTCTCTATCGTCTTGTGTGACAACCCTTCAAATATTTGAAGGCTGCTATTGTACTGTCTTTTATTTGTCTCACCTGCAGCCTAAAAATATGCAGATCCTTCCACTTCGTTACATATATGGCCTCCAGGCACTCCCTCTTCAAATCATTTCTTTTGCCTTTCTCTGGACATGTCCCAGTGCTACATAAACGATCATGATTCATTTATATAGTTATTCCAGATGTACAAGAAGGCCTTCTGTAGCCAATAGTGACCATATAACCCTGTCAAACCCTTAGTCTTGTGGGTCTAATGGATGAAGGAGACTGGCTTTCCTGTACGTAGCTCTGCCTTGAATGGGAAAGGTGGACAGCCTGCGTTCCCTAAAGTCCTGGAGGGAGAGCAAGCAGGCTAGAAAGTTCCTTTCAGGTTGAGCGCAATCGGTTGGGTTGGCTTGGCATTCTCTTTTGAAGTTGCCTTCCCCTCTCTGACCCCTGCTTCTCAAATTCCTCCCTACTCCCTAAACAAATTAACTTCCCTGGTAGATTCTTTCTCTCCCCCACCCCCCAACTCCCATCTCTCATTCTTGTTGCCTCCTTTGTGCCTGAACCGCTGGTGTGTTTCACCGGAGGACTCCCACAGTTCACTTCTGTCCTTTCCATCAGCGCTTCCCCCCTGCAACACCGCAGGGTTACCCTCAACATGTTTGGAATTCCTTGTCATAATGAGAAACAGCTGATTCTCCTCCTGCCCATTGAAACACTTCTCCCTTATGTGCAGACCCTTGCAGGATTCATGTTGCTGCACTCTGGGTGGTTCAGGGGGGAAGATCATTCAGGTGAGGCTCCTGGCATCCCTAACGTTTGGTAGCTCTTCTAAGTTCCACCGTCAGTCTTCGCGAGGTGCTTAAGTCTTTTCTCTGTGTGTGCTCATCACAAAATAGAATGGCAAACAGCAATAGTCAGGGTGGTTCTTGACATCCTAATGGCCTAGTTTGCACATCACGGTAAGCCACAATATGGCTTACCACGACCACGCAAACATGTTCACACCTGCATTGCTCCTCCTTGGGGGTCAGCAACTAAGCCAAGCTTTGGCTGAGCCTGTCACCCAAACCTGGAATCATGGTTAAGGTCCCTCTTTCTTAACCACAACCTGTAGCCATAGGATAAACCTTGGTCATGGACAAGGAGGGGAGACCTTAACCATGAGCCTAGGTTCAGGTGATATTCTGAAACTTTGCTTAGGTGCTGCACCATACTGACCTGAGTGGCTGGGAAGGCCTGGCCAGATTGG
This sequence comes from Podarcis muralis, assembly GCF_964188315.1. Lineage (NCBI taxonomy): Eukaryota > Metazoa > Chordata > Lepidosauria > Squamata > Lacertidae > Podarcis > Podarcis muralis. Next base: position 7,792,282 of record NC_135656.1, read on the forward strand.
CGGGGTGTACCGTATTTTTCGCTCTATAGGATGCACCCGACCATAGGACACACCTTGTTTTAGAGGGGGAGAACAAGGGAGGAAAAATTCTCGCTCTCTCGCTTTCCAGGCTTCAACGAAAGCAACGCGAAGCCTCCGGAGCGCGCAGGGAGCGCTCCCTCTGCGCTTCGGAGGCTTTGCGTTGCTATCGCTGAAGCCAAGGAGCCTGCATTCGCTCCATAGGACGCACACACATTTCCCCTTAATTTTTGAAGGGGAAAAAGTGCGTCCTATAGAGCGAAAAATACGGTAAGTAATTTATTATTATTATTATTTATTACCTAAAAATCTCAAGGAGGATCAGATCATCTGTGATCTCCTCCTTGGGGACCAAAGCATTTGATTTCTAAGCAATGGTTTGACTTGGCATGTCTAGTGAACGTGCCTAATCTCAAAGAGCTTGGTAGAAAAACTTCCCTTTGCAGGGTACCTTGCAGTATAATCATTGCTATTTTTCTAGAAAGAGAGGTGCTGGACCTCACCATGAACTTCTCCCTTGTTCTCTTTGAATAGCAATGGCTCCCACCTGAGACCTGCTGAGCTCCATTGAGCTCTGGCTGAAAAATTGCCCTGCATGTAATACAGTCTTCCTTAGAAGGTGGGGACCCTTATCCACTGAACATAATTTGACGTTTCTGAGCAGAACCAACCCAGAAACCAGAGGCAGCCTTCTCACATTTTGGGTGACTTAAAACGTAATTGTGGGAATAAATAAGATGGATTCACATCAACTTCCCTAAAGGATATTTAAGGAAAACTAGGTTCACCTGCTGAGTAGCTGGGTAGAAAAGGTGGTTCTACAAGATCATTACTCCAAAGCAGTCATTCTGAAACTCTGCCATAAGAACGTCAGAGCCCTGCTGGATCAGGCCAAAGGCCCACGTAATCCTGCATCTTGTTCTCCCAGTGGATAGCCAGAAGCCTATGGGAAGTCTGAAAGCATCAGCACTTTCCCCATTTGTGATTTCCAGCTACTGGTACTTGGATACAGTGGTAGTGGAGCCATTGTGCCGAGTACCCATTGGCAAGTCTTAACCTCCATGAATTGGTTCAATGCTCTGACATGCTGTTGCCTATTGGGCTCGTCTGCCACAATGGTCCCTCCAAACCTTGAAAGAAATCGACAGCAACTTGCTCCCTGCGCTTAACAAATCTGTTGAGAAATCTTAAAAGGCACAGATGTATCATCACTGTGTTCCAAATTGCTTTCCTACCAGCTATAATGAGTTTTACGTACCGAAAGAAGGTTGCCCACAGAGGGAGAAGGAGAAAGTTGAGTGTGACAGTTCTTGTCTCAATTTTTTCATTTAATAAGATCTCTCATTATTCAGGCTGGGCACTCAATTAGCTAAGTAGCTTTCTTGAAGCATGCAAGTGCTATCTGTGCGCTGTCTCCCTTCCAACTTGTTAATTGCTTGAGTGATGGGATGGGGAAGATATCTGGGAGAAGGGAGAGCAAACCCCATGTGTGAAGGGGGAGACAGGCAAGTGGTGCCAGAACTGTATGGGGAACGGGCATCCTGTGACGTGTGGCATAGAAGAGGCAGAGACCGCCTCTCCTGGTATGCCCCGCGGAGGACCTTAAGGTCCATAAATAGCAACACTCTAGAGGTCCTGGGCCCTAAGGAAGTCACATTAGCCTCAACCAGGGCCAGGGCCTTTTTAACACTGGCCTGGTGGAACGCTCTGTCTCATGAGACCAGGGCCCTGTGGGATCTGATTTCTTTCTGCAGGGCCTGCAAGACAGAGCTGTTCCACCTGGCCTTTGGTTTGGACTCAGTCTGACCCTTATGTTTCCCTCCCTTTATGTGATCTATAGGCTACTTTTAAAATGAGGCTGCATTTTAAATTGTATTTTAACTTGTATTTTAAATTGGGGTTTTCTCCCCTCCCTGTTATGTTTTTACTGTAATTTTTACTGGTGTTAGCCGCCCTGAGCCCGGCTCTGGCCGGGGAGGGCGGGGTATAAATAAAAATTATTATTACAGTGGTACCTCAGGTTACATATGCTTCAGATTACAGACTCTGCTAACCCAGAAATAGTGCTTCAAGTTAAGAACTTTGTTTCAGGATGAGAACAGAAATTGTGCTCCGGCGGCACGGAAGCAGCAGGAGGCTCCATTAGCTAAAGTGGTGCTTCAGGTTAAGAACAGTTTCTGGTTAAGAACGGACCTCCGGAACAAATTAAGTACTTAACGCTGTGGGTAAAAGCCTCAGCGCCTAGGGCTTGCCGATCGAAAGGTCGGCGGTTTGAATCCCCGTGGCGGGGTGCGCTCCCGTCGTTCGGTCCCAACGCCTGCCAACCTAGCAGTTCAAAAGCACCCCCAGGTGCAAGTAGATAAATAGGGACCGCTTACTAGCGGGAAGGTAAACGGCGTTTCCGTGTGCGGCTCTGGCTCGCCAGATGCAGCTTTGTCACGCTGGCCACGTGACCCGGAAGTGTCTCCAGACAGCGCTGGCCCCCGGCCTCTTGAGTGAGATGGGCGCACAACCCTAGAGTCTGTCAAGACTGGCCCATACGGGCAGGGGTACCTTTACCTTTCCCTTTACCACTGTATTGTTATTATTAAAGTTCTTATGGCAGTCACTTGCGCCGCTTCTGAACCAAGACCCTATTTCAGGGGAAGGGACAACTGGAAGTTGCAGTGTTGTTCCTCCCCACCTCACCCCAAAACCACCATCTTGTGTTGCATGTGCCAAGGCAGAAATGTGCAGAAACACACCAGCTCCGTGGCGTCTGGCCTAGCTCAGGAAAAGTAGGCGGGTCCAGAAGCCTTTTCCCTCACCTGTAGCTTTGCACCCAACACCCAAGGCAACCAGTAAACACCTTGGGATTTGGCTCGGCTGCTGCGGCGGCACTTGGCACGCAGAGCCAGTTCCTCCCAAAACTGGACGCTGCCTCAGTTCTTTCGCATATAAAACTAGGGTTGGGTGTCCTGCCCAAGGGTGGGGACCGCAGTGGCAGCTAGTGAGTTGGTGGCTTGCAAAGTGGAACTGTGTGCTTGACTCTTTACTCCCTGTGTCTCAGCTGGTTTGGATCAGTCTGTGTCCTTTGGCAGAAGCCAAGCAGCCATGCTTCATCCTGCCTTTTGGGAAACGTTTTTGAGGTGCAGGGGGCGAGGCCCCAGGCATGCACCCCAGGTGGGGTGTGGGGCACACTGCACAAGTGAATAGGATGACTCTGCTATCGTTTTGTTAGCAGCATGAAGAACTCTCTCTTCTTTTTTGCTCCCGGAGAAGCTGAGCCGCGCAGTCAGGATCTTCTCGCTGCCGTCTGCCACAGCTGGCTGGCATGTTTCTTTCAAGCCCATTTGTTCAGCTTTGTTGCCATGGGAACGGTTGCTAGGACATTGATGGGAACAGACAAGTGCAAGGAAGAAGCGGGCTGGGCTGGGCTGGGTGGGTGGGTGGTGGTGGGCTTGCATCAACCAGCAGAAGCAGAGGCCTATTCTGGGGGAGGGGCAACCGCAAGAGAGAATTCAGGGGTTGCTTCCCCCTCCCTCCAACAAACTTTAACATAGAGGCTTCCTGGTTCCTGTGTTCTATTTTAGGAAAGCGGGGTTTGCGGGGAGAGGTGTTGAGTGGCACTTTCTCAGCTGTGACTTCAGAGGATGCAGTTTCAGCTTTTGGCAAGGCTTTTGTTGTATTCCCTTTGTCTTTGGGCCTTCTTTCCCATCAGATTCCGACTGTGAAGGTTGAGAAACCTCTCCGACGCTTACTAGCGCCTTTTATTATTACAGAGAACGGTTAAAAATCCGCCCAGCACCCACCCTCCGTGCTTCCCATCAACACGTGCGCCTGTCTTTTAAAGAGGGCAGAGTCTTTCTTTCTTGCTTCTCCTCGGCCCTGCCTCTAGCTTTTGCATTTCGTGGGGAGAAAAGGCGGTTTTAAAAAATGTTATTTCTCTCTTAGAAATGCAGGGCGCAACAGCAAACGACAGGCCTGTGCTCAGGGAGATCTTCTGTCTCCTAGTGGAGTAAAGGTCATTGTTTTATAATGAATGTCTTGTTGCATGAAAGTGGAGATAGGAAAAAGAATTGTCAGCATGATTTGAGCTTCTTCCCTCCCTTCTTTCTCTATACAAGTCCCCCCCCCCTCCTTTAAATGGTGTAAAAGTACTGGGCATTTGGGTATTGGAGTGCTAAGCTACTGTAGAGAGTGTTCTGTTAAGATTTTGTCTCTTTTGCTCTGTGCATGCGTGCCATCCAGCCTGAGTCTTTCAATTGACACAGACTAAACCAGGCATGGCCAAACTCGGCCCTCCAGATATTTTGGGACTACAGTTCCCATCATCCCTGAGCACTGGTCCTGTTAGCTAGGGATGATGGGAGTTGTAGTCCCAAAACATCTGGAAGTTGAAGTTTGGCCATGCCTGGACTAAATGGTTCCGTTGGTTTTGGGGGAATGTAAGGAAGATGTTCTGAAACATTGAGTGGGGGGGACTAAAAATTAGAGGTAAAATACAGTGTGTGCATGTGTGTTTTGAGATGGCAATGGGCAGGGGAGTAACACATGGAGAGCCAGTGTGGTGTAGTGGTTTGAGTTCTGGACTAGGACCTGGGAGACCCGGGTTCAAATCCCTGCTCGACGATGAAGCTCACTGGATGACTTGAGCCAGTCACTGCCTCCCTCACAGGGTTGTTGGGGGGATTATATGTGGGGGACCATGTATGCTGCCTTGAGTGCCTTGAAGAAAAAGGTGGGATAATAACAAATACATAAATAAGGTACTACAGTTACTGAGTTTATTTGAGACTTCTTCTACTTTGTCCTTCAGCTATGAAGTGCAGTGACATCTCTCCTTTCTCTTGTCTCCCTCTCCTGCCACAGAAATTGGGATTTGTTTTGGTGGTAGTGTAGAGCCTTTGGTGGGGTGTGGAGCCTTTGGTCCCCCAGACATTGCTGAACTGCAGTTCCCATCATCCCTGGCCATTGGCCATGCTAGCTGGGGCTGTTGGGAGTTGGAGTCCAGCAGTATCTGTTGGGTGGGGCACAGTTTCCCCATCCCTGAGCTAAGGTGATGGAGATTAGACTTTGTCCTGGGTTCTGCCGCTTAGATTTTTAGCAAAGGAGCTTCTACAGGAAGGCAGAGCCGTTTGCCCCTAATTAATTGATTTTTCTTCTGGCTTTCAAACAGGCCCTCTGCCAACTGACAACCACAAGCTAACCTCCAAGAGAGGCACTCATCAGTACCAGCTATTGGCTGTTACCCTGTCAAGAGCAGCCTTGGTGTAAAGGATGATATGCTTTGGGGAAAAGAGAGCCACCTGGCATCCCCTTTCCTCCCCCTCTCTGTAATGTAACCCAGATGCTCTCCTAGCTCAAAGGCTGCCTGAGTCTTGGTCTAATAGGTCTCATTGTCTTTTGCCTCTGGCTGCTGCTAGCTTCCTCCTACTGGGAAAAAGGCATGGCCTACAGAGGCCCCCCCCCCCCCAATCACGTTTCTGCATAAAGCTATGCTATCTGGCAAAATCCAGGATGCAGAGGAAAATAATGGCAGTGCTTCATGTTTTTTAAATAGAGCCTAATGCTAAATCAGGACTTGCAGAGCATGTTTGTAGCGCACAAAGCCTGCTCCCATCCCCCTAACAGTAATGTTGGCGCCTGCATGGTTTTATGCCATACCTCAATGCAGGGGCAAGAGCTCTGGTAGCATTTGGAGGCTCCCTGGCCTGCCCCCCTTTTTTCCCTTGCAAAGTAAGCAGCTTTTGTGATGGGTAAGAGGGGACAGACCTATGTGGGAGGGCACAAGTCTAGCAGCTCCCTGTAATAAGGAGAGTTTGTTCCACTCCCCTCTCTAGTAAGCCATTCAGGGCTTAAAGCACAAAGGGCAAGAGCGGAAGAGTTAAGCTTCTAATATCTGTCTAAAAGGAGACCTTGGAGTGTGTGCATGATTCTGCCACTGGGGAGACTGTATTCTGTCCTTTTCTGCCTTATTTGTTTGTTTCTAATTCACAAATAGGATAGAATCTGAGGTGCTGTTTGGTGGTTCATATACCCAGAAAGCCCTTGGGATGTTCAATGAAACAAAACAACAACAACAAGGCAGGGAGAAAATTGGAAAGTCACCTAAAATTCCAGCAAGAGCTTGCCCCTCTTTGGATATGTGCTCAGTATCGGAGAAGGTTGGGCTTAAATATTGGAAAGAGCTTGGCATCAGCAAGGAATATCAATTCCCTGTATTGACAGAGTCCATTGCACCCATCTGCATTTCCTGCATACGACAGTGGGTACATTTTAGCTCAAACTGTATGTGACCACTTTGTCTTCTATGAGTAGATAGTTTGAGGGGTTTTCTTTTAAATTTGTGGGATCCAAGACCTCATGGGTTTTTGTGTGCTTTAAATAGAGTTGTGCTTGATTGTGCAAGGGCAACCTCACAAGCAAATTGTGTATGGCAGAGGGGAAGGTAATAGCAGAGATTGCATCTGCTTTGTGCTGCAAGTCTGACCAAAAACAGGGAGTGCTTTTGTTGGGGTTCTGTTAGGGTTTGTTGGGTATTCACATTTCATTCTCAGGTAAGAATGATCAACCCCTGGCACAACACCTGGCACAGCTTCCTGGAAAGTCAAGAAGGAGGTACCACTTCTGTCTCAAAATGTTCCCCAAGGGTGAACGCGTTCACCACAAGAGTGGAAAGTGTTGAGGCTGCATACTACTTTGTTAACGTGGAGCCCCTTTTGGCTTTCTGAAGACTGAACTTTTTATTTTCCTCCCTTGTTACATAGGTAGGGCAAAGGATGGTCCTTGGGACAATTGCTGGGTCATGATTTCCCCATACTAAACACCTTTGCCACCACCCTGCTGGCATTTACTGAACAGCAGCCATGCTCTTGCATGTGCCAGGTCTCCTCTTACCTTCTGGTCTTCCAGCCCATGCGTGCTCTTGTGTCTCTTTGCTGGAGGGATGCAGGCACATGTTTCACATTCATCTGCCCTTCTGTCAATAACACGTGATGGCAGAATTTTCTATTGTGTTTTTGTTGTTGTTATTGTCTGTGGCTTCCACACTGCTGTGAGATAGGCAAGACTATTGGCTGACTCTTCCTAGAGTACTGTGGGTAGCAACAGGGGGTGGGGTGGGGGAGGGATAAGAAGATATTGGCATAGGAGCTGCATTGAATGAGAGAGCCGTGGCCCACAGAACTGGGTCATCAGGTCTGCTGTGTTCGCTTACACCCTGTAGTGCAAGTCAGTGTTCCTTCCAAAAGGCTTAACCTAGTCTTTTGCTATTGGAGATTATGATCTGACTGCCTTGGGGCAGGATTATCCCATCCCTGCCAAATGCTGGGCTCCTGATGCACCTTCGTCTGGACTCTGGAACATCTGTCGCTGGCCCCGATTTGAGGCAGATCCCAGATGACGCCAAAATGGATCTGACCTAAGGTCATGCATTTTTGTAGTTATTCAGTGATGACATTAAAAAGATATTCATGCAGATATTTATATTGTGCAATAGCCAAGTATCTTCCCTCTGTGAATAATTGGCATAAACAAATGTATTCCTGCGTGCATTGTGTGGTAAAATGGTTGCAATTCCCCAATTGGCTTCTGCCGTGCTGTAAGGCTTAGTTTGCTCAAGATTCCTGTCTGCCTTCTCTCGGAATGTGAGTGCACACATGACTCTTGCTCCTTTGGTGTCTGCTAACTGCACAAAAGGCAAGAGCAGATTTAACCACTCGGAGCCAGCTGCATGCATACCACACATGTCTGACTTGTAAACATGGTCAGAAATAGGAAAGCAAATGGTATCTTCAGAACCCTCGGTTGCTTCAGTCCGCCATAGAATTCCGTCTCTCTGTGAGTGTGCGGTTTTTTTGTTTGTTTTTTAAAACCCATAACCAAAATAGCAAGGGTTCCATACTGACTGCTTGTAGTCCAGCTTTGTGTGCCCCTAAGAATAGGTTGGATGCAGAGTGTCTAGAATTCTTCCCTTTAAAAAAGGAAGGGGGGATAGTGGCAGGGGGAGCAGAACACTCAAAATTCAACACTCAAAATGATGTGTATGAAACGTGCGCATAGTAGACGGATGTAGAAACTCGGGTGTATGCAGGCTATAAAGGTGGGGCTGGCAGAATTCTTTTGGGAGCCCCATAGGCCAGGAGCGGCTAACCTTTCTCAGGATGGGTGAAAAACACTTGAATACCTTACAAAAAGGAAGTTGTGTGTTTTGTGGCAGGATGTGTTGGGGTGAAAAGAGTAATCAGCTGGAGAGACTTTGGTCCCATTGAGTGCCCTGTCAGGCAGAGGTGGGGAAGCTGGGGCCCTCCAAATGTTCTGCAACTCCCCAATTTCCAGCAGCTGCAGCCTGCGTGACCAAGGTCAGGGATGTTGGGAATTGCAGTCCAGCAACGTCTGGGGGGGCCACAGCTTCCCCATCCCTCCTACGGAGCTCACAAAAGCAGTGCAGGTATGCAGAGCATTGTTTTCCTTGTGAGGAAGACCTGAGCCACTTAACTTTGCCTTAACCACTCTTAACTCTGAGTTACCCCATCTCACATTCTTTTGTGCAAAAGAATGTGTTGTTGGGTATGCTTTGTGCACCAGTAAAGGGCATTGTAATTTATGTTTTCTGTTGGCACCAGGCAGTAATGTATGACTGTGCATATTGATGCATGTAAAACAAGCTAACAGGCACAGAAGGGAAGGGTCAGCATCCTGGGCAGGCACATACCCAATCTCTCCAGAATTTATTGTGGCAAAGGGGAAGGGAGCCGCCAGTACAGCAGCCTAAAGGGGCAGAGTGAGCCGCAGGTTGGTCTGCTGAAGACCTGTCCCATGCCACTCGGCTTGTGGGTGGAACTGGTGCCGGATGAAGAAGCTGCCAGAGCTGAGGCTGCAGAGTTATGTGGCTGCTTCATGCCTTCCTTCCCAGCATGCCAACTGCCTCTGGGGGCAGCCAGTGGAGGTAGTAGGTGGCTTTGGGTGGGTGGTCTGCTTGAAGCAGCAAAAACAGCTGAATGGAAAGTGGACTGTGTCTGCAGCGCATACTTGGGAGCTGGTATGATGTAAGGCGGCTCTTTATAGAAGCTGTTTAGCTCAGCACAGGGAAAGTTATGGGAAACAGGAGGGGAGCAGAGCTTGAGGAATTTACGGTACTAGTATGAGTTCATGTGCTGCGCTTCGTGAAATCTGTGTGCGATTCAGTTGTGTGGTTGCTGATTCCAACCCTCCCCTCTTTGTTATGTTACCAGGTACCCGGTACACCCCACGGATTGGCCTGGAGTTGGAGATCTTCAGTTGACACTAGTCCCCTTTCTGTTCTGTGGCTCTCCATGCGAGCCAGGGACAAATGGATGCAATCGCAAGTGCCAGCCTCAAGAGGAAGTTTGATGAGGTGGACGTGGGATCGCCCATCTCCAACTCTGATGATGAGATCTCTAACAGCGACAGCGCAGACAGCTGTGACAGCGTCAATCCACCCAACTCCACCGGCTTCATACGTAAGTCCTTCAGAATGTGTGGCACACCCTGCCCGGGGTTTTGTTTCAGCTTGATGGTATCTTCGGAATAATTTGCTTGCCTTTAATTTAGCACTTAGCCGTAGAAGTCTTACTTCATCAGCAGCGCCCTCGTTGTTGCATCAAACGTCTACCCTGAGAAAAATGAGCATCCCAAGGTGGACCAGGAGGGTGGTGGGTTTGAGGCTCTGAGCAACTACTCCTTTGGAAACCTTTTCAAAAACAGCACCCTTCCTGTGCCTTTGGCAGCTGTGTGTGGCCTGTGGCTAGTCACCGTTCCTAAACTCCCATCAGCTTGTTTATATAACCAAATGAAACCGACCGTCTTGTAGTCGTTGGGTCTTGGGAGACTGGTGGTTTTAATAACACTTTGGAATGCATAATAGGTTTCTTGTCCCCAACATGATCCTGAGGGAGTATGTATCCAGGGTGCTGCCTGCTTTTCCTGTACTGGGCCTTGCACAAATGAATTACGTGAGGAGTTTTAAGGTACTCCAGCGTAGGAGTTGTGCAGTCCAGAATATAGTCATTGACTTTTGCCCTCACTTTACTCTTTTTTCATAATGTTAAGGAGAACTGTTCAGTGAGCACACAGTCTTGTACCCCAGAACTTAAGTCTCTGGGTTTGTCTCTACCAGGGTGGTAGTTAGAGGAGCTTTGTTCAGAATTAACCGCAGATGGGAGTCAAATTCTGTCCTGCTACTCTGATAGGTTTCAATACAGTGGTGCCCCGCAAGACAAATGCCTCGCAAGACGAAAAACTCGCTAGACGAAAGGGTTTTCCGTTTTTTTAGTCGTTCCGCAAGACGAATTTCCCTATGGGCTTGCTTCGCACGACGAAACGATTTGCGAGTTTGTTTCCTTTTTCTTAAAGCCGCTAAGCCGTTAATAGCTGCTAAGCCGTTAATAGCCGCTAAGCCGCTAATAGCCGTGCTTCGCAAGACGAAAAAACCGCAAGACGAAGAGACTCGTGGAACGGATTAATTTCGTCTTGTGAGGCACCACTGTACTTTTTCTTAACTTCAGGGTCGCTGTTGTCTGGTGTATTTGTGGGGAGGCGTATTTTTAGAGGCTTCAAGGGAGGAGTCAGAGTTTTAAGGGATGGTTCAGGAGACAAGAATTGGGGGTTGGCAACCGGGGGCGGCCGGAGGAGAGAGAACTTCTGAGTAAAGGAATTCTACACTGACTTCCTCTTCGTTTACTTGTCTGAAAGGTGCTTTTATAAAAGAATGCTAAGATGGGAAAACACCCTCTCACACTTGTTTCTTGTAACGTGCTCGTTTATTTAACTAAACTGTGCTATTGCAATACAGCGGCTTTGGGGGACCCATGGCTTCCTTCCATGGAAGCTTATCAGGGATTTCTCGGCGAGATGACCCCAGGATGACAGCTTCTACACCACAGCTGACATTCCTCTGCAATGCACAGCCACGGCAGACTGAGTATGTTGCAGATTGCACACTTGATCTAGTCCAGTGGGCCTGACCAGTGCCCTTCATGGTCTGTGTGCATGACAGTCTTCCCCAATCTGGTGCCCTCCAGATGTTGCTGAAATACAGTTCCCATCAGCCCTGGGGCTGGTGATGATTGTAGGAAACATCTGGAGAGCACCAGGTTTGGGAACAAGCACAGATCTATAGCGCCCAGGGATTCCATCATGTTTTGAAAGCCGCTGTGGTAAAGTGCCTATTATGTGAAAGTTGGGACTTTGTGGGACCCGATGACAAGGGAGCAAAGGTATACTCGTCACTTGCTGTATCCGTACCCTTCTTTCTCTCCTCCCAGCAACTTCCATCCTGAAAAGGCAGAAACAGTTGCGCAGGAAGAATGTGCGCTTCGACCAGGTGACGGTGTACTACTTTGCAAGGCGCCAGGGATTTACCAGCGTGCCCAGCCAAGGGGGCAGCTCCTTGGGCATGGCGCAGCGCCACAACTCCGTCCGCAGGTACACCCTTGGTGAATTTGCCCAGGAGCAAGAAGTGAACCACCGGGAGATTCTCAGAGAGCACCTCAAGGAGGAGAAGCTCCACGCCAAGAAAATGAAGGTACTTTTTTGTAGCCATAAGCATCTCTCCCACTGGCTTGCAGAAGGTTTTGCTGTGTGGCTATAACTCCATGTAGATTTTGGCACATATAATGGGGGCCATTAGCACAGCAGCCGTGGGAAATTCGCTTTGTGTGCCCATATCTGTTCATGCAGTCTGTAACATTAGCTATATTAACATGTAGGACCCATCTATAAGAAGCGTTAAAGACCAAGTGGCCTCTTACGCCCCTTGGCGCATTTGCAGATCTGCTACTGTTCTGCGTCAGAAAAACATAAAAAAATCTGCTTCTCTGGTTATTTTTTATTTGCTTGATTCTGCTTATCCATGCTAGCTCTGTGCCCCAAACTAAATTCCGTGCCCGTCCATCCCCCGTAGATATACACGGGCCCTTCTCGTGATGTTGGGACACAGCTAGGTGCAGTTGCTAATGCAAAGATGGGAGCATATGAGGCTTTTCCCCTAGGGGAAAAGAGCCTCAGCTTGCCAAGAGCTTTCCCAACAAGGGCGTGTGGAGAGAGGGTCCTTTTAGCAGAAAGTGGCTTGCCAGTGAAAGAAGTGGAGGGATTCCCCAGCTTCTTGCGAATGAGGCATCAGAGCAGCACAGCCAGGAGGGGTCTATGAGTGACTCCAGCCAATTCTCCCCTAGTGACCTGGCACCAGCTTTTGCATAGCCCCTTCTGCTTTCTGTCAAGCTGATTCATGAGGAGGCTGAGGAGCTGCGGTGAAAGATTCTGGGTCTTGGCCCTACCCCCCGAAGCAAGCGCCTTGTTCCAGCCTTCTCCATATCATGCCTCCTGGCTGTCTGGCCTGTGTGTCCCTGGGGTTGCCTAGCAACTGGGTTTCCCTTACCAGACTGGATGCCTCTGTCTACAAACCTAGAATTTCCAATCAGTCTCTGGCTGCCATGACAACCAGCTGAGCGAAAGAGACAAATACCCTTTCTTATAGTCCTTCCCCTGATTCTTTCCTTGCGCTGCGCATAATTCCAGTCATGAGGAGGTGAACCTGTTTTGGGGTTGCGCTATTTCAGGGTGCAGGGGTGGGCTCTCATGATGACATGTTCATCCATACTAACGCTCATTAGTTTGCATTCAGCGTAGCGCCAAGGAGAATGTTCCATCAGCAGCACAAGGATTTCTCCTTGTGCATTGGAATATTCTTCTCCTCTCCTGCCCCTGTGCACCCCCAAAGTCTCTTCAAGGGGTTCTCTCAACCCTCCAGAGCAGATCTGGGGGTGATGTACAGGGGAAAGGAGTGTTGTGCAAGCGCTAGTATTTTGCTGAATACCGATCACTAAATTATTTTTAATTATTCTTTTTTAAAAGTATTAATAATATTTGCATGTAGAAAACACACACCTCGGGGAGACAGGGGCTAGCCTAGAACCCTTTGTCCTCATGTGTTAGTTTTCCGTGGGTGTGGATTTGCTTATTTAATTGCATTTAAGCATCTCCCCCCACCTGCAGCCTCAAGTGGCACATTCCAGAAACAGGCTTGCACACTCATCCATGAGAACTTCGCCTATGCTATACAGAACTCCAGTCCCTGCAGTTCTGAAACTAAGGAGCATTTGGTTAGGACAGATCAGTAGGAGTAATGCCAAGGCAGTTGATCAAAATACATGCCTGTAATTATAGGAAGCAAACACAAATGAAATGGAAAGTAATTCTACAAAAATACCAATCTGTGGTTCCTGAATTCTGTGGGAAATACACTGTTTGAAGTGCACTCTCCTCAAGCAGGACTTGCATCTGTACACTCCACACAGAATCCAGCTTTCGGAAGACCTTGGCTTTTGCATACGTGTTTGGCAGGCAGCTGAGAGAGGCTTAGAAAAGTATGGGCTATACCTGAAAGTGTGGGTTGTGGGGGTGGAAGTTAACGCAGAGATTTCCAGCGGCCAGAGAACTAGTTTCACGTGGCCACCTTCTTGCCGCCTATTCCTGGGTCTGTCACTCCCCCCTCCCCTCCCCAACCCCCACCCCACCCCTGAAGCATTCTTGTACAAATGCCCATGCCCTCCTTTCTCCCTGTGTCTACCACATCTGTGTGAAAAAAGAGAAGAAACTACCAACGCCTTCAAAGCTCTAAATTTCAGAAGCAAGATAACAGCTCCCTTCTCGGTGCAGACCCAGCGGACCCCCAGCCTACGGTTTCTGCATTGTCTTCAAATGCCCTGCCTTGAGGATAGGCTCTGACTGCTTCCCACATAGCAAGTAGAGAGAGGGGAGAGAGTGTGCATGTCGCCAGCCTTGTTGCTTTCATCTCCTGCTTCTTTCAAGAATCACAGTTAATGGGTGCGTTTTAATATCGCAGCAATCTTGTGTTGTAAAATGACCTAAGGTCACCCATGTTTCGGCGCCCTCAGCAGGGAAAGTGGGCTTCCCAAAACCAAGCTGCAGCCATTGCACCACACTGGCTCTCGCTGCTTCCCATTGAACGTGAGCAGCGAAGCCAAGTAACGTTACTGCGACCTCAGTCACTCCTGCGATGAGGCTTTGTTGCATCATGTCTCTGAGGAATAGTCCCTCTGTAATCCTGTGGCCAGTCTGATGAAATCGCTTCCACTTGCTTTGTTTTGTGCAGGCAGGTCTCTTTGCCATTGGCAATACTTCTGGCTGTGAGCACAGGTCTAGGATTTTGGGGTGGGGAGAAAACACAATTCACTCTGCTCCATACAAGTTGAGGGAGAGCAGCTGTCCTCTGTGGAGCTCCCTGACTGAACTGATGTTCTCAGCTCTGGAACTAGCAGTAGTTAGGCTTTCTGTGTGCTCATTGTCCTCACGGAAAGAGGTGCGTAGACTTCTTTAGCGTAGGAATTCAATGGTCACTCTTCAAAACCATGCACAAGTACAAGAACATGCTTAGGAACCCTGCTGCTTCTAATACTTGGAGATTTGGTTGCATTTCCCAAGAAAGTTCATAAAATAAAAATGGCAAAAATCCTCTTGCCTCTGTCCCATTGTAATACAGTTGCCTTCTTTCTTTCCCCCTTCCCCTTTGTGTCTTGTTGGCATGGCGTCCTTATTATGCTTGTGCCAGAAAAGACGAATTATATGGTGGAAGTTCTGATTGCAGATGCATTTGGGAGAAAGTGGCATCTTATTAGGTGTAAATGGAGCAGAAGAAAGAGATGTGGTACTTGAAGCAGCACTGAACTCAGAGAACAGAAAATGGAGTGCAAAACGAGTTGTGCTGCCTTCCCCCAATCATTTTGGTTAAGTTGTCTTTTTAAAACTTAACCTTGCAAAAGATGAAGGCTAGAAACATTCTCCCTCAGGATTCTGTAGAATGCAACACATGCTGCACTCTCCTGTTCTCTACCTTGCCTCATTCCCTTGAAAGATGCAAGCACCTGCTTGCTGCTCACTCGCGATTTGGGTGCCTTCTGTCTCCCACCTACAGATCAGGTTGTAAGCTCCTGCAGGCAGGGACTTTCTGCCTTGGTTTATATTACTGTGTAAGCTACATTGTACATTGAAAGCATTATATAAATAACCCAAGGCTGAAAGGGTGATGTGCATGGATGCGCCAGGGTGCCACAATAAAACATAGAATTTTAGAGTTGGAAGGTACTATGAGAGTCATCTAAGGGACGCGGGTAGTGCTGTGATCTAAACAACATAGCCTAGGACCTGCTGATCAGAAGGTCGGTGGTTGGAATCCCTGCGATGGGGCGAGCTCCCGTTGTTTGGTCCCAGCTCCTGCCCACTTAGCAGTTTGAAAGCACGTCAAAGTGCCAGTAGATAAATAGGTACCGCTCTGGCAGGAAGGTAAACGGTGTTTCCGTGCGCTGCTCTGGTTTCTCCAGAAGCTGCTTGGTCATGCTGGCCACATGACCCGGAAGCTGTCTATAGACAAACACCGGCTCCCTCAGCCTATAGAGCGAGATGAGCGTGCAACCCCAGAGTCGTTCGCGACTGGACTTAACGGTCAGGGGTCCCTTTACCTTTATGAGAGTCATGTAGTTCAGCCCCCTGCAAGGCAGGAATCTTTCAGCCAATATGGGCTCGGACCCATGGCCCTGAGGTTAAGAGTCTCATGCTCTGCTGACTAAGCGATCCCAGTTCATATGCTCTAGTTCTGTTTTGTCTGAATGGGGTAACTGTGTCCCTGAAGGACCAGGTGCGCAGCCTGGGAGTCATTTTGGACTCACAGCTGTTCATGGAGGCGCAGGTTAACTCTGTGTCCAGGGCAGCTGTCTACCAGCTCCACCTGGTACGCAGGCTAAGACCCTACCTGCCCGCAGACTGTCTTGCCAGAGTGGTGCATGCTCTAGTTATCTCCCGCTTGGACTACTGCAACGCGCTCTACGTGGGGCTACCTTTGAAGGTGACCCGGAAACTGCAATTAATCCAGAATGCGGCAGCTAGACTGGTGACTGGGAGTGGCCGCCAGGACCACATAACACCGGTTCTGAGAGATCTGCATTGGCTCCCAGTACGTTTCCGAGCACAATTCAAAGTGTTGGTGCTGACCTTTAAAGCCCTAAACGGCCTTGGTCCAGTATACCTGAAGGAGCGTCTCCACCCCCATCGTTCAGCCCGGACACTGAGATCCAGTGCCAAGGGCCTTCTGGCGGTTCCCTCATTGCGAGAAGTAAGGTTACAGGGAACCAGGCAGAGGGCCTTCTCGGTAGTGGCGCCCGCCCTGTGGAACGCCCTCCCAGCAGATGTCAAAGCAATAAACAACTATTTTACTTTTAAAAGTCATCTGAAGGCAGCCCTCTTTAGGGAAGTTTTTAATGTTTGATGCTGTACTGTTTTTAATATTCAGTTGGAAGCCGCCCAGAGTGGCTGGGGAAACCCAGCCCGATGGGCGTGGTGTAAATAAATTATTATTATTATTATTATTATTATTATTATTATTATTATTATTATTATATTATAGATAGATTTTTTTTAATGTATTGAAATATTTGTATGCTGCTATTTCATTTTTAAAAAATCAAAGCTGCTTACACCAATTACTGTACTACAATAAAAACTACACAAAAATTAAAACAGATCACCAGCTATTACAAGGACACGTGACAGTGGCATAGGAAACTGCCTTCTAAACCAGCTTAGTGGACCGGTATTGTCTCCCCTGAGAAAAGGAGCTCTCTGGGGTTTCAGGCAGAAATCTTTCCCATCCCTGGAGATAGAACCTTGGACCTTCTATGTGCCAAATGTGTGCTGTGCCACTGAGCTGTGACAGGGAACTGGAATTGGATGTGGCTCTCTGTCAAGGGGTTCACTTTGTGGCAAGCCCTGGTTTTCTCCTATGCAATGCAAGAATGCCCAGGAGAGATGATAGTGTCTTCTCCCTTAATTATTATTCCTATATTAATCTGAGCTGGTCTTTTTGACCCAGATAGAGAAGAGGAATAACTCGCAGAGAAATATCTTCCAAAGTCTCTGCCCCCATCTACTTTCCAAGAAACCCTAAATTGCTCAATCTAAGCATTCATCTTGCATATCAAATTGCGCCTTGAATGTGCAGGTTTTCAAAGCATTTGGAATGTATTTACTTTAAGGAGTGGGGCTTTCTTTGGCTACTAGCCTGAGTGGCTAAGTTTCCCCTCCACTGAATGTGACTTGCAAAGAACCACAAGGGTAGAGTGCCCTGTTGCACTCGTATCTCAGTGGTGAGCTTCCAAAGGCATTTGGCTGGCCATTGAGAAGAGGGTGCTGGGCCAAATGGGTCTTTTTGGTGTGATCTAGCAGGGCCTCTCTTAAATTATTGAGTAGCAGTTGCGGGGGGGGGGGGGGCGCTGGGAGAGACTAAAAAGAAGGGTATGGAAATGGAAGACAGGTGTGTCTTAGGGACTAATGAACAATTGCTGTGGAAGAGGGATAAAGGACTGTGCAGGCGACGGCTGGCCCATCACTTAACTGCCAGAATGCCTGCCAAGCCCTCACCAGACCTGGCCAGGTTTCCTAGCTTCACTCTGAGTGAGACCTGGGCAATTTTTAATTTTTTCTAAGCCTAAAATTCTTGGGACCCTTGCATTCTGTGCTGCGTACCAAGATTTTGCTCTGACGCAAAGATGTGTGGAATAAATTTTCAAATTTCAACCCAAGGAAATTGCTTGTCTCTCCGCAGATTGCAAAGCGGGATGCGGCTTAGAGCGTGTTGAAGATTAACTTTGCTGGTGTGTGTGTGTGTCTTCTCTCTTCTCCCCCACCCAAAGCTGACCAAGAACGGCACCGTGGAGTCGGAGGAGGCGGATGGGCTGACTCTGGAGGACGTCTCCGACGACGACATAGATGTAGAGAACGTGGAGGTGGACGACTACTTCTTCCTGCAGCCCCTGCCCACCAAGAGGCGCCGCGCCCTCCTCCGAGCCTCGGGGGTTCATCGCATCGATGCGGAGGAGAAGCAAGAGCTCCGCGCCATCCGCCTCTCGCGGGAGGAGTGCGGCTGTGACTGCCGGCTGTACTGTGACCCCGAGGCATGTGCCTGTAGCCAGGCTGGAATTAAATGCCAGGTCAGTGGGGAAACCGCTAGGCTTTGGCCTGAATTATATCACGTAGTCTTTGTCTGTCTGTCTGTCTGTCTGTCTGTCCCTTTGATGTTGAAGCGTGTCCATTTAAGCGTGTCTTTGTGGCTGCGTTCGCCCTGAGCTTGCAAGGAGAAACAGTTGTGCTCCCTAGTAAGTCTGTAAATTAACACACTGGAAGGTCTTGTGGGATCCGGTGGTGACACTTGGGCCTTTGCATCTCTGAGGCAAAGAGAGAGGCAGTCCCCCATTATCTCAGGAGGAATTTCCCCAAATAGAAGGTAATTGTTTCAGACTCTATTTGGGTTTTGGGGAGAGAAGGGAGGGGGACAGCAAGATGAGGTGGATCTTTGTTGTAGGTGAGCTGAAAGGGTTCCTAGGATGAGCAGCCCTGGTTGCTATTGAGCGAGAACTCTGTCCTTGCAGTCTGCATGGTATCCTTATAGTTACTCTGCATGTGAGGTCTGCCGTCCCTCTGCTCCCCTCTACTGGCTGCCTTCTGAAATGAACAGATTAAGAAAAACACTTTCTCCATAAATTTGCAGCATTTGTGCAATTCTAAGCACAGGTTCATGTTTCGTTGTTTTGTTTTCCATTATTCTGCTCCTCCTATTCCTGTGGGGAGCATCAGGGAAAACTATTCAGGATCCACCGGAAATCTTGGCTCTGTTTCCACCCCATCCACCTTCTGAAACTTGTAGTATTGCCTGTGCTCTTTTACGCTGTCTTGGCATCCGTTAGAGCTACAAACTTGCGTTCTAATTTTTATATCTGCTGAAATGAAAGCTGAGATTCTCAGGATGCTGACCTCCTCATCCAGTACCAAATTCTATGTTTTCACTGTGTAGAATTGGTTTTGCATGTTGTCCTTCTGTTCTAACACAGTCCTTCAGATTGTGTGCATTCTGTCCCTTCCTTAATATTTCCCCCCATATGTGCATCCTTTTCTTCTTCTGCTGGCAGCTTTTTATGTGATAAATGTGCAGTTTTGGTGGGGTGTGGGGGGAGGTCTCAGATATTTTTCCCTCAGTGATGTGCTTCCAGTGGAAGGATATTTAATTCCCAAGCACTAAAGCTGCAGCATTTGATCACTTGTCTTGGCCAGCAGACCAGTTTTTTTTCCCGTTAGCATCTAGAAATTGGCTGGGGGAGGGGGCTGCATGCAGACCTGGCTGTCCTATTGCTTACCAGCGGCAGCCTGCATGAATTTTGCATGCTCCTCCCTACAGGAACTTGGCTTCTGTTTACTCCCAGCCTTCCCCCCCCCCCCCCCAAAAAAACAACCCTTGGCTAGGCTTGCATCATTCGCTGCCTGCTGCAGTGCTCTCCCACTGGGCACAGTTTCACTGTCCCTCAACTTCCCCCACCCAGGTGGACCGAATGTCCTTCCCGTGCGGCTGTTCCAGAGATGGCTGTGGGAACATGGCGGGGCGCATTGAATTCAATCCCATCCGGGTGCGGACTCATTACCTCCACACCATTATGAAACTGGAGCTGGAGAATAAGCGGCAGGTGAGCCGCCCCCAGACTCTGGAGGAGGAGGCCTCCGCCCCTCCCAGCTCCAGCGGCGATTGGCTGGGGGCCCAGACCCCTGAGACGCAGGACTTCCAGGAGTTCATGGCGGAGAACGAAACAGCGGTCATGCACCTGCAGACGGCCGAGGAGCTGGAGCGGCTGAAGGCCGAGGAAGACTCCAGCAGCGGCTCCAGCGTGGAGAGCCTGGGGGTGTGCATTTTGGAAGAGCCCCTGGCGGTCCCCGACGGGTTGTGCCCGAGCCTGTCCACGCCCATCCTCATCCAAGCCCAGCTGCCCCTGGGCTCCTCCGTTCTGTGCTTTACGGACAGCTCTGAGCAAGCCAGCTCAGCCGAGGGAGGCCAGGCCTACTTGAACAATGGGCCGGTTGTGTACTATCAGGTCGACCAAAGGTCGATGCTGGGCGTGAAGGGCGAGAGCAGCGCCGAGGAGCCCGACATTCCCCCTCGCTACCCAGACGAGAAGGAGCTGAGCGTCTACTCCGTCCCGGTGACCTCGCTGGTGCCTTGTGCCAGAGCCGCCGTCTCCGGCAGGGCGGAAGGGGGCAAAGCGGCCCTGTCCCCGGAGCCCCTCGCTTCTGAAAGCTGCCCGCCTGAGGTTCCTCCTCTGCCAAGCCTGTCATTCCACACAAACGTGCCGCAGGACAGTTTGCGGCCCCAGAGTTTGGGGCAGTCTCCAGAGAGGGCCTGTGAGCTGCCCTCGTCGGAGGAGTGCTCCCTGGGACCTGCTCTGGCCGTGTGACCCATCCCGACCCACTCTAGCTCTTAATCTTGGATGTCTATTTATTGGCAGAGAATTTATCTAACGGCCACAGGCCCCCGGGGGATTATTTAACGTGGGGCATTGGGAGGGGGGAGCGTTGAAAGAGGGACTGCTTTGTACAGGCTCACTATGAAACGAACTACACCCAGGGGGGTCAGGGGTTTCTTCTGCGGATTGGGCGGCCTCTTAACACGGAAGCGCCTGGACCACGGACAGGAAACGGTCCAATTGGAGCTGCTGCAGGGCAGTCACCTTACCCCCCATCCTGCAACGACCAAACGTGAATGTGTGTCATGGAAGCAATAGAGTGGAGCCGCCTTTTCTCCCAGAGCTTTTGGGGGGAAGGGGGTAGAAGAGGACGTTGCTACTGCTATGGAATATCACAAATCCATACATGCTGTGGAATCTCTCTCTCTGGCCCCCAGTGCAGCTGCCTCCACCTGTACCCTTTTGTCATCTTTCAGTGCTCTGTCTTCTTGGATCTGTGACCTCCTTTAATCCGCTTGAACTGCGCTGGCCAGTTGCACAGCTTTAGGCTCTTACAAACTCTTATTTATGTGACATTTTTTGCCGCCCTTCCTTCCCTAGGAGAACTTTTCTTCTCCCCCCCCCCCCCCATTTTAAATTCCATATGGATTAACGCTGACTGTGACTGGTTACACCTGCAGTTTGGCATGCAACTGTCCATACAGAACCATTGCCCTCTGGGATCCTCCTTGCCCACTGGCTTCATCCCAAGCAGGCTTACTCACCGTCTTGCTGGCTCTGAATCGGGTCCGGTGAGATCGATCAAGTTCCGTTGTTTCTTTCTTAACTAACAAACAAAATGTGCTGAATGTTTGCTGGGACTTCCTATGACACTCCAATGTCCAT
Source organism: Podarcis muralis (assembly GCF_964188315.1). Classification (NCBI taxonomy): domain Eukaryota; kingdom Metazoa; phylum Chordata; class Lepidosauria; order Squamata; family Lacertidae; genus Podarcis; species Podarcis muralis. The sequence goes on from NC_135656.1 coordinate 7,813,482, forward strand.
TCTGAGCTGGCGTTTTCTGCCTCTATGATGTTAATCCCTTCTGTGATCTGATTCTTGAACACTCAGTGCACTTGGGGCAGGGGGGCGCAGTTTGATCTTCTCAGTGGAGGTAAAGATCTGACCTTTTGGGTGGACAGGGAGGTCCAGCAGAGTAACTATCCTTCTGCCCAGTCGTTCCACTAATTTTCCCCCCCTCCTTCCCGACAGCTGTTTCAAGACGTTCCATTCTAATTGCACGCTAGTTTGGAGATGGATCTGAGAGCTTTATATACTCCCTTGATACTTGCTAGCACCCTAGCCTTCTGGATGAATCTGAATATGCAATGCCACTGTAGCCGGCTGGGTTGCGAGCGCAAGGGGTTAGGGTGCAATAAGGTGGCAGTGTAGAAGACTTCCAAGCTGTATGCATCTCCTCAGATCTGCATCGCAAGGAAGGGGTGCCATTAGCTGTTCTTATTAGTCCTAGAATGAAAAGGACGAGGTGGGGTGTCCCTAGAGCTGCCACCTTCCCCCTTGTCCTACTGATGGTTCTCTCACTGCAAGATAACAAAAGCACTTTCTGCATCCACCCTCCCTGGCATTCTTCTCCCCTAGTTTTTTTGTAGTAACAGATTAATGCCTTCCTCTGCAGTTCACTGTTCTGGGCCAGCTTGGCTATCACCATGGCTTCCGTGTGGTGTGCCTTTAAATCAGGAGCGGCTTACTTAATGGCATTCCAGATGTTGCTGGACTCCAAGTCCCATCATCCCTGGCCATTTTCTAAGCTCACTGTAAATGATAGGAATGGTAGTCCCAGCAGCATCTGAGACCCGAGGTTGAAGAACACTGCTCTAAATACACCAGTTTAGCTCGAAACCAGCACTGAACCTTCCCCACTTTATAATCTCTTTCCTTCCCCAGACTGTTCATGACCTCCGTTACTTGCATAAGCCCTTTGGGATATTTAATTTCCTGCCATTCATTGCAGCCTTCCCCATTCCATTGCACTCTGGGTGTTTTTGGACTACAACCAGTGCTATTTTTCTAGAAAAAGAGGTGCCGGAACTCACCATGAACGCTTCCCTTGTTACAACAACAATGGCGCCCACCTGGGAGGTGCTGGAACTGAGTTCCACCAGGTTCCAGCTGGGGGGAAAGCCCTGACTACAACTCCCATCATCCCTAACCATTGGCCAAGCTGGCAAGGACAGATGGGAGTTGTAGCCCTGTCTGGAGGGCACCAGGTTGCCTGGAGGATTCCCTAGGCAGTACAAGGCTGCTGTACTTACATTTATTTAGAAGGGAGGGTGGAATCTAGGCAGCCCATGCGGGAAGCATTCTTCCTTCATCACTTAATTCTATCTGGGAGCTAACACGTGCGTAACCTTAAGATGTATGAAATGCGTGTCGTCTTTTCAGAAGACAGCTTCTTCCTAAACAGGACTACCTGAAACTGACCGCTGAGCATCTGGCCGGTGTTTTGGATACTGGTGGGGGGAAGAGGGGCTGGTTGACAAGAACCCCAAGCCCGTGGTCCCTCTTAAACCATAAAGGTGATGGAGAGAGAACAAAACCATTTTACCAGCAGCTGCACCTAACCCACTTCTTTGCCTCCACCTTTATCACAATGATAAATGGTGGCTAATAGAGATGTAAAAATTGCAGAAATTTTGAAGCCTTGGTGGTGGAAACTGGTTCTTTTTTTTTTCCTGGGGGGGGGGGAGAGAAATGGAAGTTTCGGGGGCAATTGAAATAAGAACGTAAGAGCAGCTTTCTGGATCATGCCAATGTCCCGTCTAGTCTAGCATCCTGTTCTCACAGCGGCCAACCAGATAATATGCAATTCTTACCAAACCTACATTTATTTTACTGCTTTTAATAACCCAAAACGCATAATTTATAAATGGGCTTATAAAATTTTACTCTGGAATTTCCAGAGCAATTCTATGCATGTTTTCCCAGAACTAATACCTTTTCTGTTTAGTGTTCCAGAGATAAGCGCACGCGGAATTGCTGTAGGCTGCCATCCCCTCCAAGCACTTACCTGGGAGTGAGTCAGTTACGCCAGACCAATGAGACTTGATTCTGAGCGGTCAGGCTGCAAAGGATCATGCTATGGTATAACAGGGTGTCTGTGTCACTGTCACATGAGGGGAGAGGGGAAAAGGTTGACCACAAGGGAAGGACCCAGTCAAAAGGATAGGTGTAGAATATCCACTTCTACTGTGTTCATAGTACACATTTTAAGTGAGCAAAAACTTGCCTTAAAGCATTTAAGTCATTCCAAAAAAGAAAATGCTTCAAATTTCCATTTTTTCCATCAGAGAGTAGATTCTAGGGCAACCCCCACCCTGTTTATTCTGGAAAGTTTCCAGTTTGGTTTTTTTCTGGACCTCCACCTCTCTAGTAACTAAGCACCTTTGCCAACCCATCTGGAAAAGCCCATCCTTCTGAAATGGCACTAGCTCCCAGGGATATATGGTGAACAGAAGCAATGCAGTCCTGGAAATGACAGCAACAGGGAGAGAGGTTTTTCTTTCCTTTCTTCCGGAACAGCTCCTGACCTCACAGTAATATTGCAGCCCATGGAACTTCACACTGCTGGGTTGATGAGACTTCCGACCAGATGGGTGAGTATTTAAGTATATAAAAAGGCTTCGGTACTTTATAACTCCTCCCCGATCTTCCTTTTAACTCCCAAGCTTTCCATCTGCTGCTTAGCGTCAATACCGCACACCTGAGCTTCCTGCGCTTCGTCTCACAAATAAGTACTTAATTGCTGCCTCGCCACCTCCTGCTGCAGTGAACGGTTTGGAAACGGCGCCAATGCGTGCAGGAGCCAGGCTTCTTTGTGCAATGACTTTTGAAACGGGGCAGGGAAGGGAGAAGAGGACCTAGAAGCATCGGAACGAGAAAAGCCTTAAAATGTCTATCACAGTCCCATTTGCTGCCTTGCGAAGCAAAGGGTGCCGTGCACACAAACGGGCGTCACTGGCCTCGTTGCTAGGAGGTCTGCTGCTAATATTGGGGGTTTTCTCCCATGCTTCTCTACAACCAGGGCTTGAAAAGGGGCACTGGTGACATTGCTAGGTACCCCCGCCCCCATACTAGACGTTTACAAAATAAAAGGTGCTATTAAAAAGCTGGCTTTAGTCTCAAAGGCAGTCATTTCCAGATGCAACCCTCTCTGTAAGCGTATGTGTCTGTTGTGCTTGGAGATTCACAGAGCAGAAGAGTTCTAGCAGGGGGGCAAGGGATGCGCTCCCTCTACAAAGTTGCGCCGTCTGTCGTCCTAGGCCAAAGGTGCAAAGGAAGTAGGGTTGAAATGCCCCTATTATATAAACCTCCCCAAGTTCATCATAACACCACTGTAGCCTTTATGGTGCGTGTCCAGTCCCCACCGTTCCCTGCCTTGTGGCGCGACTAGCAGTGTGCACTCGCAGGGTGCACCATTTGTATCTCTGGCTTCCTGCTGATGCGTGCAAGGCAAAAAGGACTCCCCCACCCCACCGGAACACTTGAGCACTTCCAGCTGGCCACTCCAGCACTGGCCTAGGAGCCATGGGCAACTGTGGTGCAGTTGTGGCCTAAAGGAAACGGTTAAAATGCCTGACCCACCAGCCCCTTATATTTGTAGCCTTTAAACTCCACACTGCACGTACCTTTCTTTGGGGATTGGCTGTGATCCGCTCTAAAGGAAGAGGTGTAAATGGGACACACCTCAGACGCTGGCAAATTCTCACAATTTAAGAACTTTGTTCTTTTGAGTGCATTTAAACTGCTGCAGCCCATGAATGACAGGTGGCCTGCTCTGCAAATGGAAACAACTTCGCACTTAAATATCTGCTTTTTGAAACTGAAAAAGGAATTATTATGACTGACATTCCAAGAAGCAGAGGATGTTGAAATAGGTTGATAGACACCCATCTGGATAAAACTGGCATCGTGGACACATACCCAGGCAGCATCTGAATTGCTCCATCTCTGTTGTCCTGGCCCTATGCTCTAATTGTGTCCATGAGCCAGCAAAGCTGATCTGACCTTTTGCGCCTGTGACCTTGGAAAAACAAAGCAGCGTGTCGCCTTGATGGAAGGACAAAGTAAAATGGCTTTTTGGGTGGGATGACCTGGTTGCAAGTGAAAAAAATATAAATCCTCAACTCCAAATCATGTTAGGAAATGGATCTGGTTTTCCTTCACTTGGCTTTTTTTTAAAAGACCTTTTAAAACGCTGGTACAGCATACCCATAACAATGAGCTAGTGTTGTCGCAAAGCGATCAAACACACACACTCCTTCTTTCTCCTCTCCCTGCCCCCCTCTACTTTTTTGGTGCTAGTGAACTGTTTACATGGGAATGGCCCTTTTACTACCTGTTTGGGAGACTCTTTAACTAGGCCCCAGTTTGAGACATTTGGTACAAGCCCTGCCCCCTCCATCAGTCGTGACTCGGATAACTTTATAACTTGCTCTCCGCTCTCCTGCCTCACATGGTATACAGGTGGCATTTTCAATGTGAATCCAAAGCTTGTCAGGTCCTCTACATTTTGTTTTGCCTTTTATGTTATTTTCATTGTGATAATGCTGTATTTAAAGAGGATATTTAAGTGTAAAAATAAAGAAATGCTTGAACTTGCAAAGCAGTTTCTGTCCTCAATGCAAAAGTTGGCAATAGTGGTTTAGGTTATTGCTGCAAACTTAATAGTGCAATGGACATGCAATCTTTCATAATCCTGACTAGAGCCAAGATCACGCCACCAGCTCATGTGCGCCTGCTGCTCTTCCATGGTGCATATTGTCTGCAAAACCACTAATCTAGGGTTTATAAACTATGGGTTGTATTCAGTGCAGTGCTGATGCTTGTTCATGCCACATGCGCTGACACGAGCTCCCCTTTCCTCGCCTTGCCCATCATTCTGGGAGGGGAAGAAGTCCGGTTGCGCTGACTTACACTAGTGCGATTACTGAGTTTAATTGGCCCTATAATTTCAGTCTTGGAGCAGAATCTGCCTTGTAACGATGCACACACAATATATGGTTGGTTCAGAAACAGCATCAAGACCACACTGGATAGCAGTACCTGTTCATGCAACTTGAACTGGGCTTACCCTTGTTTTTGCATCATCTGTTTACTTCATTCATAGTGAAATATCAGTGGGGCCTTTCAGAGAGGCTGTGGCTTACTCACCTGTAGAGTACAGCTTGGAATCCCTGGCAAGCAGAGCCAGCTGTTTCATTTCTTGGCAGGGGAATTAAACTCGTTACAAAGAACAACTGGGGTACAGTGTGTGTTGGCCATGGCCCTTGCCTGTATGCTGCATAAACTGCAGGACTGATTGAGGAAATGACAAGGTGAATAGCTTTGATCAGGGGTCACCAACCTACGGCCCGGGGGCCGGATAAGGCCCGAGGGACTCGTTTATCTGGCCCGTGGCAACTGCCACCACCCGCTTTTACCGGCGTGGCACGGGGACCCACTTCCGGGTTGGAGGAGCACAAGAAATTGTGTGTTCACGTACAGCGCACACTCCCCCGCCCTCTGTGCAATTGTCGCTCGAGACACCAGCCTGAGGCAAGGAAAGCTTGGAGACCCCTGGCTTTATGGTCCCAGCCCGTCTAAGCTATTACCAAGCTATAAGATAGAAGACAAGCAGTGTTATAAACAATCCAGGTAAAATGTGAGATTGTCCTTTATTAGCTATCTTTAACGAAACATTCACATCAGGTATAGCTGGACGTTCATTTACTTTTACGCACTTCTCATGCATTTTATAATGACTGACTCAATCACTAGTCTACCACACACAATTTATATACTATCTGGCCAGAATTCCAGCTTCTGGAGTGCAAGACTTGGCTTTTTTCTTTTTTCCCCACTTAGCTTTTAAGTATCATGGCAGTAGTATTTAAGACTTGGAGGCACAGAAATGGATATTAAGTGCTTTGGGTAGAGACACTCCAGTTAACTTGCTCTGGGTGTGGAACTACCCTGTTGAATTCTGTAGGCTCTGTTACCACATCTGCCAACATGAAATGCACCTTCCATAAGGCCCATGTGAGAGCACAGCTGTATCTTTCCTGCAGAAGAGCATGCCACTAGATTTCAAACAAACGTTGCAGCTCTGAAAAACGGGGTCCTATATTCAAAGTCTTGCAGCACACTGCGAATGCCCAGCAAAAGGCACTGAGCTCCATGCAGCCGTGTTGATTTTAAAAATGAAGTTTAAAAGGGGGAGGGGAACAGCCTGGGAAAGTTCCTGACAGCTTTGTTACCCTTCAAAGTTACAAGGAAGTCAATACAGACTAACGCCAATACCTTCTTCAGCAGACGTTTTTACAAGACTTAAGCGGTGAAAAGAAGTATGGAATCATGCTGTGCCCATGAGGACATTCTGGAGCCAGATCTAAAGAGAAATATTGTCTTCTACAGTACAGGCATTTTGTCCAGGGCCATACTGGCAATTCTCTTGTCTCCCTCTACAGCAGGAGGAGGAATATTCAGCATAATGCAGTGTTTCCTCTACCTTCCTCTCAAGGCTAATAATTCAGTGGGAGATGCTTCTGCAGGACTCCTGCTCACTGTGTTTTAGTATAAGCAAAAACCCTTATCTCCCTCTGCTTCAGCCAAGAGTCACTGTCGCAGCATCTCTTCAGAAGTGGTCCACCAGTGAGGGGTGCCCTTAGTCAGCCCTTGGAAGAAGGAGGGAAGTTGATAGAAAGCAAGACCATGCCATGTGCCAAGAGAGAAGTCTCAGCATCTGGAAAGAGAAAAGTATGCATTGCATTTGTGTCTATTTGAGATATGTGCCAACCCTTCATTGTAAACTCTCACAAGGTTGGCCACAACAAACACAATTCATAAAATAATCCAGTGCTTCTAAATAGAACCAAATCATAGCTAAAAGTAAAAGGGGGCTTCCCCTCCCACAATCTGTCACAGGAAAGTTTTTAAAAGGCTAATCAGAAAGAAAAATTTGTTTTTGCCTGCTATCAAAAGCCAATCAGTATCTGCACCGGCCTAATCTTGGGTGGGGGGTTGACTGATCTATAGCTGGGAGGGCATATTCCTCCATTGCAGGGAGTTGGACTAGATGATCCTCAGGGTCCCTTCCAACTCTATAAGTCTATGATGCTGCCACCAATAATAATAATAATAATAATAATAATAATAATAATATAATAATTTTTATTTATACCCCGCCCTCCCCAGCCAAGGCCGGGCTCAGGGCGGCTAACAAGCAAAAATAAAAATAAGTTGAATGAATACAACTTAAAAACAAAATTAAAATACAACATTAAAATTTTGAAACATTACAATATTAAAATGTAGCCTCATCGCAGGAGAAAGGAAAAAGAAAAAAGAAAGGGGGAGGGAATCAAATTGGCTCCAAGCCAAAGGCCAGGCGGAACAACTCTGTCTTACAGGCCCTGCGGAAAGAGATCAGATCCTGCAGGGCCCTGGTCTCATGAGGCAGAGCGTTCCACCAGGCTGGAGCCAGTGTTGAAAAGGCTCTGGCTCTGGTTGAAGCCAATCTAACTTCCTTAGGGCCTGGGACCTCTAGGGTGTTGCTATTTATGGACATTGAGGCTCTCTGTGGGGCATACAGGGGCATACTAAGAAGGCCCTATTCTGAATTATGGCGTTCCAGGCTTTGCTAGGCCATCTCCTTTGCAACCAGGACTGTACAGGGGCAACCTCTTCAGGTTAACACTGCAACATTAAGGATGGGTCAGAAGAGCAACTGCTTCTAGTTGTTCCGTAAGGGCTCTAAGGGAAGCCCGACGTGGCCAAATTCAAGCAGGCTTACCTTTCAGCGAGCAGGAGAGAGTGAGCCAGTGAGCCAGCCACAGCCTGCATGCCAGTGGGCTGAGGTGAACAGAATTCAAGCCACGGGTATAACAAGCCTGCAGAGAAGAGAGAAGTTCTGTTGGATCAGAGAGACTTTCATTTGAAAAGCAACTGCTAAATGCAAGGACATTCACCACTAAATTCTGACATTAAAAGCTGGGCTGGTGTGTGTGTGTGTGTGTGTTTAAGCCATTCAAGCTGTCCTCATTTGACATAAGACTGACATTACTATTTCTGAAAAGGGTGACAGTGTTACTGTGCAGTATAGCACAGCTTGTGGAATGTGGTCCACGAAAGCTTTTAAGCCACAATAAATAGTCTTTTAAGGTTACCCTAAAGGTACGACAGGGACGCGAGTGGCGCTGTGGGTTAGGCCACAGAGCCTAGGACTTGCCGATCAGAAGGTTGGCGGTTTGAATCCCCGTGAAGGGGTGAGCTCCCGTTGCTCGGTCCCTGCTCCTGCCAACCTAGCAGTTCGAAAGCACGTCAAAGTAGATAAAAAGGTACCGCTCCAGCAGGAAGGTAAACGGCGTTTCCGTGCGCTGCTCCGGTTCGCCAGAAGCGGCTTAGTCAGGCTGGCCACATGACCCGGAAGCTGTACGCTGGCTCCCTCAGCCAATAAAGCGAGATGAGCGCCGCAACCCCCAAGTCGGTCACGACTGGACCTAATGGTCAGGGATCCCTTTACCTTTAAAGGTATGACACAGCTCAGTAGAGCACAAGACTCCTGATCTCAGGGTCATGGGTCTGAGCCCCACACCGGGCAAAAAGGTTCCTGCATTGCAACGGGTTGGACTAGATGGCTCTCGTGGTCCCAGGTATGATTCTAGCCCTTGCCCTTGCATGCGAGAACTGGCACAGCCACGGCACCTCAGTTTGCTACAGTATGCAAAACTTCATCTCACCGCTTGCACTTCCTCATCGGTTAGCTGCCCCACACCCAGTTTCAGCATCGCTTGGTCCAGATGGTGCAGCTCTGCTATGTGGCTCTGCAAGCGGTATCTCAGGAAGAGAGATGGCAAGCGAGGAGTTAGGAACAAAACACGGCTTAGGACTTTCTGGGGGGAGAAGAGAAGGCGGTGGGATTAAACTGCACGATGGTAGTCAGCAAAGCTTTTCAGAGGTGCCCTGCTTCCCCAGATCAAAATGTAGCTAACAGGAGGTTATGGTCATTCCCCTCCAAAAAGGCGAGCACACAAGGCACCATAGATCAGCAACAAATCATATGTACAGTGGTGCCTCGCAAGACGAAATTAATTCGTTCCGCGAGTTTTTTCGTCTTGCGATTTTTTCGTCTTGCGAAGCACGGTTTCGGAAAAGTTTTGGAAAAGCTTCAAAAATCATCAGTCTTCAAAAACCTCAAAAAAGGCTACCACACCGCGTGCTATGAGTTGCTCCTCGAAGTCAAGTCACAACTGTATTAACAGTAAGAAAAAGGAAACAAACTTGCAAGACGTTTCCGTCTTGCGAAGCAAGCCCATAGGGAAAATCGTCTTGCGAAGCAACTCAAAAAACCAAAAACCCTTTCGTCTTGCGAGTTTTCCGTCTTGCGAGGCATTCGTCTTGCGAGGTACCACTGTAGTAGGTTTCAATTTAAGGAGAAGCAACTGTTTGTTGCACCTTAAGGATATATAGCTGGAAAGATTGATAGTCTTCAAACTCAGTCCAAACCTAGGGGTGCTGCAGTTGGTGGCAATGGATTTAGCTGGGTCGTCAGTATAATCCCATTTAATTTCTGGAATGGCACTTACCAACTGCTGAACCCTGAGTTGCTGGATGCCAAAGGGGTGTCCCACAAATAAGGTCCTCACAGCTGTAAGTTCTCTTACATCTGGGTGGCATCCTTCTTGCACCTTGAAGATTAAGATATGTCATTGGTAAAAAGAAAGAAAGAAAAGAAAAGCACCAAACAGCTTTCCAAGAACAAAAGAGGATGGGAATCTTGTAAAAACCTGAAAACTAATCCTGCTATAACATATAGCAGCTGAGCACATTTTCATTCCTGGAACAAATGAGAAGTTCCTGTTTGCTGTAGTCATGACACCCTTCCCAAATAAGTTGTTGTTGTTGTTAAAACCCCACCCCTCCAGCTGGGTTGCCCCAGCCACCCTGGGTGGCTTCCAACACACATAAAAACATAATAAAACATCAAATATTACAAACTTCCTGATACAGGGCTGCCTTCAGATGTGTTCTAAAAGTTGTATAGTTATTTATCTCCTTGGCACCTGGTTTGGCGAGGGCATTCCACAGGGAGGGCTCCACTGTCGAGAAGGCCCTCTGCCTGGTTCCCTGTAGCTTCACTTCTTGCAGTGAGGGAACCGCCAGATGGGCCCTCAGAGGTGGACCTCAAGTAACTGGGCTGAATGCTGGGGGTGGAGACACTCCTTCAGGTATACAGAGCCAAGGCTCTTTAGGGCTTCAAAGGTCAGCACTAACACTTAACAATGCTCTGCTTCACCATTACCATGAGGAAAGTTGCTATGCCATATTACCTAGTTGCATTAATGGGATAGGTGCAACAGAATTAACATTTTTTCTTGTTAGATAGGCATTTCTTCGGCTTAGATGGAAAACTATGCACACAGAGTATCTGACCAGTAAATACTTTATTAGGCCAACAAATTGACTGTATGCATGCAGATCAGCCCAACTTGAATTATATCCTCTTGTCCTTTATACAACTCACTTTGCAATAGGTTTTCTAGAAGTTCAATCAGATGGTTTCAAAACTAGACGGCTGCTGGCTGATGTGGAATTTGTTTTGTTGCCTTTAGGGTGGCTTTATACACACTAGCTGACAGTTGTAGGCTACTTTTTTTGACCTAAAACAGTGCTGACTGCCCAAGGGCTATTTGGGTTTTGTTTGGGGTTTTTTTTGGTTATTTTGGGAGAAATGTATGATTAACTTATTCTTGGATTATCCTTTCTGAGCTGCATTGTAGTGGTCATTCATTACAAACAATAAAATCTGACTGAGCAGGGGCGGGAGGAAACCTTCCACCAGTGTAGCTAATACCCACTGTTGTTTGGTTCCTCCCTTCCAAAAATTGTCCCATAAAGAATAATAAAGGCCTGAATTTACTTCTTTTTCTCGTCGTCCTCTACTAAAATTGCAAGCCATTTTTATAAACTGACAAGTACTCAAGAGTGCATTGCCAGAAAGCCACTGCATAAGTGACAAATCAGTAGACACAAGTATCAGAGCATCCTTTTCCTTGCCAGCATCTGCTAAGCCAACTATACAGTCTAGTCTCTTACTTGAATGACTTTTCTATACATGCTCGTATTCAGGTCAGGGTTTTAAAAATCAATCAATCTCTGGAACGACTTTAAAACCGTATAATTAAGGTTTCAGAAGTTTGCAGTGCTTTGTTCACATGACAATAGGAAAGTAGAATCTAGACATTATGAAGTTGGTAGTGATGGGCCAACTCTCAATATATAAAAGCCTTATTTCTGCAAAGCAAGACATGTGTCCAAAGACTGCCTCTCTATCAGCTGGGATGGGGTGGTAATTAGATACCTTTTTGCAGAGATCCAGCATCTGTTTCTGAAGCTGGGAATCCACTAGGGAGCGAGAGAGGTTCATTAGACCATCAATCACTTCTGGGTATGCCTCCTTTCTCATATTGTGGTAGGTGTCCAGAAATTCAGCTTCTTGTTTGGAAGTCCAGAAGTGGCGGATCAAGAGTTGTCTTGGGAACAGATACCTTGGGAAGGAAAGATTGTCAAGAAGATACACATTTCAAAACCAAGACACAGCTGGGTATCAAGGAACATTCAAATCGGCCACAGGAACCCAAATTCTGCATTTTGCAGCTTTTGTCGATTTTGCAGGTTTTGCCTGTTTTCTACAAATTTGACTGCTTCTTCCAGCCAAGACAAGGAGCAACCAGTTATGTGATGGCTGAAACCTCAGCCCCGGACAAGCAGAAGCCCTCCTGAACTTTGCTTCTGCAAGTTTAACCAGACCTTGTCCACAGACTCTCAAGTTACCTTCATTTATTTTAAAATGAAATATTTTAATAAAAAAAACCCCAATGTTTTCAGAATGCCTAGTAGACCATTTTCTCCCTCACGAAATCTGCCTGGCAACTTGAAATAATATCCTGATGCCTTTCTCTAAATTCTTCTGCCTTCAAAAAAAAAAAAAAAACAGGCAGTGCAGTATTTTAGAGCTACTTTTGTCAGTTGTGATATAATCTGTTTCTTGTTAAAGTTCACATTAAAATATTATCAAGCCTATACGGCAGGCATCCCCAAACTCAGCCCTCCAGATATTTTGGGACTACAACTCCCATCATCCCTAGTTAACAGGACCAGTGGACAGGGATGATGGGAATTGTAGTCCCAAAAAACATCTGGAGGGCTGAGTTTGGGGATGCCTGCAATACGGCATGCTAGGCTGTGATCCAGGGCTGTTAAGAGCAAGCCTCAAACATAAATGATGTTATCTTTAACTGTTTTTAACTCCCAAGCTGAAAACACCTATTTGGAACAAACCAAGGAAGGGGTGGGGGAGCTGCTTAAAGGTGAGCGCCCCCCCCCCCCTTTTAAAAAGTTTCTGGAGAGTTTAAAGCAGTTTGGGAGTTCTGTTGGGAAAACAACAGAGATGGTAAATGTTCAGAAAAAATGTGGGAGGGTGCATGGTTGCTGCACGATGAAATGCCACCCAGAGAAATTCACCAAAAATAATCCCTTTAGACTGAGCCTATGCATGGGGAGAGGATACAATGTGGAGCTGTGACTAGGGAAGCAGAGACTCAGAAGAGTCAGGGCTTGATCCCACCCCCAGTGATTAATAAGATATGAATGTGCTTTTGCAGTCTATTTTGGTACCTGCTAAAACACAAAGCAAGGGACACGGGTGGCGCTGTGGGTTAAACCACAGAGCCTAGGACTTGCTGATCAGAAGGTCGGCGGTTCGAATCCCCGCGACGGGGTGAGCTCCCGTTGCTCGGTCCCTGCTCCTGCCAACCTAGCAGTTTGAAAGCACATCAAAGTGCAAGTAGATAAATAGGTACCGCTCCGGCAGGAAGGTAAACGGTGTTTCCGTGTGCTGCTCTGGTTTGCCAGAAGCGGCTTAGTCAGGCTGGCCACATGACCCGGAAGCTGTACACCGGCTCCCTCGGCCTATAGAGTGAGATGAGCACCGCAACCCCAGAGTCGGCCACGACTGGACCTAATGGTCAAGGGTCCCTTTACCCTTTACCTAAAACACAAAGCTGTACTCTAACAAGCTCTTCATCAAAGAGCAGTGCAGGTAAGTGATGAGAGGGAGAGGGAGAGAAAACCCCCACTACTGTTGCCAAGCATTCACCCTCTCACAGTTAAACCTTTCATCTGAACAGGCGCACAGTTGTACTTACATGAGCAAAAGAACCAGGTAGTTGGCAAAAGGAGGAAGAGAAAGAATCCCAACTGGAATGGCCTTGATCAGATCTCTGCGAAACTTCAAAAATGCTTAGTCAGTAGAGCCGCCATGCACACACCCAAAACTACTGCAACTGTGAGGAAAATGCACATATAAAGGGACTGATGAAGCAGTGGCCTGCAAGGCACCATTTTATGTACTCTGGCATTTTATATGCCTCAAGGCTGTGTCTCTCGCAAACTATGGATGCTATATCATGGGTAGGCAAACTAAGGCCTGGGGGCCGGATCTGGCCCAATCACCTTCTAAATCCGGTCCGGGAATCAGCGTGTTTTTACATGAATAAAATGTGTCCTTTTATTTAAAATGCATCTCTGGGGTATTTATGGGGCCTGCCTGGTGTTTTTACATGAGTAGAATGTGTGCTTTTATTTAAAATGCATCTCTGGGTTATTTGTGGGGCACAGGAATTCGTTGTTGTTGTTTTTCAAAATATAGTCCATCCTCCTACAAGGTCTGAGGGACAGTGGACCGGCCCCCTGCTAAAAAAGTTTGCTGACCCCTGTGCTATATGGATGCCTTTTGATAGCTTCTTATTAAAGTGGTAGCATTTTCTTTGCAGCGAGAAAACACTATTCATATGTGGTATCAGGTATGAGGCAGCTAGAGACACAGCTGCCAAGGCACAACCAGAAGCCTTAAAGTGCTCTCCGAATTGTGCATGGGCAACAGAAAATAGGCTGCAATTTTACTGCCCATCACCTGATTGGGATGGGAGAAAAATAGCTCTTCTATATGAATAATTATGCTGCAGCCAATGGACAATGCCATGCAATAGTGTGTCTTTCTTTACACCTGCTTTTTCTGTTGGTTATTTTCCATATGTGGACCTCCACACACACATCAGCAACAATTTATTGACCTGTGACCTACATCCAGTCCGCTATGTCTATATCTGTTATACAGCTGTCCATGGTGATGATGTTAGACTGGCAACCTTTATGTAAATGTCACTTAGCTCCATATTGCAACACAGCACATTGCGTTTGAAAAACGAGAAAACCTTCCCTACCTCAGCTTTTCTTTGTTTGAATAAAAGTGTTTAGATGGAATCTTTCAAGAATAAGAACCCAAATTTCATCCCTTCTTCTCTACAACAGAAACATTTTTACTCTAATTCAGCCCAACAATATGATAAATGTTCAGGCAACGAAGAAATAAATGCATTGGGTGAAGGTTGGCAGAAATCAAGCAGAGCTGCCAGACTTTGTTTATTTGCTTTTGCTGAAGTACGGAAACCTCTTAATTAATCTACCCTAGATGCAGTAAATATTAGTCCACCTATTTGTATTAGTATAGTAGATCCTCATAAAAGTTGCACGTGGTTCTTGCTTATCGATTCAGAAGCTCTCAGTGTGTAGTGGGACAGGGGAGACCTGGCTTCAAATTCCCGTTTGGCTCTTAAGTTGGTTGGCTGACCTTGGGGAGTCCCTCTACAATGACACCCACACAGCACCTAACTTGTCTTTTTTAAAAGATGTGATAGAAAGGGAGAGGGACCATGCATATTGCCCTATGCTCTCTGAAGGAAAGTCAGGATAAGATACAGTAGGAGAAATAAATCCCAATTGAGGGATGGCAGGTAGTACTTAGTTACTCCGTTGCTGTGGATTTATTTCTGTATTCTTTCATTTAAAAAAACCAAACCAATTCTATGAAGTTATATTTTTCATCTGTACAAATTTTACAGTAATACCCTCCTGCAAAAAAGAAGTAAATCCAGAAAGCAAATGGAATGCGCAATTGTACATTTTGACCAGAGGATGGGTTGGTTTTTAGCAGATGGGGAGAGAGGCCAGCAAAATCACCCAGTGTCAACTCACAATTGGAGGAAACTGCAAGATTTGAGAAAAGGGAGCTGTCACTCATTCTTGCCATTTCAGAATGAAACCAATTTTAGAAAATCAACATTGCATCGAACGGAAGCAAACATGCTTCCAGTGCAGGTATGTCCCCGAACTGAACATTTTTCTTGTCAACCCTATTTGATTATCTCGTGAAACTCCTCAGTTTACGAGATGGGAAGTTGCTAGACAGCTAGAGCATCTTAAGTGGGCTCCTCACATAGGAAGAAGGGCAGCTGCACAACAGTGGACACTACCAAGTGTCTCCTGAAATCAATTTGACTTGTTGACTACCACTGTTGCAGACAAAAGTAAAAGCCTACCTGTCTTAGTCTCTCCATCTCCCTGTATGGAAGCTGATGGAACTGGATCTTTCTATATGCCATGTTTGCCTTTATTCTTCTTATTTCTTTCATTTCTGTAAAGAATATCCAAAATCCTGTGCAAAATACAGAAATATTTTCAGATCTGGAACTGTTCTCCCTGAATGTTCACCCTCATGCCAAAGTCCTTCCCAAGCCTTTTACCTAAGAATAGAGCATCACTGCATAAAGAACAGGGCTAGGGAAGCTCTGACCCTCCAGATACTGCGTTGCAAGTGGCCGTGGAAGATGGGCATTGTAGTTCAGCAAAATCTGGAGGACCAAGGATTCCCACAACTGGCATAAAGTAACACATACATGAATATTACGTCTCTGTCTCTCCCTTGCCTTGAATGACTTGAATGGTTCTTCAGATCCCTCTTAACCCTTCTTTGTAAAACTCCAGCCAGCTAAATTGTTTTCTTTGCTTTAATAGTGTCAGGACATTATAGGGAAAGCCCAAATGCCTTGGCACTTCAAAGGGTTTTTCACAGCCTAACCTCTGTCTAAGGTTGCCATGAGGGTAAAAGGACATGCTCCTTGCACGTCATTCAGAGCTTCTCAGAAGCAAGAGATAATGGGATGTTTCCTAATCTCTTAAACAGGTTTTGTCTTCTCTCTCTTGCTATGCCTCTTACACATGAGCTTCTAGCACATTACTACTTCCTTCTCTCTAACCCTGCAGAATCCACTGGCTTCTTCTACAGAGGGTCTTAAATTCTTCTCACTCCTGCCTTTCCTTACTACAGCTATAATTTTGTTAGATGTACACGGAACTGCCTTTACTCAGAATTTTAACATGTTATTCCCCACCCCAAAAATTACACCATGGACTGCTTTTTTGCAGATTTTTTTTCCCAGCAGGAACAAGCAATGGAAAGCTCCATGCTCTCCTTTCTCATTCTGAGCTCTTGAGGCTGAAATGGAAATTTTTGTTCCAAGCTCTAAACAAACACAATTCCTTTTGAATTCCAAACTTGTAAGAATTATGCTTCGTAAGACTAGGATTTATGAGAACAAATAGGATAAAGCCATGGTTTGCAATCATGGCATCATAAACCATTGTGTGTGTGTGTGTGTGTGTGTGTGTGTGTGTGTTGTTTTAAAAGCACAGTTCTCCAAAAGTGGACCTCGCGGGAAACCACAATTTATTTAAAATAAAAAAGCTTTCAATCCCCTATTTATTGGCTCAAAAAAGAACAAGACAGGAGGGTGTGTGAGCATGTGTGGTTGAGGCTTCCTGCAGCTTGTCCTCATAGCAGGACACCAGTTTCCCATTATACCTGAAATGGGTCTGTACAAACACAATGCTACAAATGCCATCCATTATTGATACAAGAACTTGTTTCTTCATTCTCACTGTAACATGAGCCTCCGCCATTCCTATTGCAACACAAGAAACAGCACCCAGAAGATAAGGACTCTCCACCTAGGGATGGGTTAGAAGTAAAGAAACTACTTTACACTGACAGATGCAAAAGTGATTTGTTGTTAAGGTATCACATTCCTCCCAGAATCATGAAACGTGCACTGAGGGTTTTTTTTAATGAAAACCCACCTTTCAAGAAGGTTGAATATAGCTGGTAGAAACGTGGGAATGTTCTTTCCAAAAACCTTTCATACTTCTCATTCAGGTATTTGACTTTTGAAACCAAAGCAGAGAGTGGTTTTTTGGAATTTGCGTTTGCAGAAAATTGGCACACTGGAGGTCTGAAACAAAGGAAAGTACATGCAAGTCTTGGGTTCTATTGCCACGTATTTCAAGCCCTTTAGAATACAAGAAGGAAGTCACAACTACAATAGCTAATAAACGGGTATGTGGTGAGCAGCTGAATCTGACTGATGCACAGTCTAAGAGCTTAGCAATAAACTAGCCTGTTAAGTCCACAATGCAAAAAGATGGGGGGGAAATCCATAGGTTATTTCAGGGATAAATGAAGATGAGGTTATGTGCATAATTTTGTCCAATTGCTAATTTTGTCTAATTTCTACCAAAGTACACATTAACCTAGGGGTCATGTATTGTGGGGTTTACACCTATGAATAAGAATTGCAATAAATACCTTCTTAGATGCTGTTCTTGATTAACAACATGAGACTATCATATTAAAAGTCGGCTGTCAGGAGAATAAAAATGAAACTTGTTTTCTGTAGGAAGACACACAAATGCAAAGGGCAAGTATATTTTTTTTAGACTTGATTCCTGGAATTACATTATTGCAGGGAAGAATTTGCTTTTGTTTTATACATTAATATGTCTTGCAGTCACAAAATGCATACATAAAGTGCAGTTCTAGGTGCTCATTAAAATTTATCAATTAGGGCTGCCAAACGATTAAATAACTTTTAATTAATCAATTTAGACAGCTTATTAATCAACTACATTTTACCAAAACACCAGAATAGTTCAAAATCAGAATGCCAAAAGGACACCATCAATTTAATAACCAGGGGCTTCACTGTATTTTCCTCCTAGTTCTACAAACTGAGGTTATGGCTGATTGGCAAGGCAACCTAAAATTTTGTCATTCTTTATTACAGCAGAAAATCAGAACCCAAACAGCAGCACTGAGAGATAAAAGGTGTGACATTTAGTCTGAACCCTACAAATAAAAGTTGCCCACCCTAGTTGATCTGCTAAAGCTTTACAGCACAATCTTAACCATGTCTACATGGAAGGAAATCAATGGGGCTTTGTCTCAGAGGCAGACAATCCTATCCATTCTACCTGTCCATTAAACATAATTCACAGCCCCTCTCCTGATGCTAATCCATACAAACTTGATATCTGTCTTTAACTTTCTTTATATGGTCTTCCCATTAGAGGCTAAGGAAATGAACAACTTCACATGACTTTTTGAAAACATCTGAAGGCAGCCTTGTATCGGGAGGTTTTTAATGTTTGAGGTTTTACTATGTTTTTATATGCACTGTAAGCACCCAGAGTGGCTGGGGAAACCCAGCCAGATGGGTGGGGTAATAATAATAATAATAATAATAATAATAATAATAATAATAATAATGTATTGTTATATGTATTTTTGTTGTAAACTGCTTTGATTCATATGAAATAGTGGTATACTATAGAAATATGTTTATGCTGCCTGCCTGAGTCAATGTTACAGTGGCCAGTAAACATCTCAGATAAAGTGAAAGCAACATCACCTCCAGAATTAGAACAGCCTGGGAGGTCCAGAGGGAGGTTACCATAGATGCCCTTCTGAATGTTGTGAAGGATGCCATCCAAGGCAAGAAAATACACTCAGTTAGCCCAATAATAAATTAGTAGTTTTCAATTTTGTGTGTAACCTGTGTCTTTAACTGCTACAAAATCAACAGGAACTTATCTTACTTAGCATTCCTGAGTTCATGGCATATGAACCATACCCACCAAAAGTGGCTGCCCTAACCAACCCACCTTTCACTAATCGCCTGGCAAGAAATAGGTTATCTTGGAAGGAAGAGCAGATATCACCCAGTTCAAATGTGGTCTTCCCAAAGCCAATCTGCAGGAACATTTTGAGCTGTTTTACACATGGTGCAGAACGAGATGGTCTGCACTACTTCAAACCACACATGGAGTACAGTTTTAAAACTAGGGCACAGTAGGGAGAAAGCCGCTTCACATACAGCCTCCTTGCTGAATTAAGATGAAGAAGAATGGTGCATTTTAAAAAAATGGTATTCCCTTCTTCCTGCTGTATGCAATAGTACAGTGTTTCCCAACCAGTGTTCCGCGGCACACTAGTGTGCCGCGAGACGTTGCCTGGTGTGCCGCGGGAAAAATTGGCGGGGGGGGGGGATAAAGGGGAAAAAAATTATTCCCCCACCGCCAGGCGTGGGGCTGGGGCGGGGGAAGCCCGAGCTTCCCCCTCCCCCAGAACGGAACCCAGAGCCATGCCGAAGCTGCGCGCAGCTTTGGCATCGCTCTGGGAGCTTGCGGGGCTGGGGGAGGAGGAAGCCCTCCGCCAGCCTCCAAACCATGTCGGGAGACAGCGGGATGGCGCGCTGCGCCTCTCCCGCTGTCCCCCGAGTTTGCGGGGCTGGCGATGGGGAGGAGCAGGCTTCTCCCCCCGCCAGCCTTCCAGCCAAGTCGGGGGGCAGCGGCAAGGGCGCGCTGCGTTTCTCCGCTGTCCCCCGAGTTTGCGGGGCTGGCGACGGGGAGGAGCAGGCTTCTCCCCCCGCCAGCCTTCCAGCCAAGTCGGGGGGCAGCGGGAAGGGCGCGCTGCGCCTCTCCCGCTGTCCCCCGAGTTTGCGGGGCTGGCGACGGGGAGGAGCAGGCTTCTCCCCCCGCCAACCTTCCAGCCAAGTCGGGGGGCAGCGGGAAGGGCGCGCTGCGTTTCTCCGCTGTCCCGGACGGCTTTCAAAAGCCTGCCTTCAAAAGCCGTCCGGGACAGCGGAGAAACGCGCTGCCTTTCTCCGCTCTCCCGGGAAGGCAGGCAGGGGGGAGCAAAGGACCTCTTCTGAAGGCGGGCGGGGGGCGAAAGTCTTTGCTCCCCCCTGCCTGCCTTCCCAGGGGCTTTTAAAACGCCCCGGACAGCGGAGAAGTCCTCCGCTGTCCCGGGCGATTTTAAAATGTCGCCCGCCAGCATTTTAAGATTGCCCCGGACAGCGGAGAAGTCCTCCGCTGTCCCGGGGTTTTTTAAAATGCTGGGGGTGGGAAGAAAAGCCCTTGTCCCCCCCCCCGCAAGGCAAGGGGGAGGGGAAAAATTGAAACTTACACTTTCGTGCGTCCCTCCCGGCGTGACGCTGCGCGCTGACGTCACGGGGCTGTAATGGTGGTGTGCCTCGATATTTTTTTCATGAAACAAGTGTGCCTTTGCCCAAAAAAGGTTGGGAAACACTGCAATAGTATCAGCCATTCTACAAGATTTTGCTGCATTAAAAGTGAAAATACATAAATCCAAGCATCTTTGCAAATAGAATAGTGTTGCATGGAGCTACCTTTACTTTGAACTGAAATGATTGGGCGTTTGTTTATTTTTTAATGCAAGGAGCCTGTTTGCTCTCCAAAATGCACAGCAACCATAATTATGACAGGCATGGAGCAACTCCCCGGTGAGTAAATGTTACAACATTTGGGGCTTTTAAGACAAAAGGTGAGCATAAAATTATACATGGCATGAAGAAAGTAGATAAGATGTTTTCCTCCTCTTGTCGTAACATTCAGTCAAAGAAGCTGAATGTTGGAAGATCCAAGACAGGCCAAAAAAAATGTACTTCTTCACACAGCTGGCGCTACAGAATTCACTCGCACAAGAGTCTGCAATGGCCACCAACCCAGATGGCTTTAAAAGAGGATTAGGACAAATTCATCTAGGGTAAAGCTCTCAGTGACTACTACAGTGGTACCTCTGGATGCGAACGGGATCCGTTCCAGAGCCCCGTTCGCATCCTGAAGTGAACGCAACCCACGTCTGCACATGCCGCGATTCGCCGCTTCCGCACATGCAACTGACATCATTTTGAGTGTCTGCACATGCATGAGCAGCGCAACCTGGAAGTAATGCGCTCCGTTACTTCCAGGTCGCCGCAGAGCGCAACCTGAAAACGCTCAACCTGAAGCACATTTAACCTGAGGTATGACTGTAGTTACAATGGTTATACTGTATTCTGTCTCCACTGTCGGGACCAGTATGCCTTTGGATACCAGTTGTGGGAAACCACAGGAGGAGAGTGCTGTTGCACTAAAGGCTTGCTTTTGGGGTTCCCACATGCGTCTGGCTGGCCGCTGTGTGAACAGGAAGCTGAGCCTTTAGGAGGGCTCTTACGTTTTACGTGGTGGAAAACCCAAAAACAGCTTACAGCCTGACAATGTTTCAGGTGGCAGGGGATTTTTCGTGCTCCCTCACATACAGAAACTCTGGAGTGGGGGCGACTAGGAAGAAGCAGGTGTAGTTTAGAATCCCATATACCATAATGAGATACCACAAGACTCCTGGTTTTTGCTCCAGCATACTAACAGTTTGCCTCCCTGGAAACTGCCATGGTGCAATTGTTGCTTGTGTGCTTACTTGCTTCAGAGGTGCAAAATGTGTGGCCCTCCATATGCTGTTGGAGCACAGCTCCCCGCACCTCCCCCACCCCCAACGAACAGCTGGCCACCATGGCTGGACCTCATGGGAATACAACATGGGAGGGGAGACACACCAGAAGGTTGGTAGCCTTTCTCAAACTTGCCCCTCCCCCCAGACACTCCCATCATCCCTAGCTAGCAGGACCAGTGGGCATGGATAATGGGAGTTGTAGTCCAGCAACCACTGAGGAGCTAGCTCAGTCGGTAAAGCAGGAGACTCTTAATTCCAGGACTGCGGCTTTAAGACCCACTTTGGTCAAAAGATTCCCTCATCACAGTGGGTTGGAGCAGATCACTGTTTCCCAAACTTGTGTCTCCAGATGTTTTTGGACCACAACTCCCATCATTTCTTGCTATCAGGGCTAGTGGTCAGGGATGATGGGAAATGGAATCCAAAAACAGCTGAAGACCCAGGTTTTGTTGCTAGAAACAACTGAATCCCCTTGCTTCAAAAATAACTGACTGACCTGTGTCAATAATAATGGCTGGCCTGCGTCTTTGTTGTAGTACAGTGGTACCTCGGGTTAAGTACTTAATTCGTTCCAGAGGTCCATTCTTAACCTGAAACTGTTCTTAACCTGAAGCACTTTAGCTAATGGGGCCTCCTGCTGCTGCCGCGCCGCCAGAGCCCGATTTCTGTTCTCATCCTGAAGCAAAGTTTTTAACCCGAGGCACTATTTCTGGGTTAGCGGAGTCTGTAACCTGAAGCGTATGTAACCCGAGGTACCACTGTAATTTAGGGTTTCCCAAACTAGCCACTCTGGGCAGCTTCCAACAAAACATTAAAATACAGTAGCCTGTCAAACATTAAAAGCTTCCCTAAACAGGGCTGCTTTCAGATGTCTTCTAAATGTCAGGTAGTTGTTTATCTCTTTGACATCTGATGGGAGGATGTTCTACAGGGCGGGCGCCACTACTGAGAAGGCCCTCTGCCTGGTTCCCTGTAACTTGGCTTCTCACAGGGAGGGAACCGCCAAGACCCTAGGGGCTGGGAACTGTAGTCCAAAAACAAGACCCAAGTTTGGGAAACGTGGTCCTCGCGGTCCCTTCCAACTTGGCAATTGTAACACCCCTGGGGGCCAAAGGTTGAGAAAGGTTTTGAGTTTTTTCTGTTGTGCACCGCCTTGGGATCGGTATGCAAATTGAATACACGATAAGGAAATGGTGACAGCAGCCATGAAATTAAAAGACGCCTGCTTCTTGGGAGAAAAGCAATGACAAACCTAGACAGCATCTTAAAAAGCAGAGACATCACCTTGCCAACAAAGGTCCGTATAGTAAAAGCTATGGTTTTCCCAGTAGTGATGTATGGAAGTGAGAGCTGGACCATAAAGAAGGCTGATCGCCGAAGAATTGATGCTTTTGAATTCTGGTGCTGGAGGAGACTCTTGAGAGTCCCATGGACTGCAAGAAGATCAAACGCATCCATTCTTAAGGAAATCAGCCCTGAGTGCTCACTGGAAGGACAGATCCTGAAGCTGAGACTCCAATACTTTGGCCGCCTCGTGAGAAGAGAAGACTCCCTGGAAAAGACCCTGATGTTGGGAAAGATGGAGGGCACAAGGAGAAGGGGGCGACAGAGGACGAGATGGTTGGATGGTGTTCTAGAAGCTACCAGCATGAGTTTGACCGTGCTCTGGTCCAGGGGGTCACGAAGAGTCGGGCACAACAACAAGGAAATGACAGAAGCTCACCTGGGGACACCGCCCCCCCCCAGAAACCTGCCCTGCCTTCCCCCGACCCCGCTGCAGGCGGGAGGCGGCGCCCCCTGAGTCGGGGCTCCGCGCTTCCCCTTCCCGGCCCCCCCGCCAAGGACTCACCTCAGCCCCGGCCACGGGGGAGGCTCCGCCGGGCGCAGAGCCAGGTAGAGGGAGGCGGCGGGCGCAGGGACTCCGCCGGCCCTGCAGCGCCCGCGCAGCACCAGCCGCAGCACCAGCGCCATCCTGCCAGGGCGCCTGAGGAGAAGGAGGAGGGCGCGGGAAGAGCGCGGAGGTCCGGGCGGGAAGCCAGGAAAGCGACGACGACGACGACCCCGGGAAACGGGCCACGTGATTACCACGGGCGGAAGGAGGCTCGGCGGAAGGAAAGCAAGCGGAACCCTCCTCCTTTCCCCGCCTCCTTCGGGACACGTGACCATAGGCGGAAATGGGTCGCAAGGAAAGAGGAACTTCTTTCCCCTCTCCGGCGTGAGAACCTCGGGACCCGGATGTTGGGGCTTTTCTACAGCGTTGGGTTGAATGGGACCGAGCTCTGAGTCGGGAGTTTTGAGTCTTGCATACCCTCCAACATTTCTCCGGTGAAAATAGGGCGTCCCATTCTATAATGATATTTCTACTGTTTCTACTAGAGATGGGAAGGCATTGAACAATTGGGGGGGGGGACCAGGTTTATCTCCGGTTTTCCCCCAAAGCCTTTTTTTCCCGGAAAAATTGGGGTGTGGAATATTCAAACTATATCAAACTGGGTTTTAAAAAAATATTACGGTGAATAAACGGCTTTGGGGGAAAACGAAAAAAAATCTGTTTTTTTCTGGGGGGGGGGGGAGGTTCCAGACCTTCCCATCTGTAGTTTCTACCCCGTCCATCTGCCTGGGTTGCCCCAGCTACCCTGAGCAGCTTCCAGCATATACTGTATATACAGTGGTACCTTGGGTAAAGCACTTAATTCACTCCGGAGGTCCGTTCTTAACCTGAAGCACCAGTTTAGCTAATGGGGCCTCCTGCTGCCACTGCGCCGCCGGAGCACGATTTCTGTTCTCATCCTGAAGCAAAGTTCTTAACCCGAGGTACTATTTCTGGGTTAGCGGAGTCTGTAACTTGAAGTGTATGTAACCCGAGGTACCACTGTATGATGACATAATAAATCATATACAAGGTTCCCTTCAGATGTCTTCCAATCAACTTGGCTTGGGGGGTCACATAACTCCATACCCTCCCAACATTTCTCTGATGACAATAGGGACGTCATAAGGAAAAGCAGGACATTCTGGGATCAAATCCGAAACTGGGATGGCTTCTGTAAATCAGCAATGTCCCTGGAAAATAGGGACACTTGGAGGCTCTGGAATGGTAGGGTTGGGCAGGGGTCCAATCCCTTGCAATGCAGGAATGGGTGGGGGACAGGCAGCTGTGGGCCTCCAAGCGTGGCTGGACCACCACAGTTCCCAGATTCACCTGCATAACTGAATTATTTTAAGGAAAATCAGGGCTTGGTGGATATAACCCACAGTACTAATTTGATTTCTCT
Source organism: Podarcis muralis (assembly GCF_964188315.1). NCBI lineage: Eukaryota > Metazoa > Chordata > Lepidosauria > Squamata > Lacertidae > Podarcis > Podarcis muralis. Next base: position 7,838,274 of record NC_135656.1, read on the forward strand.
TGGTGGCTGCATGTATGATTATAGCCACACTCTGGAAGGACTTGAAAGGTGAATTCCTGGGTACAAGAGAGTATGGCATATTGCCCTTACCAGCAGAATTTTCTCCCCAGTTAAGGCCAGCAACAGGAACAAAGATAACTGTAGGGGAATAGTGGAACTTCATTTCAAAACACTCCAGACATCCAAACACCAGTTCCAAAAGTTTATACCAACTTGTAGATCCTTTAATAAGAACATATTTTACAGATGTGCACTGTTATTAGCTGTGGTGTATGTACAGGAATATAATGTATTTTTGAGGTCTAATGGGAAATGAAAGATAAAAACAATAATAAAGTGATTGGAAATACAAAGAAAACTAAAAGCAGAGGAAAAAAAGACTAAAACAAGTGGGGAACCTGCAGTCCTCCAGATGTTACAGGAATACACCTCCCCTCATCCTTGACCATTAGCCATGCTGGTTGGGGCTGATGGGAGTTAGTGGACCACTATCAACAACATCTTTAGAGTATCAGGCTCTCTATCGGTGGGCTAAAATGTTTGTTAAAAATCTGAAAAGTGCAAGTGAGCAGGTAGGTCTTCATTTGGCACCCACCTCAATGTCAACAATGTACCTCTTGGCATAAGGGGAGGGCACTGCACAAATGGGGCACTGACACAGAGAATGCTGTATCCTGTACCATCAAATGTATACTTGTTAACTTCTTGTAAAGTGCTCTGGGACTCTTTGTTGTTTTATACAGATACTTCCACGTATGCAACAGGGAAGAAAAGAGCATTGCCAATGTGTGAGTTCATACGGGAGAGAGACCCAAGTTCTATATTTCCTTCTGCTAGAGACAAGTGGTAGCAGGAAGGCAGCACACATTCCCTTTAAGGGTTTTTTATTTGCTAGCAACATGCTAGAGCTGGGGGAGCCAATGTGGTACCCTCAGATGTTGTTGGACTCCCAGCTCCCATCAACCCCAGCTGATGATGTGACTTGTGGTTGAGCAACTTCTGAAAGACACCAGGTTGGCTACCACAAGTCTACGGTTTGTCCCGCTGCCTTTATCACACTGACACTGACTGTAACTGTACACCTGCATGGCTGTGTACACACCATCCATTTAAAGCATGTGACTTCCCCCAAAGAATCCTGGGAACTGAGCTCTTTTTCCAGATCCAGGTCTCCACCACCCAAACCACTGGGGCCCTCTCTTGGGTCAGACTGCTCCTGATGCCCCAGATTCCTATTCCCCATCCTGCAATGACCTTCCCAAGAGTCAGACCCCTCCAACTCTCTACTCTCCTCCTGTCCCTCCCCACCTTCTCCCTGACCTCTGTGGCACTCATGACAGCAGTGCTTCCAGCATAAGGGAAGTAAAGACACCAATACAAAGCATGAGAGAGGGGAAGGAAAAGCAGCGGGTGGGGGAGCACGTAATATCATTTTATGCAGAGAGGAAAAGGATGGAAATATAGAAGGTGCTTCAAAGGTCCTTCTCGGTAGTGGCTCCCACCCTGTGGAATGCCCTCCCATCAGATGTCAAAGGAATAAACAACTATCTGACATTTAGAAGACATCTGAAGGCAGCCCTGTTTAGGGAAGTTTTTTAATGACTGAGAAACAGTTTCTACGCAAATGCAATTCTGGTTCTAAACGCAGCATAAGGGGTCTCTATAGTATAGTGTATTTTAAAATGGGGTTTCAGAGTTTTTAGGGGTTTTTGAATGTTTCATGTAGGTTTTCAATTTCATTGTTCTGCATGGGACAATGACAATAAGGATATCATATATCGTTAAGGTATTTTTAATCTCCTGTTCGATGCCGCCCAGAGTGGCTGGGGAAACCCCGCCAGATGGGCGGGGTTTAAGTAATAAATTATTATTATTATTATTATTATTATTATTATTATTATTATTATTATTATTATTTACTACTACTACTACAGGGGTAAGGGCTAGAAATGTGAATCTGATGTGGAAGAGATTATGGAAACAGTGGAAGGGATTTGTTCAAACAGCCTTAGGAGGCATACCTTTAGCATGAAACAAACCAAGTCTAACCCTCCTTTTTAACAAGCCTGAGAAGTAGATCCAAGAATAACGACTGATAACTTCTCAGTACACGCGCCAGATACGTTTTCTTACATAGTTTGTCAAAAGAATAAAAATCAATGCGTTCTGTAAAGTATCCCCAATAGCCTGCTGTCCTTTTATCTCTGGGTGACCAAATGAAATGAGAGCTTAGCGATGTAAATTGCAGAGTGCTGGACCTGGAGTGTGGACACACCTGAGTTCAAGTCCCTGCTCATCCATCAGTTTCACTGAGTGACTTGCAGCCTTGCCTGCCTCAGAAAGTTGTGAGAATGAAAGAGAATTTCCCCACCTATTCTACCCTGAATCCCTTGGATGAAGCGCAGGATACAAAGGTGGTTCCGAGTGATAATAATTTATGCATTGCTTCACGTGATCAGAATCCGGTTGCATTCCTCTGAGCAAAGAACGCAGTATATTTGGTGTTGACCTTTAGTCCCGCCATCGCAAGCGTGGAGACTGTCACGTCCTCAGAAGGGAGTATAATGCTCCCCTCTGCTGATCTGGCACAAACAGCTACTGAGTTAAGGAAAGTCTGAAGGAAATTCTTATTTGCCTGCTTGCTTTTAAAAGTTCCCTTTTCCTTTAGTAACTTCTGTTTTCTTTCTGCTCCTACGTTTTATTTTTAGAGGGCTATCGTTTACTCGGATCAACAAGGTTAGTTAAAAGGGGGGAAAGTAGAAACCACCCTTACACAGGCTGCTTTAAAATAACCCAGACTGAGGGCCAAAGCTGAAAAAGTAAGATTACTAAGTCAATCTTTTTTATTAAAAAAAAATGACACCAATGTTTTCTAATTTGGTGAAGTTGTCCAAACCGTCTCCTAAATCCTGTGTAGCAATGGACTCTAGTGGGCTAGGAGAGATTTTTTTAAAAATCGCACCCAGCAACCAATGGGCCCCTTGGGTTTCAGATAGTACATGGGTAAAGTAAAGGGTAAAGTTAGGTCCAGTTAGGTCCAGTCACAGACGACTCTGGGGTTGCGCACTCATCTGGCATACAGCTTCTGGGTCATGTGGCCAGCATGACTAAGCCGCTTCTGGCAAACCAGAGCAGCACATGCAAACGCCGTTTACCTTCCCGCTAGTAAGCGGTCCCTATTTATCTACTTGCACCCGGGAGTGCTTTCGAACTGCTAGGTTGGCAGGCGCTGGGACCGAGCAACGGGAGCGCACCCCGCCGCGGGGATTTGAACTGCCGACCTTTCGATCGGCAAGCCCTAGGCGCTGAGGCTTTTACCCACAGCGCCACCCGTGTCCCAGTACATGGGTAGACGACTCTAAAAAGGCTGGGACACAAATTTTCACAGTGCTGTAGCGGCTATGGTGGCTCATTTACCCGAAGTAATGTATTGTATACTTGATTCTGGCCAAACTAAGCCGCCTCCTCTACAGTTCTATGATTCTATTTGAACTAATTCCCAGTTACCTCACAAATTACCAGCTTCAGGTGGCATGTGGTTTCTTCCATGTTACTGCCATAATATGTGATTTTGTAAACTTCCTAGCCTGGGCCAATAACAGTCTTTATCACCTGATGGATCTCATCATCCCAGGGCCTTTTTTTCAGACGGAACTCACCAGAACTCAGTTCCGGCACCTCTCAGGTGGAAGCCATTAAAGAGAATGTGAGTGGTGTTCACGGTGAGTTCTGGTGCCTCCTTTTCTAGAAAAATAGCAGTTTGTTCTTTACACCAAATGGTTCCTAGATTCAGGCTTTATTGGAATTGCTGGAAGAAGCCGCACAGGTGGATCCTTCAGTGTTGCTGGTTGTGTATGGTTTCGCTTCAGACGTGTAATCATCATCATCATCATCATCATCATATTACTATTTATACCCTGCCCATCTGGCTGGGTTTCCCTAGCCACTCTGGGCAGCTTACAGAATATACAAAACATAATAAAGCATCAAACATTAAAAACTTCCCAATACAGGGCTGCCTTGAGATGTCTTTTAAAAGTTGTATAGTTGTTTATTTCCTTGACATCTGAAGGGAGGTTGTTCCACAGGGCCACTACCGAGAAGGCCCTTTAGACCTATAGTAAACATGATGTGTCCTGCTATATACACCAAGGAAGGGGAACCTGCATTTTTCCAGGTGTTCTTGGAACTCCCATCAGCCCCAGCCAGTATGGCAAATGGCCAAGGAAGATGGGACTTGTAGTCCAACAACATGAGGAGGGCAGACCCTGATATACAGAAATGCACGCCCAGGATATGCCTTTCTGGCCATGTGCTTAAAACCGCATGCAATGCACAGACTCTTTTGGTGAGAAATCCCTGCTAAATCTCTGAGTTGCCCCAGGGTTTCTCAGAACACACTCTTAAAACCACTGTTTAAGAGAGATACAGTGGTACCTCGCAAGACGAATGCCTCACAAGACAAAAAACTCGCTAGACGAAAGGGTTTTTTGTTTTTTGAGCTGCTTCGCAAGACGATTTCCCCTATGGGCTTGCTTCGCAAGACGGAAACGTCTTGCAAGTTTGTTTCCTTTTTCTTAGCACCGTTAATACAGTTGCGACTTGACTTCGAGGAGCAACTCATAGAACGCGGTGTGGTAGCCTTTTTTGAGGTTTTTGAAGACTTTGGTATTTTTGAAGCTTTTCCAAAGCTTCCCCGACACCGTGCTTCGCAAGACGAAAAAAATCGCAAGGCGACAAAACTCGTGGAACGAATTAATTTCGTCTCGCGGGGCACCACTGTATTTAAAAATTGTTTTAATGTTGTTGATTTTAATATGATGTATTTAAAAAATAATGGTGGGCAGAAAAGTGGCGTTTTGAAACCAGTTCCTAACATTCCTTCATATTGCAGTGGGATCAATAAGTAGTACTGTCGTACCTCAGCTCCCAAATGCCTTGGGAGTTGAACGTTCCAGCTTCCGAACAATTGACAACCAGAAGTGAGTGTTCCGTTTTTTGAATGTTCTTTTGGAAGCTGAATGTCTGAAGGGGGTTTCACGGCTTCTGATTGGCTGCAGGAGCTTTGGAAGCTGAACATTTCGGACTAACTTCCGGAACGGGTTCTGTTCAACTTCCAAGGTACAACTGTATTCAGAATGGGATGTCCTGGTACATGTTCTGGCTCATATGTCATCTCCCCCCAGGGACACAAAATTAATAATAATAATAATAATAATAATAATAATAATAATAATAATAATTTATTTATACCCCGCCCATCACAACCTGGATGGCAGAAAGTGAGGAGGAATTAAAGAACCTTTTAATGAGGGTGAAAGAGGAGAGCTCAGAATATGGTCTGAAGTTCAACATCAAAAAAACTAAGATCGTGGCCACTGGTCCCATTACTTCCTGGCAAATAGAAGGGGAAGAAATGGAGGCAGTGAGAGATTTTACTTTCTTGGGCTCCATGATCACTGCAGATGGTGACAGCAGTCACGAAATTAAAAGACGCCTGCTTCTTGGAAGAAAAGCAATGACAAACCTAGACAGCATCTTAAAAAGTAGAGACATCACCTTGCCAACAAAGGCCGGTATAGTTAAAGCTATGGTTTTCCCAGTATTGATGTACGGAAGTGAGAGCTGGACCATAAAGAAGGCTGATCGCCGAAGAATGGATGCTTTTGAATTATGGTGCTGGAGGAGACTCTTGAGAGTCCCATGGACTGCAAGAAGATCAAACCTATCTATCCTTAAGGAAATCAGCCCTGAGTGCTCACTGGAAGGACAGAGCCTGAAGCTGAGGCTCCAGTACTTTGGCCACCTCATGAGAAGAGAAGACTCCCTGGAAAAGACCCTGATGTTGGGAAAGATGGAGGGTACAAGGAGAAGGGGACAACAGAGGACGAGATGGTTGGATAGTGTTCTCGAGGCTACCAGCATGGGTTTGACGAAACTGTGGAAGGCAGTGGAAGACAGGAGTGCCTGGTGTGCTCTGGTCCATGGGGTCACGAAGAGTCGGACACAACTAAACGACTAAACAACAATGCCCCGCCCATCTGACTGGGTCTCCCTAGCCACTCTGGGCGGTTTCCAACCAAATATCAAAAACAATACAGTGTCAGACACTAAAAACTTCCCTAAACAGGGCCGCCTTCAGTTGTCTTTTAGAAGTAAAATAGTTGTTTATTGCCTTGACATCTGCTGGGAGGGCGTTCCACAGGGCAGGCGCCACTACCAAGAAGGCCCTCTGCCTGGATCCCTGTAACCTCACTTCTTGCAGCGAGCGAACCGCCAGAAGGCCCTCGGTGCTGGATCTCTGTTTCCGGGCTGGATGATGGGTGTGGAGACGCTCCTTCAGGTATACAGGACCAAGGCTGTTTAGGGCTTGAAAGGTCAGCACCAACACTTTGAATTGTGCTCGGAAACGTACTGGAAGCCTTATCATGGCATAAGGCACTTGTTAACTGGCACAGCTAGGGTCCTTTAAGGATGGCCATGCACTCATATTCCCCTCTGCCCCTGAATCTATGATACATCTGCTCTTGTGGGTGTGTGGAGGTTTCTGAGGTCTTGTGTGTTCAGCTCTTTCTTATCAGAAAAAAATCCCACATAGAAGCCAGAAAGGCTACCGAAAGTCTTCAGGACAACTGGCTGATAAATTCAGTCTTGATGGAGCATTTGAATCAGTGGATCAGTGATAGACTTTGTATTGTATTGATTTATCTAATGAGACTTATCAGGGCTGCACTTATCATAGGTGGAAAATGTGCAGTTGTGCCAAGTTCTGTTCCCAAATGACAAAAAGAAACCCCTCCCAAAACAAACTCTTCCAGATTTCATTATATTTTATGCACAAATCATTGGAATACTTCCTTCATTTTCACCAAATGGCTTTTTAAACTCTTTCCCCCATATCAGTAACATTTGCCCAATATAAGCCCGCTGTGACCAAGTCCAGAATGATCAATTGCACCAGCGAACAGAACTAGGATCAAAGTTTCTTGTGCCCAATTAATTCTCCATTAATTATTGGTGTGTCAGTTATATTATTATTTTCAGAGCACTCTGCCCCACTATACATAATTGGGTGTATGTCTTTAAAAAAAAAAAAAGCAACCACATAATTGGTTTTGCCAGGCTATTTAAAACAACTCTGTCCATTACTAGGCTGGGAAAGGCAAAGTCTGGTTGAAGAATTCTTATCAGCTGCAGACACTTATATAGGTGTGGGGTTTTTCCTTGTTGAGGAATCTGCAGTGTGAGAAGCTAACACCATCAACATAAAATGACTAAAAAACACCTCTCACAGCCCAACTGTGAGATGGGTAAGTATTAGCATTGCTTATTATTTAGGCTGCAAGTGGAGATGAGGTTTCTGTTCTGCTGGGTAGTTTAGCTTTTCCCTGTAGCATTCACATACCCTCCAACATTTCTCAAAATAAAATAGGGACATCCTATTCTATTCTTATTCTATTTATACCCCACCCATCTGACTGGGTTGCTCCAGGGACTCTGAGGACCTTCCGACATATATAAAAACATAATAAAATATTTTAAAAACTTCCCTATACAGATGTATTCTAAAGGTTGTATAGTTATGTATCTCCTTGGCTCAGAGGGCTGGATAATTCCATACCCTCCAACATTTCTCCTAAGAAAATAGGGACATCCTAAAGAAAAGCGGGACATTCTGGGGTCAAAAAAAACCGGGACAGCTTCTGTAAATCCGGGACTGTCCCTGGAAAATAGGGACACTTGGAGGGTCTGCATTCAGATGGGTGCAATCCTGTGTCTACTTTCCCCATCAAGGTCAATGGGACTTACTACTTAGCAGACATGCATAGTGCTTGTGGTGTGACTCAGATAAGGCTTTGATGGTCTCCTTTCCTGCATTCTCTGGAAGTGTGATTTGGATTGCATTTGCTGGTCTAATTTGTGGATGACGCAGTCTCCTTGTGGAGGGACTGGAAGTGATGGGCTTTTGGTAGTGCAAGGTAACCCAAGGCAAAGGAGGAGGGGGTGCTCACAGAAGCCAATTGCAGCAGATGCTGTTGCATCCTTGCATGGTCAGCTACACAGCCTGAAACCCCCTCTTTTATAAACATAGCTGTTAAAGGTATAGGTACCTGAACCTGAAATAACACAACTTACTTTCTTCTCCCTCTTTCTTGTATTGTTTAGGTTGCTCCCCAACTTTGAACAAATATTATTTTATTTGTATAGGCATTTAAGATGTCCCCCCCTCCATTTTTCCTTGTATGTGATTAATTGAAAAATTGCATTTACAAATCTGTTGCTGTTTTTATTTTAAACAGCCCTATCCTCCTTTGTATCTTACCCACCCCTGCCAGAAGGTCTTCCTGGCTGCCTTATTCAAAGAATCTGCGATCCTGGACAGACAAGATAATAGCAGTCTACAAATATTTATCAAAAGTATTTCTTGACTGCCCTTCCTTAAAAGAATCCTGTGAGTTTGCAAAAAGAAAAGCAGATAGATGACTTGCAGTGAGCAACTGTAACATGCATTTTGGCAGCAATGTGTCTTGGTGATCTGGTTCCTAGCTAGGCGGCCGGGACATCCTGGATAGAAAAAGTGCCCACAAAAACATTTGTATAAGCGATAAGCAAGGGCTGAAATGGCCCAATGGCTCTGGCGAGTCTTAATTTCCTCCCTTTAATCTTAGCCCCCGTACATTCATGTGACTTTTAATGTCTAAGGTCAAGGGTTGCTTTTGTTATAGGAAAAAAACTGCTCCCTGTCCCTTATGGGGTACCCAAGGGCCCATATAGAGTCCTTATGTAGGTTCTCTATCAGTAGGAGAAAATAACAGAGGCCAACCAGAGAATATTGAGAAGCAAAGCAGCTAGTAAGCCTGATCTTTATTAACTGTTGCAACAGGGTGCTCACAACCACACGCAGGAGGCAGGAGGGACCCTGAACAATGGCGCGCAAGCCCTTATATAGACATTTGGAACTGCCCACCCTTGAGCCCCAAGACCGCCCCCCATACATCATACATACATCAGAGAAGGGGCAGTCTACAACAGAATCCTGTCTGACACGAAAACTGTTGATGGGTTTACCTGGCTGTTAATGGGTTTACCTGGACAGCCTGGCTAGTCTTTTGTGATGATAAATACTTAATTCCTGAGTCCAGGTCACAGGCTCGCCCTATTCATATCTTATATGTGCCCTTAAGGCAGGATTTGTGAGCAAGAGAGACAATGGGGAGGTTTTTCCCATTTTCTCCCTCCTTGCAGAGAAACATTTGAGGTCAATTTGGGAGAGACAAAATGGTTTCAGGACTTTTTCCTGTACTGTTTCAGACATGCGGTTTATATATTGATGTGTGTGTTTGCTTGGTACATTTTTTTTATATCTTAGACCTTATAATTCTCATAACGCTTTAAAACCCTCTTCACCCCTGTTTTGGTTTTTACAAAATGCTGCAAAAGACAGAATATCCAGTTAAAAGGACCATGGTAAGTAGCAAAGACCTCTGGGAAATGGCATGACTGCTGGCAGTTAAGAGGAGACAACGCTGGATCAGATAGACAAATATGTTTGATTTGGTTTAAAGCAACTTAGAGCTGTTTCTCTTAGCTGTTTTTTTAAGGACTCTAGCAATTGGTGGCTTAAAAGGCAGCAAGGCTGTTTTCTCCCTACTGTGTTTCAAGCTTAATCTGCATATTGCTGTACACACCTGATGTACATTGCCTAATTTGTTTCCCTCCACCTCCACCTCCCCAACTCCTGTTCAATGAAGACGTCGTCTGCGCAAGCATGCACTGTCTTCTGCACATGCCCAACAGCTGCCTCAAATTTACACACCTCAGTTTAACTGTAATGTGAATGTGGCTTACGTTTTCCTCTCGGATGGAAGAGGAATTGAGAGAAGAAATAGGACCAAATGGCACCATTTCTCAAGGAAGTGCACTCTGCATTCAAACACCATCAGTGGGAGCACATGAGTGCCGGAGTAAATGGTAATGTGCTTATAAATCAACAACAGCAAATAACTTGTATGTAGATCTTGATATGCTGATGAGCCACCAAGTTTATAGATCAAATATTGATTGCTGGTGCTGGAAAGAAGCTAGCCCTGCGGTCCTGGACATGTGGACCACAATTCAACATGAGCTAAGTATGCAAGCACCACCTATCAACTAAGTAATTTCTATTGCTTTCAATGCAACTTACACTCCAACAAGTGAGTGTCAGAGCAATTGTGTCCTCCCTTTAGGGCTGGCCCAAGGAACAATAAAATCATAGATATTTTATTTTGAAGACATCTGATTTTATTTAGAAGATATCTGAAGGCAGCCCTGTTTAGGGAAGCTTTTAATGTTTAATAGGCTATTGTATTTTAATATTCTGTTGGAAGCCGCCCAGAGTAGCTGGGGAAACCCAGCCAGATGGGCAGGGTATATTATTATTATTATTATTATTATTATTATTATTATTATTATTACTATCTAGTCCAACCTCCTGCAATGCAGGAATCTTAGCTCAAGCATCCATGACGAATGGTCATCCAACCTCTGCTTTAAAACTTCCAACGAAGGAGAGTTCCACTGTCAAGCAGCTCTTACTGTCAGAAAGTTTTTCCTGATGTTTAGTTGGGCTCTTCTTTCTTGTAACTTGAAGCCATTGGTTAGAGAGTCCTAGTCTCCAGAGCAGAAGAAAACAAGCTTGTTCCCTCTTCTGTGTAAAAGCCCTTGAGATATTTGACGATGGCCATCATATCTCCTCTCTGTCTCTTCCTTTCCAGGCTAAACATACCCAGCTCCTTCAAGCGCTCCTCATAAGGCTTAGTTTCCAGACCCTTGATCATTTTGGTTGCCCTCCTCTGCACACGTCCCAGCTTGTCAACATCCTTCTTAAATTGTGGTGCGCAGCACTGGACACAGTATTCCAGGTGTGGTACTATTACTTCCCTTGATCTGGACACTATACTTTTGTTGATGCAGCCTGGAATAGCATTAGCTTTTTTAGCTGCTGCGTCACACGGCTGACTCGTGTTCAGCTTTTGGTCCACCAAGACCCTGAGATCCTTTTCACATGTGCTGCTAGTATAAGACAGGGGACACCTATGTTGTATTTGTCCCTATTGAAATTCATTTTGTTAGCTTGGGCCCAGTTCTCCAATCTGCTAAGGTTATTTTGAATTCTGATTCTGTCTTCTGCGGCATTAGCTACCCCTCTCAGTTTGGTGAGTGTCACAACCTTCATTGTATGCTCAGCACTGGAGAGGGGAAGGTAGAAAATTGCAAAGGCAGACAGAAGAAAAGGCAAACCTTCTGAGTCTCTTAAATCAGTGCCCATCAATCTGGGAGTATGGTAATAAGTAGCAGCTGCTGCAATACCTGCATACATGCTGCGCACGGAGAGTCAAAGCAGCCAACATCTATGCACAAGATTGTTTTTTGTTGTTCAGTTGTGTCCGACTCTTCGTGACCCCATGGACCAGAGCATGCCAGGCACTTCTGTCTTCCACTGCCTCCCACAGTTTGGTCAAACTCATGCTGGTAGCTTCGAGAACACTATCCAACCATCTCGTCCTCTGTCGCCCCCTTCTCCTTGTGCCCTCCATCTTTCCCAACATCAGGGTCTTTTCCAGGGAGTCTTCTCATGAGGTGTCCAAAGTCTTGGAGCCTCAGCTTCAGGATCTGTCCTTCCAGTGAGCACCCAGGGCTGATTTCCTTCAGAATGGAGAGGTTTGATCTTCTTGCAGTCCATGGGACTCTCAAGAGTCTCCTCCAGCACCATAATTCAAAAGCATCAATTCTTCGGCGATCGGCCTTCTTTATGGTCCAGCTCTCACTTCCATACATCACTACTGGGAAAACCGTGGCTTTAACTATACGGACCTTTGTAGGCTTTACACTCATCTTAATAACTCTCTTGTGTTAAGGCTCCTGTGTGAATCCCCCTGTCTAGCTCTAATCTAAAGAGTGCAGGCGCCGCGCCAGGGCGGACTACTCTACCCTTTCCTAACTCTGCGCGCCGCGCTGCACCGGGAGGCGCCTTCTCCCTCCGATCCCGCCTCTCGGCCACACGGCGAGCCAATGAGAGCAGCGGGGCCCGGCGGAGGGCGGGGCCAAGGCTCTTGATGGAGCTGAGCCATGGAGCCAGGAGGCGGCGGCTGGAGGCGCCTGTGCTGCCGGCGAAGGTAAGGGTTGGGGGCGGCCAAGTTGGGGCGCGGGGCGCCCTGGCATGCATGCAGTTGCTGAAAGGAGGGGGGGGGGCTCATTTCAGCAGCGGGGGGGGGGGGGAAAGGTGGGCGCGGTTGTCCGCCGAGGTTTGCACACGTGTCACCTTCTGCTGCGTCTTGCTATCCCAGGGGTCAAGCCGGTCGTGGGAATGAGACAAAGAGGGGAGGGAAAATAAGATTACTTAGCCTAATTGTCCAGCCCAATGTTTGGAGGAGGCGCTGCTTTTATTATGGGGGAAAAAAAGAACCTCAGTTGAGCTTTTATTTTTATTTTTTTTTCTCCCACCCCTGGGTGGATTTCTAAATAAATGCAAGCCACCAAACTTGCTTTAGAGGAAGACCCGGGACACTGGCCTTGTCTGAACGTGGTTTTCAAAGGAAGAGGTTTAATTCTTGCCGAGTCTCCAACTTTCGCGTGTCTTTTGAAATGCTTTGCCCTCAGGAGCTGCCGTGCAATTCGGGGAAGCGCTTGCTTGCTGCTGGCCTCCATTTGCTTCTGAAATCATTTGCACAACTCCCTCGCCCTCGCTGTCTTCCAGAAAACGGTTGGCTTTGCATGAAACCCGGCATGTTTTTTTCTGGTGGTTTGCATTGAAAAAAGGAGCTTTCCTGCTATCCAAACATCCTCAGGCGCCTGGTTTGGGAGGCGGGGGGTGGAAGGTTGCTGATACGATTGCAAGGTTGCATTTTCACGTGGGTCGTTATCGCAAGTGAAATCAGTGGAGGAAGGGAAAGCAAGAGAGAAGGGGAGCATCTCTTTCCAAACCAAACAGAGTTGCAAGTCAGCGTGACCGGAGGGCATGTTCCTTTCCAGTTCTAAGTGGCCTGATCCTTTCCACCCCTTCCTCTCCTTCCCCCAGCAGAGAGATGGTTTTCTTGAATAATACACCAAGCTTTGCCTGGGAGTCCATCCCAGGTTTTTATTCTGGTCTGGGGAGGCAGAAGAGGGCACCCTGGGAAAAGCAAAGAGATAGGGATGACTCTCCTTTAGCATGTGACACTTGCAACCCAGTCTAAAGCATGTTTACTTAGACTTTTCAAGGCCAGGTGTTACCAGTGGGGTTTTATTTCCAGGTAAGTGCGTTTAGAATGGAAGCCTAAATCCTGTCTGCTGTTTCAACACTTCAAGCAACAAGGCTGTGCCTTATTTCTAGGCCTCCAGGTGTACAGGACTCTCGCCCCGCATCCGAAATACAGGAACAGTGTACTTCTGAATGCCACGTGCCAGGGAGAAACAGGCAAGAGTCATAATTTTCGTAGGTTGCCTGTGATTTCCCCAGGGGTGTTCTGTTGGGAACAGAATATTGGGCTAGATCAGGATTTCTCCACCTTGGGTCTCCAGCTGTTTTTGGACTACAGTTCCCATCATCCCTGACCACTGGTGCTGCTGGCTAGGGGTGATGGGAATTGTAGTCCAACAGCATCTGCAGACCCAAGTTTGGGAAACCCTGAGGAGCTAGATTAACCTTTGGTCTGACCTAGGAGGGAGCCTGTGTGTTGTGGAGCACAAATCTGCCCATTTCAGTGTTTTCTTTTCCATCTGGGCCTTGTTATGTTGCATTCTGTGTGAAGGAAATATATATATATTATTTAAGTAATGCTTCATGAATAGGAACTAAAAACTAATCCCAGTGCATGTACTGTATTTCTCTTATCCAGTTACCATCTTGCAAAATGTGTGGGAAGGTTGCTCAGATTTTCTAGCAAATAACTTGAATAACAGCAAGGATTGCATTATTGCATTGCCAATACAAAATTGTTTTTAAATAGTTACCACAGAGTCTCCCAAACTTGGGGCTCCACCTGTTTTTGGACTACAGTTCCCATCATCCCTGACCACTGGTCCTGGTAGCTAGAGATGATGGGAATTGTAGTCCAAAAACAGCTAGAAACCCGAGTTTGGGAAGCACTGAGTTACTACAAGGAAGACACAGGCCAGCCATTATTGTTGACACAAGTCAGTTAATATTGACACAGGGTCAGTCATTTATTTTTAAAGTGAGGGGATTCGGTTGTTTCTGGCAATATAGTATAAACGAGTTGGCCAGACATATGTTGTCCTGAGGAATAATCATGCACAGTCTAAAACTGGGTGAGTGAACAGGATGTGATTCAACAACAGCACCACTGCTGAGTTTGCTCTTAAACTCAGACTTGCGGGTGAAGACTGGTAGATGTCAGGCTTCATGATGCACTGTGTCTTGTGACACAGACAGTGAAAAACGACTTTTCACAAAACCTTGCTCAGATAAAGGCCCTCTAGTTTAACAGCATTCATTTATTTTCAATGCTGCTAACTACGTGTGGTTACTCCTCTTAAATACCTATTGGTCCCATGAAGGGAAGAGTCCAAATTTAGCAGGAACTAAAAACAGTCTGTTGCATTTACTTCGAGGCAAATAATTGGACGCGGGTGGCGCTGTGGGTAAAAGCCTCAGCGCCTAGGGCTTGCCGATCAAAAGGTCGGCGGTTCGAATCCCCGCGGCGGGGTGCGTTCCCGTTGTTTGGTCCCAGCGCCTGCCAACCTAGCAGTTCGAAAGCACCCCCGGGTGCAAGTAGATAAATAGGGACCGCTTACCGGCGGGAAGGTAAACGGTGTTTCCGTGTGCTGCGCTGGCTCGACAGATGCAGCTTTGTCACGCTGGCCACGTGACCCGAAAGTGTCTCCGGACAGCGCTGGCCCCAGGCCTCTTAAGTGAGATGGGCGCACAACCCCAGAGTCTGTCAAGATTGGCCCGTACGGGCAGGGGTACCTTTACCTTTACCTTAAAAACAGTCTGTTGCATTTACTTCGAGGCAAATAATTGGAAGGATGGAGTAGTAAGGTTCAGATTTCAGGTCTCCATTAATCGCGAAACTGTTGCACCTTATACATATGTATTCTCTCATACTCGTTTTAATAATGATTAAGGTTGAAGGCCTCACCCCACTTACCTGGGAGTAAGTCCCATTAAATTCAATGCAAAGTCCTTCTGAGTAGACATAGCTAGGCTTGCACTGTTACTTGAGCTGCGAAACTATATTTCTTCTCTCTTGCTGGGGGAAGCTGGAGTCAATCCTAATTCCAAATCGATTGCACTTGGTGGGGAGAAGCGGTTGAATTCAGATGGTGTGTTGTAGGAAACTGATCCTTGTTAAACCGGCATAAGTGCCAGTGATTCTAACAGATATGGTTTTCCCCTCCCCTCCTTTATCTCTTCTCATCAGACTGTTTCCGAGGTTTGGCTTGAGAATATTCTGCCCTTTTTCCTGGAAACTTGGGGAGGTGTACATTATGATACGCAGAGATACAGATACACACAAATACTTAACGCCAAAGTAGGCTTTCCCAGTGGTTCACAAAACCAGTTACATAAACAATACAAAACCAGTTACATAAACATTTAAAATATAAGCAGCCATAATTAAAGTACACAATAAAAACCCCCATTAAAATAGCACAGCAATTAAAACAGGTGACTTGAGTGGAGAGATCAAGGGAGCAGCTGGGTAAACAGGCTAGCCCCTTCTATGCTCACCGCAGTCATGTCACAGAGGTTGACCAAAGCCACTGCACTTTAGGTATTGTATATTACTTGTGTGTGTAGGTCACATAGCACCATTCTCTTTAAAAAGCCACCTCTGGAAAAGGACTTGCCTCTGAACCCTGCTTGCAAGCACAAACTGCTTGCAAATGTATGCCAAAGTGGTGGCGGTCACACCTTACCTGCCCCATACCTGATGCCACATAAAATTTAGGGGGACAGCTGTGTGTGTCTTGGCAGAAGTGCCCTTGTGGGTCACAGTAGGACCTCTTCTAGGCATCCGTGGGTCAGAGTCTCATCGCACTGGCTGCTTTTTGCTTTCCTGTTGTCATCATTGACTCGAATGAGTGTTTGTGCATAACGTATAATTAGCTTCTGGGGAAGAGTGGCTTAGCCATGAAACTTCCTGGGTGGTCTTGGAGAAGTAGGTGGTTGGAACAGGTACCAGCAGTCTTGTCATCTGAGCCAGCCAAAGATATTCTGCTGTCTGAGGCAAAGGAAGATCACTCCCTTCTCCTCCCAGTTCGATGTATAAAAACCGGCCAGTTGAAATATTAGTCGTTGAGCATCTCCTGTTACTAGGTCCAAGGGAACCAGTAAGGGCTTTGAAATGGTTTAATGCTTCAACATGGAAACTATAAAAGCATATACAGTGATACCTCGGGTTAACTACGTAATTCGTTCCGGAGGTCTGTTCTTAACCTGAAACTGTTCTTAACCTGAAGCACCACTTTAGCTAATGAGGCCTCCTGCTGCTGCCGCGCCACCAGAGCCCGATTTCTGTTCTCATCCTGAAGCAAAGTTCTTAACCAGAAGCACTATTTCTGGGTTAGCAGAGTCTGTAACCTAAAGCGTATGTAACCTGAAGCGTATGTAACCTGAGGTACCACTGTACATGACCCACTGTTGGGTTGTATCCAGGGCTGTGCATAGTCTATGAGTCGAACAGGCCTTTGCATGCAGAAATGAAGCTTCGCTTTCCTCCCCACTCTGCAGCTTAGCACGCACCACCAAAATCTGCTCCAGGGGTCACCCAATCCAGCTTCTTGTCAAAGGGTTTGCCTGAGCTCCCCTAGCAGGGATACTGGATGTGAACCATTCTGAACTCTACGGTTGGGCTTATCCTCTCCTGTTCATTTCTTTCCATATTAGCAACCACCTCTCTCTCTGTGCTGTCAGGAAGCCCATTTTCTCCCTTTCTGTCCCGTACAAGGCCAGCTGCTGAAATAAGGCAAGGATTGGGCATTCAGTTGAATCCATGTGTGTCCTGTGTTTTGCGGTTCTTTTAAACACGGTGAGCCTGAAGCGTATGTGAGTTAGAGAAAGCAACTTGAAATCAAGTTGCTGGAGAGAGCTGATCCTGCACTTAGCTGCTCCCCCCTATGTGCATGCTTGTTCTTAATTTTCAATTTAGTGCGTACGTGAAATGGGCATCGGAAAGGGTGCCATAGCTCTGCAGCAGCTCACATGCCTTGCCTGCCCTTCAAGGATCTCCCATTAAAAGAATTTTGCTAGCGGGGCTGCTGAAGACCTCATTGGAGAGCCACTGTCTGTCATCTGAGAGTGCTAGGCTAGTTTGCCTCCACGTAAGGACGAGGGTGGCACTGTGGTCTAAACCACCAAGCCTAGGACTTGCCGATCAGAAGGTCGGCAGTTCGAATCTCCGCGATGGGGTGAGCTCCCGTTGTTCGGTCCCTGCTCCTGCCAACCTAGCAGTTCGAAAGCACGTCAAAGTGCAAGTAGATAAATAGGTACCGCTCCGGCGGGAAGGTAAACGGCATTTCCGTGCGCTGCTCTGGTTCGCCAGAAGCGGCTTAGTCATGCTGGCCACATGACCCGGAAGCTGTCTGCGGACAAACGCCTGCTCCCTTGGCCAATAAAGCGAGATGAGCGCTGCAACCCCAGAGTCGGTCATGACTGGACCTAATGGTTAGGGCCACTTTACCTTTATGGTGACTTCACGTGTTGTGTGCATGTCCAAGTTGGTGACACTCCATGCAGCTGCGCACCCTTTGCACGCACGCAAAAGCAACCTCTCGGACGTGCCCCTTTGCACACCTTGCTGCTGAAAGTCAGATGTAGCAGATTTAAAGGATAGTAAACTTCCAGGCACCTTTACTGCCCATAATTTTCCGCTTCTAGACTTGAACCCAGATTTATAGGAGGATTATAGAAGAGCAGAGAGGCACTTGTGCCAGGAAAATGTGTGATATGGCACGTCGCAGAGAGGGTACTGCTTGCGCACGTGCCTTGCTAGGGCACCAGCCTACAGTACTGAGTATTGTGTACAGTTCTTGTCCCACCTATTAAAAAAATGTGCAGGAAAGTACATCCAAATTTATTAGAGGGCTGGAGCAATGACTCTATGAGGGACGGTTACAAAACTTGGGACTTTTTAGCTTAGAAAAATGGGTGGTGTGGTAGAGATGTCTCTATCCTATAACTTGGGGTTGTGCAGTGGAATTAATTGGCGGTAAGTTCAGGGCACGCGAAAGGAAGTCCCTCTTACACACAACATGCAGTTAATTTATGGGATTCACTGTCGTGAGATGTGGAAATGTCTTCCGACTTCCAGGGCTTAAATGGAAGGATTGGCTCATTCATGGAGGAGAAGTCCATCGGTCATTATTAGCCATAAAACAGAAGCGCCAGTTCCAGTAGGGTTGCTTCTGCACTCTGAAATGGAGGTGCGATTTGAAATTTCTGGGCATCTCTTGTTCCCTATAGCTAGGGGAATCCGTTTACCGCAAGCCGAAAGCTTCAGCTGTGCCTCTGGGGGAAATGCTTCAAGTAGTAGAGCGTGCTGTTTAATCAAGCCGAAGACCTTGATTGAATGAGGGCACATTTCTTTCCTGACTTGTTGGAATGCCCTGGCCCTGGCCTCCAGAGGAAGTGCTTTCCTCAGTCTATCTGCCCTTCTGCTTTTGCATCCTTATTATCCGTTGGGAAGATTCTTTGGAAGAAATGTGGGAATCACAAGTCCAGTCTTTCCCAACCTGGTGCCCTTTGGACTTCAGTTACCACCAGCATCAGTCAGTTGGAGGAGGTTAAAGGTAAAGGGACCCCTGACCATTAGGTCCAGTCGTGGCCGACTCTGGGGTTGCAGCGCTCATCTCGCTTTATTGGCCGAGGGAGCCGGCGTACAGCTTCCGGGTCATGTGGCCAGCATGACGAAGCTGCTTCTGGCGAACCAGAGCAGCTCACGGAAACGCCGTTGACTTTCCCACCAGAGTGGTACCTATTTATCTACTTGCACTTTGTGCTTTTGAACTGCTAGGTGGGCAGGAGCTGGGACCGAGCAACGGGAGCTCACCCCGTTGCGGGGATTCGAACCGCCGACCTTCTGATCGGCAAGTCCTAGGCTCTGTGGTTTAACCCACAGTGCCACCCGTGTAATTCAGAATGGGACAATTTTGGCAGGATGCTTCCCTCACACTCTTTGATGGAAGCATATCCGTGCAATGGCTTCAGCTAAACAAATATTATCTGTATTGTATCGTGGAGGTGAACTTGATTGTAAAATATTTTAATTGTAATGGAAAACTCCACAAGCAGACTAGGATCCTATTTGCTTTTGCTCTCAAGCTGCTTGCTAATCCATATTTCTGTATAACAAGTTTTTTCATGTATTTTTCCTTGAAGTGAAAGCAATGTTAAAATAGACCTAGTTCTGACTCCTGCCACCCACATCTGCTTCTTAGCAATTAGTGCTCCTGATTCATATTTTTAAAAAATGAGCAGCCATTTAAGTACTGTATTCAAAATGGTATTTGCTTTGGTTAGTTTCCCCTTTGACTTGCTTAGAGCTTCCTAGGACTGGCTGACAAATTAAGTCCTTTCTATTCCTTTCTTCTATGGCTGCCTTTCCTAGCCTTTTATCTCTTGTATTCCTTG